>NC_091133.1:2911514-3251514 GCF_040183065.1 Periplaneta americana | reverse complement strand
TGTAACAACTAAATCCAGTGGAAAATTTAAAAATTGAATTAGATTAGAGCATCACTGGATTTTGGCAGGAATACTCGTACAATATTTTCAGCCGGAGGACCTTTATGATCCCCTCCCCACTGGTACCACCTCCCCCTTGGATTCAACACTGTCGACATTTTATTCATTCCCAGAAGTAAAATTTCCCTTTCCCTCAGCTGCTTCCCACTCTGCCTTCAATTTTTTTTTTTCCATATATTTATGGCTGTACAGACTTAAATCTGTAGTAGTTGTGATCAACTTTCAAACACACTACAATACAATATTATTCCTTAATGGTGTCTCTTTTTTTTTAACTCCTTATGTAGATTAAATTGTTGGGGATCATCAGTGTGGTTTTAGAAGTAATACATCGACTATGAATAAGATTTTTTGTATTCGACAGATATTGAAGAAAAAATGGGAGTGTAAGGGTACAGTACATCAGTTATTCATAGATTTCAAAAAGGCATATGACTCGGTTAAGAGAGAGGTTTTATATTAATATCCTTATTGAATTTGGTATTCCCAAGATACTAGATCGATTAATTAAAAAGTGTCTCAGTGAAACGTACAGCAAAGTTCGTATAGGCCAGTTTCTATCAGATGCTTTTCCAATTCACTGCAGGCTAAAGCAAGGAGATGCATTATCACCTTTACTTTTTAACTTTGCTCTAGAATATGCCATTAGGAAAGTCGAGGATAACAGACAGGGTTTGGAATTGAACGGGTTACATCAGCTCCTTGTTTATGCAGATGCTGTGACTATGTTAGGAGAAAATCCACAAACTATTAGGGAAAACACAGGAATTTTACGTGAAGCAAGTAAAAAGGTAGGTTTGGATGTAAATCCTGAAAAGGCAAGGTATATGATTATGTCTCGTGATCAGAATATTGTACAAAATGGAAATATAAAAATTGGTAGTTTATCCTTTGAAGAGATGGAAAAATTAAAACACCTTTGAGCAACAGTAACAAATATAAATTATACTCGGGAGGAAATTAAACGCAGAATAAATATGGGAAATGCATGCTATTATTTGGTTGAGAAGCTTTTATCATCCAGTCTGCTCTCAAAAAATCTGAAAGTTAGAATTTATAAAACAATTATATTACCAGTTCTTCTGTACGGTTGTAAAATTTGGACTCTCACTTTGAGAGAGAAACAGAGGTTAAGGGTGTTTAAGAATAAGTTGCTTAGGAAAATATTTGGGGCTGAGAGGGATGAAGTTACAGCAGAATGGAGACAGTTACACAACGCAGAACTGTATATCAGTACATTTTATTCTTCACCTGACATAATTAGAAACATTAAATCCAGATGTTTAAGATGGGCAGGGCATGTAGCACGTATGGACGAATGCATATTGAATGTTAGTTGGGAGGCCGGAGGGAATAAGACCTTTGGGGAGGCCGAGACGTAGATAGGAGGATAATATTAAAATGGATTTGAGCGGGGTTGAATATGATGGTAGGGACTGAATTAATCTTGCTCAGGATAGGGACTGATGGCGGGCTTATGTGAGAACGGCAATGAACCTTCGGGTTCCTTAAAAGCCAGTAAGTAAGTAATGCTGTCTCTTTGTTCTGCAGGAAGAGAGTTTTTTGGATCCACATGTCACTAGGATAAAGGAGGAATGTATGGACGACAGCTACGATCTCACAACAGAGATCAAATTTGAGGAAATTATACTGCCTAATAACGTTCCCACGGTGAAGTCGGAACCTGAGGTGAGCGGAGCTCTTCTTGTATTCTGATTGTCACAGACAATTGCTGTATATAACTGTAGAGACAATGGCTTTTGGTGCGTAATGTGGACAGTAAAGATTTCTTCATGCTGTTTATTTCTTTGTTCTGGAATAGCCTAAATTTAAATTGAGATAAAAATGTCGAGGTATGCAGAGCAGCCACCTAACATTACCACCTTGAATATCTCATAAAGTAATTTGCTGTTTACATACCGTTTCCACAAATCAAACAGATAAATAGGAGCACACAGGTTTTCCATACACAAAATAAAATATGTATTTGAACCTGTAAATTCAGTATTAGTCAGCAACGGTTGCTACATTAATAAGGAATTTAAAAGTTTACTAGTGGTTCGTGTGTTTATTATGTGAGTATATGACATCTAAATATGTTTGAGGTTAGGAAAGAACACTTATTCAACTATTTTTGGAAGAGAGCTAATAAGGGTTATACAGGGTGTATCCAAATTGGTGTCAAATATTTCGGGGACGTGTTCCTAACACCAAAGCAGTACAAAAAGTTCATATGAACATTGGTCTCAAAATAATTTATTTCAGAGTTACAAGACAAAATTTAATGTTACAAAAATTGCTCGAAGTGGCTTCCTTCTGCTTCGATGTGTCCCCTAAACCTGCGTTACATGCTCTGGCGTACTCTGTTGAAAATTCCTGGAGTGTTTCGTATTTCGTGAAATCCAGTTTGGATACGCTCTCAGAATATCAACATTAAGTACAGGAGTCGCATAAACCAGGGACTTTAAATGTCCCAAGGCGAAGAACTCCATTGGAATCAAATCAGGCGATCGAGCAGACCATGCAATGAATCCCCTTCGACCAATACATCTTTGGGGAAATCGATCATTAAAAAAATTACGAACTATCAGACTGAAATGAGCTGGAGCAGCATCGTGTTAAAACACATTCTTTGGATGACGTCCAGAAACACATCATCAATTAAATTATGCAAATCATTTCGTTCTGTTCATTCACAGAATACATTTTCTTCTGATTTTTTTGCTCTACAAAATACAAACAAACAAAAAACCATTAAACATTCAGAGGTCAATGAAGGGACAAATCCTTTAATAACTCTCTAACGAATGGTTTTCAGACCCATGTTCTTATTAACTTTTTTAATTGTTTTGATGTTAAGAACACGTCCCCGAAATATTTGACACCAATTTAGATACATCCTGTATACAGTAGTGTGTGTGTGTGTGTGTGTGTGCGTGTGTTTTTTTAAATAGTCCTAAGCCAAACAGACTCAATTTTACAGGTGAGTGTATTAAAGGTTTAGAGTCCAGTGCTATTAGGCGCGGTATCTGAAACCCAATGGACAAGTTGTTAAGCTAATGTTGCGTCATCTCTCAGGTGTATTTACTCTTTTTTTTTCAGGAAAAGGCATGTGAGTTGAATTTAGAGGAGGAGGAGCAGTTGAATATGAAAATAACAGCAGAAGAGGATGAAGGCTTGTCTGAGAGGTGAGTCACTTATATATGAGATGGCGGGCTGTGTCGTCTGATGACGTAATGTACACTAGGACTACGTAAAGATTAATTTTTGCTCCTACAGAATACGTCTGATATGGTAACAATTAATTATTAGTTATTGACTACTGGTTTTAGTACCACAACTACAATGTTTGTTACTACTACTACAGCTGGTGCCATTATTATTCTATAATGAAATACTCTGACCCATTGTAGAATGCCAGGACAGCTCTTGTTGCCATCATGTACCTTTTATTTGTTTAATATCATCTCCTGTATTTTCAGACATTCTTTACGTAAATCCTATCGCATCCACACGTATCATATAGATGCCCCATTTCAATCCACTTCTTTTATGTATTGATCGAGGTGAGTTTCTTCATGTAGGTCGTGCAGACAATTTATTTCTGGTGGCATTTGTTTTATTGTTTTGTTGTTTCCTTTTAAATACTACTTGGGATCTGAGAACTTCTCACTTTTATGGTTTTTATGCATCACCTTGTTGAAACTGCATTTGTTTGCTTCATTTTAACCGTGACAACGCTTTTTAGTTCTTTTAAGTATTCTGGTTATTGTACTGTGTTAGTGTTTAGTGAAAGATTTTAGATAAGGGCGCAAATAGCCATAGTAGCTGACGCGTCCTTTTTAAACCCCACTAACTAACTAACTAACTAACTTCATGTAGGTGACTGTGTGATGCAAAGATGGATCTCTTTATTTTTCATTTAGAAAATTTATTACTTTAAATTCCTGTTTATTTAAATATATGTTGCACTTCACTTTCCAGGTTCATTATTATTTATTTTTATTAGTCTTAGCATCCCTTCATATGTCAACTCCTTTCCTCTGGAGGACATTTTTCTGTTTCTGTGATCCTGTTCCAGTGTTGCAGTGGCCAACAACCAGAAAACATTTCAACTCTTCTGGAGTCCTCTGAGTGGGCTCAGAGAAGTAAAGGATCCTAGTGACCGATTCTGGCATTATAGTCACTAGCTGCAATGATAGAGTTTTATTTATTTTCTCTATCTCAGTGGTTCCCAAAGTGTAAAATAAAACAGAAATGCCTGATTAACGTACATTTAGTTTGTATTTGGAAACATAAATAATATTGAACATAAAAATAAAAAAATGTTCCATTAGATATAAAGTAAAAAATAATTAGCAAATGCAGTAAGTGTCCTTTTTTTCGGAATGTAGCTTCTCAAATCTGGACTACGTATTCAGTGATATCATACCCAACTTTAAGTCCACACCTGTGGAGTAACGGCTAGCACGTCTGGCCGCGAAACCAGATGGCCCGGGTTCGATTCCCGGTCGGGGCAAGTTACCTGGTTGAGGTTTTTTCTGGGATTTTCCCCTCAACCCAATACGAGCAAATGCTGGGTAAGTTTCAGTGCTGGACCCCGGACTCATTTCACCCGTGTTATCACCATCTCATTCAGACGCTAAATAACCTAAGCTGTTGATAAAACGTCGTAAAATAACCTACTACTACTATCCAACTTTAACAAAATTTCTCGTTTTTGGTTTGATGGCGAATATAGGCGAAAAACTTATTTTGCATAATTACGATGTTGCATATGCTATTACAAATTTAATTGCTTTTTTCGCAAACTCAAGGCATTGTTGCATTTTTTTATGCAGAATTGGTCTACACTCTTCAAAAGAAATTCTCCTTTCAACATTCCATCAGAAACCTCACATTTCAATTCGTTTTTCCTTAATATTTTTTTGGAATACCGGCAACTGTCTAAAAATGGAAATAGTACCCATCTGTGACTTCGTGATGGTTTTGAGTTTCTCTAGAAAATACTTAGGAAGCGGGTGTTTCAAATTGCACAAACTTAATTGCAGTGCCCACAAAAACAATCTTAGTATTTGTCTGATTATGCGTGTCAAAATGTTTTCATTAGTTCTTTATCTTTAATAATCTGGAATGAATCAAGTTTATTTTTATGAAGTGATGTCGACCAGAAATCAAGTTCTTTATAAATTCGTTGATTTTATACTTGGCTGTTATGTTAAAGGTGAAGTTATATTTCCATCTGACCTATAATGAAATTAGTGCATTCATGCGCCATATTGATCTCATCTTCCTTTCTTCTCTTCCGAGTTCTAGTTTCTTTTGTTGCTTTCACGACTGTTTTTTTTCTACTTCGAAGATTGTTATAAAGTTGATTGCAACCAAATCTTTCAGCAGGTTCTTCCTACAAATTTCGATTAGTGATTGTACCACTTGAAGCATTGGAACAAATCATAACATGTACAACCCCCCAATTTTTAATATTTTAGGTCCAGTAGAACAGTTTTTGGTATATGCTCCATATGTAACTATTGAAACTCTCATTTGGGTTCTGTGTTCTACCATGTAAGCATTTTTCTGCAATTTTTTTGGTAATCACACCATGAATTTGCACAAGGAGGACTAGAAACTATCCCGCACGATCTTCCTAATGGCTTCAAGACTACCTTGGTTTATTTATAATGGCAAGGCCATAAAATGAGTGAAAGTCTTAAATGCTCTATTGACTATTAGTGCCTAAATGTGATTCCATATACATTTTAGGTAGTTGCTGATGTTTGCTTATACTGATTTTACTACATTTACTCTTGTACAAACTGATTATGTATTTTCATCATAGCATTGAAGATACTCCTGAGAACAGAGTTTCTTCAAAATTCCGCAGTATTGCACATGAATACCTCAAGAGGGACGACGGTGCATTGACATCAGAGGAACCTATCTTCGGAAGTTCTATTGATTGGCCTGTTTCTACAAATACTGATGGTTTAAAGACGCAGTCTCTTAGCTACAGACCTGAGTGCTCAATTCCCAGTGAAACTGTCTATAGTGCAAATAAGTTTAATAGTTTTGCAAACAATGTGTCAAATTCATCGCCTCTTAAATGTCAGCAAAAGTACAAGAAAATATACAAATGTGATATCTGTGAAAAGTGTTTCAAGCGTTCTGGACATCTTAAAAGCCATAAACGCCATCACTCAGGCGAGAAACCGTTCAAATGCGATGTTTGTGAAAAATTTTTCTCGCGTTCTGAACATCTCAGAAGTCATGCGCGCCTTCACACAGGCGAGAAACCTTTCAAATGCAACGTTTGTGGTAAGTGTTTCTCGCGTTCGGAAGGTTTGAAAAGTCATACACGTCTGCACACTGGCGAGAAGCCATTCAAGTGTGATGTTTGTGAAAAGCGTTTCTCGCGGCTTGGAGATCTCAAAGGTCATTCACGACATCACTCTGGCGAAAAACCATTTCAGTGTGATGTTTGTGAAAAGTCTTTCACGCGCTCTGGACATCTCAAAAGCCATTCACGATACCACACTGGCGAGAAGCCATATAAATGCGACGTGTGCGGAAAGTGTTTTTCGCTTTCTGGTCATCTCAAAAGCCATGCGCGGCAGCACACGGGCGAGAAACCATTCAAATGCAATGTTTGTCAAAAGTGTTTCACACGTTCGGAAGGGCTCAAAAGCCATGCTCGTCTGCATACGGGCGAGAAACCATTCGTATGTGACGTGTGTGGCAGACGTTTTTCGGAGTTGGGATCTCTGAAGAGGCACGGACGCCTGCATTCTGCTGAGAAATCATATAAATGTGATATTTGTGAAAACTTATTTTCGAATTTGAAATTGTTAAAGAAACATTTACTCGTGCATTCTGGGGAGGAAGCATTGAAATGTAATATCTGTGGAAAGAGTTTCTTAGAATTACAAAATGTAAAAACCCACGCATGCCTCCATTCTGGTTAGAATGCCATGCGTGGAGAAAGTGCTTCTCAAGTCCTAAACTAAAACAAGCATGCAAGCAGAAATCGATTGAGTAGACATGCCTGAGCAGCGAAACATTTTAGGAGAGTGCAAGTCTACACATTGCATTTCTCAGTGTCCTAGTCTGAAAGTACTTTTACTATTACATGAAATATATTTTCAAATGCAGTGCGTGTGATTGTGCGTATTAAATATAATAACACGCCTGACGACAGTTAGAGCAATGTTAGACAATTGGAAGTGATGTGTTGTAAAAATATACGTGCTTTACAATGGAAACGAAAGGCGAAATAGGTTGAAACGAAATATATTATCGTATTTATACGTCTCAATATAGTAGTTAGCTGTTTATAAATACTTATTACAAGTAAAAAATTTGAAGTTGAGGATCGCTATCTATTTATAAATCAAGCCTCTAATGCAACATTAAAGTTACTCGATATTAGTACAATAATAAAATATTATAAATTTGCTTATTTAATAATAAAAAAATACCAACAAATAATTATATTCATAAACGACAACAAGCGAACAAGAACAAAGAAAAAAAATTTTTTTGGAACATTTTAACTTATTTATGTTACTAATAAAAGTAGGACAGAGAAAGTAATATCAGCGTCCTTGCTACTAGATTCACTAGCATCATCTTTAGTTATTTCAGTGCTTCATTGATTTGAATTCATTTATCACATCTAATATATCACTTCTGGTCCACGATCCTTGTTCTAATTTGAAAATGTGCATAAATGCCGAAATTGGGGCCAAGGCACTTTCTGCCTTCTCACCTTGTAAACGCAGGGGCCTTGCATCTTCCAGTGAGGCCCCTTCAAATAATTCTCCGAGAGTTAAAAAAAAAATAATTTATTTGAAGAATTTTTTTTTACATTTTTAGTCCTAATCATAAGAAACATTTACAAACATTTCGAGTAAACATGTTTGCAGCACATTTGGAAGTGATGGGCAGCTATTCAATATTACTGTAATTCAAAATTAATTAAATAGTTGACTGGTATCGTCAACTACTGATGCTTGATGAAAATTAAAAAGTAGTAAACGACCACGCCTATTAATTATTCATAACACTTTATAACTGAAAATCTGTATACACATAGTTACAATACCTTATGTAGAAGGCGAAATATACATTCATTCAATATAATATAATTAGGTTTCAGAGACCTACAGCACTTCCCTAACAGCAAGCAGTAACTGAAGCCATGCTAGAAACACACAGACTTTGCTTCCTAAATTTTCTCCTCTGTGTATTTGCATAATTTCCTGTTACATTATTGTCAAATCAAATAAAGAGATGTTAAAGATTATATATAACCAAAGAAATTTTGCAGTGTTGCCAAAATTCTTATTTTTAAAACATTCCATGTAGTCAGTCGACTACTGGTGAGTTCACCCTGATTTGTTTGAAAGAGGAACTAGATCTTAAGTAACTAGACCACAGGTCAACGGTTATTTCAAATACGTGAAGAGGGTCAGCTGTCGCAATGAATTGCTAGTAGGCACTAAAACTCACAACGCTCCCTCCCTCACTTCAATCCCCACAGTGACTCCACTTCTTTCTTCAGTTCAGTTCAAATCTGTTAACTGTTGCGACTGAATAGCAAGCGGAAGTAATAACGTAATCAATTACGGGTGTAAAAGATTTAATTCTTGCCTGACAAATTATTGTACATATTCAGCATTTTTCATAAACATTTAAATTATGAAATTTAAAGTTACTGATAACCATTCCCAAATTCAGTTTTAGTTATCGTTTCTTGTGATAATGCGTGATTGATAAGTGACCAGTAATTGCTATGTAACTAGATGATGGATAAATTCTTAATAAAGAAAACTGTCCAAAATAAAACTATAATCAAGGGAGCCACAATGATGAGCTGGGTTGTAGTAGTTCTAGTGAATCTAATAATATTCATATTCATCAGTGCTGCACGGATCAATGAATGATGAACAAAGCAGTGGAAGGGAAAAATAGTGCACGAGACCCATAGTTTGGGCTAATTCTATGGACTCTTGTTCAATTCCTGGTTTATAGCTTGTGTCGGGCAAGTCTGTCTAAATAAGACAAAGGTTTTCTCCATTAGCTCCGGTTTCCCTGAGGTATCCCAAGAAATCTCCATCATCATCTCATCGCGTGTGTAGTGTAGACCAGCCTCTTATAGCAGACCCTGGGCAATGAATCTGTCGGAAAAATTGGCCTACACAACTGGCTTCATATGGGTGAATGACGAAAAGTGAATTACCCGCCAGTATTTTCTCCAAAATACATAAAGGCATTTTTTGAGAAACACAAATTAAAGTTTTATTTTGTGCAAACTGCTGTGTCCCCCCAAGATTTCAAAGAAGCCGGCACCTATAAACATGTAACGGTTCTTTCCAGACACTACTGTCTGCCCTCGTATCTGGCACAATTTATTGGAGTTATAGGCTTTCTACTTGCCGAGCACGATTTTGGACTACACCATGATGGTAGCAGACGCTCATCGTATTTTGGGCATTAATTTTTCAACTACTAACTGCTGTAATTATAAATTCTGATGTTTCTTACAATTATTCACAAGACCAATAAGTAGCCTACAACTCTAAGATTACATTGTCAACGTTGAACCCTGTAGCAATATTAACATCATGAAACTTGGATCAATGATTTATGGTACATGACGTGTTTGTGATCCAAGGTACAGAGGGGTACAGTTAAAAAAAAACATTTTACTATTTAAAGGTTATGTTTCCATGTAACATTAAGTCAAACTCACCAGATCGTATGTAATGAACAGTGTTGTGATTTACTTTCTTCTACCTTCAAACAAGATTACACAAAATAATAACCTGATCATCAAAAAACTTACAAAAACAAGTTCAAAAACTATTTTTTTTAACTAAGATGAACACTACTAAATAAGCCACTATGCACCATGGGGAGTAATTCATTAACTACAACGATAGATAGCAGCACATGTTGAGATACAAACAGTTGACACAAGGCACTATGATCAAGATACAACCACAGTCTACTATATACAGTCACGAAGCTCAGTACTTACTAAATATGCATACATAGACAGTTGAAATATGCATCCATAGATAGTTGCTAACCACCAGGATCCCTACTATCCCCTCATCACAGTCCCTTTCCCCAGCAGACGATAAAATGTATTGTACTTTCGATATCGTATTCTTTTGAAAAAATTAACACCTTCCTTCCACTATTGAAATATGAAATATATAAGGTTTATATATTATTTTCATAAAGTATATATTATATTTTATAAACACACCTTCCTGGATCTTTCGGAAGAAGGATAACTCTGACCTCTTTTTCTAACAATATTTATTACTTACTTACTGGCTTGCTTTTAAGGAACCCGTGGGTTCATTGCCGCCCTCACATAAGCCCGCCATTGGTCCCTATCCTGAGCAAGATTAATCCAGTCTCTACCATCATATCCTACCTCCCTCAAATCCATAGGGCTAACAACACATCACCGTAAAAAAAACAGCTTGTTACGAAACCTAACAATATTTATAGTACCACAAACGTCTCCTTATCCCATGTTATTATTCAAATTATTGTATTTTAGCCATTTACAGTTATTACAACCGATAACGATCATTTCACAGTTTACACAACTTTTTAGAACAAAGCGAAATACGGCACAGTCAATGCCTTTTCGATCTAGACCAGGCCGTAATGTATGTTCGGGTTTTCTATTTCAGTGTATGTAGCTCAGCGAAATATTATAACTTTATTGCGTATCATTGCTAAGTTTTATTTTGTGTAATGTGTCCATAAGTTCCGTTTACTTCTTGTTGCATAATATGTTGCAGAAATAATTACAAAACTGTGTTATTTTAATATGAAGAGTTAACATAATCTGTTCGCATCAACATTTTAAGTTTGGAATGGAAGCTAATTTGAGGTTCAATAAAAACGAATTTATAGGCCTCTTGTGATTTTAATTTAGCACATCTACCTTCCTTAATTGTAGACAGAAAATTTATCATACCACTCCTATGAAATTAATGTACGTACGATTGTGTTACTTCGTCTCTTAGGTAGTAAATAAATACAATAATTCAGTACTGAATTGTAGTATTAAAATACAGACAAATTGATTGTCAGGGGTTTCATACATGACATGTTTAATTATAATGTATAATTGCGAATATAGGAATATAAGTTAAATATAGTACACATAACCTATAATTTCCATATGGCACAACATACATATGTAGTGGCAGGGCATTGGAGACCACTAAAAATTAGAGGAAGGGGCACCTGGCACGGGCTATTCCATCTCAAATCGACCGAAATATAGAGAAAACTGACCTTGCAATTTTTAAATACAATGAAACTTTTTCTGTCCGTAGACAACTGTGATATAATGCTTTGTGCAACTGTACGAACAACTGTTGGCAACACTGAGCGTATTCCGATTCTCAGCGCTGAGCAATCTGATGGCATCACGGTGTTCCGAATTTCACTGATGCTCCACCGGTGCCATCAGCTTGCAGAGGTGGTGGCAATCTCAATCAGTCGCCATCAGTTAACTACACTACACCATCAACTACACTACATATTCGTCTCCAGCCTTCAAATCTGCATACCACAGTCCTCCTGCCACCATCAGAGAGTGGACATCAGTCCCATAATGAATACCATGCCAATGGAACTCGACTGCGAAGAAAGCAGTGTACTTACCCTGACAACATGGAGGACTTCAACATCCCAGCTGAAGAAAACCCATCATAACCACGATACCTACATTAAGACAGTAGTAGTAGTGTGTAGATTACAGCAACTGGCAACTGGCGTGCTCTGCATCTTAGCTTCCATGTACTATATATCTATCTCTCTAGTATTGATTTCTTAATCTTGTTCTATCCCTTGCATCAATCACTTCATGATTCCAAAAGCTTTGGTCATTCTCCTCATTTACTCAAGAGATCTCAATCGCTAGGTTTCGACTGTCTAAGACCCTATTTATTACTTCCCCATTCCACACTCTGTCAATTATTATGTCACAAGTTCTGCGCCAGTCATCCATTTCCATCGTTATCAATTCTTCTGAGTGCCTCTTCGTCATTTCCCAAACATCAGAACCAAATATGATAATACTCTGCACGATCTCCAATTGTTTTGCAGAGATAAAGATGTGACCATCATTCCTGGCTAGCTAAATGCAGTCGCTTATGTAGAGTTCTGCCAGTAATGGAACGTATGGGTGCTGGATTTGTGTTGATGCATGACAACGCGAGACCCCACGTTGCCGCAGTTTCCATGGACTTTCTGAAAGAGCACGAAATTCCTGTAATGGATTGGCCAGCAATGTCTCCAGATTTAAATCCTATCGAACGCGTATGGCATATGCTTGAAAGACGGATCTGCAGGTGCTATCGAAGCCCGCAGACCCTCAAAGAGCTTGCAATGGCACTTAATGAAGAGTGGATGAATACCCCCAGTCAACATTCGGCGGCTTGTGAGAAGCAAGTCTCGTAGATGCCAAGCAGTAATTCATGCTCATGGAGGCCACAAGGTACTAAATCCATGTAGAGATCGTGTGGACTCATGTTTGTAAGAATAAAGAAACAGATTTTTCACTTTGTTTCGTGCAGTATCGATAAGATGACTATTGTTGACCACAACTTTGTTCTTTTTTTTTTTTTTGGGTTATTTTACGACGCTGTATCAACACCTAGGTTATTTAGCGTCTGAATGAAATGAAGGTGATAATGCTGGTGAAATGAGCGCGAGGTCAAGCACCCAAAGTTACCCAGCATTTGCTCGTATTGGGTTGAGGGAAAACCCAGAAAAAAATCTCAACCAGGTAACTTGCCCCGACCGGGATTGGAACCTGGGCCACCTGGTTTCGCGCCCAGACGTGCTAACCGTTACTCCACAGGTGTGGACCACAACTTAGTTGTAAATCACCATGGAAACTAATTTTTTATTAAACATAATGATTGAAGTTCATGCTGTATCAAAGACAACTTCCTATGTTTTCATTGTAAAATAAAGCATTAATTTAAAATCCTGTTCCGTTAATTTTTTGAGCACTATATATGATCGTGAAAAAATAGACTTCACTCAATCCCATCTTGCCTTTTCTAAATTTTCCTGGCGTTTTTTATAATACATCTTTCAAGGGAAGGCAGAAAGAGATGATCCTGAGTCTGATATCTGGGAGAGATTTGTTCTTCAAGTAGCGATATTGGCGATAGTTAGAGACTGTAACAATATGGAGAAAATTTAGCGAAAATGGGAAATTTATTTTATCGAAATATGAAAATATTAAATAAATATTTCTTAGTTTCTAAACCATTTGGGGCAGGTTTATATTATTACTTACAAAATTAGCCTTTAGGACCGTATTCATAGACATTCTTAGTGCGGGCTTCCGGTGGATCATCAGCGAACTAACATTTTTCATATTCACAAACCAGTGTTAGTGATATGATATATGAATCCTGTACAAATAACCACTCGATAGCCGCGGCTAGTTTAGCATGCTCATAGTGCGTGTTAGCAAAATGTCTGTGAATAGCACTCTTAAAGATTAAGAGTTTTGTCTGTATTTAGTATGTTGCCAAATAAAATACAATAACCTGCATCACAATATCTAAATCATTACCTGATTTAAGAACTAGGTAACTAATTTTTTAAACCAAACAGAAAAAAAAAGTTTTTATTCTCTGGAACGAACGGTGATTACAGTATACCACAAAGTAACTATTCTGTAATTTCTGGCAATAGATTACACCTTTCCTCAGTTAATATTGTTTTGTATGATGAAAAACCAATGAAGCTGCAAAAGAAAGGAGAAATAAAGTAGAGAGCAAAACTGATGGTTGAAACCATTACAAATACTAATTTACACGTATATACTGTAAGTAGACATGACAACGCTGAAAAGACTTGCACGGAATTCGAAACAATAAGCAAAGAAGGAATAGGAACCACTTATATTGTTTTGGCTCCTTGACTTCATTGGCGCTGCGAATTCAATGAGTGTAAAGGAGAATTTGGAATATTAAATCAAATAAATAACAACTTCAGTATTAATATTCAAATTATGACGTTATATCCATAATCCTCTGAATTCAGAATCCTAGTGTGACGGAAGTGCTAGTGCCACAGTAGGCCTATCGGATATCAAGACTGTTGAATATGTGGCACCACTGCCACGATGCTGGCAGCAAAGCCACAATATCGTGAGAACGAGCATTAATTCGTCTTCTAGTTAATTTCAAATGTCAAGATTAATTACACATACTTTGTCACAACAATGAAACGAAATAATATGTGCTGAAAATTGTTGCGAGTTCAGAAAGTTAAATAATAATGGAATGGTTTTAACTACTGTAAAGAATAGGATATCAACAAAAAGGGAGGGAGGGGGGAATGAACATAAATTTGAAAATCTGAAGTGGAATAATTACCATTATAATGTTCTAACCCAATGGTCGTCAGCACTCGCTGAAATGGGTAGAGTGCATGGAGGGTAAGGAACTCTGCTCCGTCGTGTACAAGGGATAGAGAGATAGCATACCCACCAGCAGCGACGATTGCACGCTAGGGTGTGTCTTGTCCGCGGGTGAGAGACATTAAACACAAGCGTGCAGTGTTTTGATGACCGATGTTCTCACCGAACAGCTCCTTTAAATATCAGGTATTTAATCAATAAGTTACCAATGTTTCTGTATAGGAGTGATTTTTTCGCTTTAAAAGATGACCAGTTATGTAAGCATAAATAATATGTGAGGCTAGAGCGACAATAATCTTGACTGGCATGTTACAATTACACAACCGTACCCTGCTATGCATTACTTGATCAATTATCTATCTATAGTTTTATTGTATATAATTTAATTAATGTAAAATACTTGCAAAATATGAGCGTCAGTATAATTTTTTTCAAATTTCCACAGTTCGAGTGGGGAAAATAATGCGCCCCAAAAATTTCTTTTGTCTATGCTTAAATACGATCAGAACTATGACTACTCTTATTGTACACTTCATATAAATGGAAACTGGGAATATTGTGAAGTAAATTTTGAATGTTCAGTTGCAAAGTTGTGACTTCCCTCAAATAAATGTTCAATGTTCAGTTCTAAAGTTGTGACTTCCCTCAAGAAAATTTTAAATTTTCAGTTACAATATTCATAGATACGTAGATCAACCAGAGAAAACATAGCACTTAAGTTCGTAACCAAACCAACTGTCTTCTTTCTCAAAGCAGTTCAACTCGACCATATAGAGCAGATACACCGTAGGAAGGACGTTTCCATTGTTTGCATGTCCGTAAGTTCTTAATTATCTTCTTTCTTTCGACTTCGCATTATTTCAAAGATCAACCACATGGCAACACTTCGTCCTCACAGTACACACTGTATCGACCAGAGCATAACAGTTTATCCTGCAGTTCTAACTATAATCTGAGATTCTGTCCAATCAAATCAGCAAAAATTAGTCTATACGCAGATATCTTCTACGAACGTCAACATGACAAACCAGAATGCCACTTTGATAATCTCTCTGAATTGATTGCATCAAATACAGGAAAACTGATATTTGTCGAACATTAATGCTGTCATTTTGATATGTAGAATTTCTATTTAAACAGAAACCAATTAAGTACACATATCGGTAAATTATATACTCGGATTGGACGAATATATTCCAAAACTATCAGCTTCTTTAATATTTCAATAGGCCAGTTAAATCTATAACAAAAGGCTTCACACACCCACAATGCTAGAGCAATGGACTTGATTCCTTGCAGCATATGATTCGCATCAGAAGAAAATTGCTGACCAATGTTGTAACTACAAAAACTTCAAGTATTTCAGACACATACAGTGTTCAAACTTAAAAAATGGAGATGTATAAATATTATATTATATACGAATCTAGATATATTATAAGAGAAATTGCAAACTGTACGGAAATACGTATAATTATTACGTGTAAATAATACATTCAACGAAAATTCGCAAATGTGTGAATAGACACACCACATAGAACAATTTTTGGCTGCTATTACTAATCAAAAATACATGAAACATGTAGGAAAGCTACAGGGCGATAATAATGAAATCTATTCCAGCTATAGGAACATATCCTGATGCGCAAGGTTCACGCAGGGTGTCGCACTGTAATGCCTTTTGAGATATCCTGACGTCAAAAGGTTCTTTTCATAGAAGTCGGCCTGAGTAGCGTCGTCGGTATAGTACTAGCCTTCTGTGCTAGAGGTTGCGGGTTCGTCACCGGGTCGATGACAACTGAGTGTGCTGATATAACCTCAGCAGTTGCGAGCGTCGTTAAATAAACCACTCTTTTTTCTCTTTCAGAGACATTGCAATGAAACACTTCTCCCTTATATGCTGTACTGGAAGAATTTCAAGACGGTTCGGTCTGCAGAAACATTTCCTACATAATTATTCACCAGATACTTCTGTCTTCACGTGGTCACATACATGGATTTTTATGGCACTCTTGTGAGGGAAACACTCTCCACAAACATCACATTTAAATAACTTCTCGCCAGTATGTAAACATGAATGCCGTCTCAGATCTATCTTCTGCGAAAAACACTTTCCACAGACATCACATTGGAACGGCCTCTCGCCAGTATGTTGGCGTAAATGTACTTTCAGATGTCCAGATTGAGAAAAAAACTTTCCGCACAATTCACATTTGAATGGCTTATCCCCAATATGAAGGCGTGCATGCCGTCTCAAGTCTATGTTCTGCGCAAAACATTTTCCACAGAAATTGCATTTGAATGGCCTCTCGCCGGTATGTAGGCGTAGATGTGCTTTCATATATCCAGCCTGCGAGAAAAACTTACCGCACACATCGCATTTGAATGGCTTCTCGCCCGTGTGCAAGCGTTCGTGCCGTCTCAAATCAATCTTAATCGAGAAACACTTTGCACACACATCACATTTGAACGATTTCTCCCCAGTGTGTCTACGTGCATGCTTTCTTAGGTTCCCCGATTCCGTGAAACATTTCCCACAAAATTCGCATTTAAATGGCCTTTCGCCTGTGTGGCGGCGTGCGTGTGCCTTTAGACTTCCAGACTGAGAGAAAACCTTTCCACATACATTGCATTTGAACGGCCTCTCGCCAGTGTGTAGACGTGAATGAGTTTTGAGACCTCCAGCGTCCGAAAAACACTTTCCACATTCATCGCATTTGAATGGCTTTTCGCCAGTGTGTAGGCGCGCATGAGTAATGAGATGTGCCGATCGCGCGAAACACTTTCCACATACATCGCATTCGAATGATTTCTTGTCTGTATGGATCCGATGACGACATTTAAGAGAACGGGAAGTAGCAAAAATCGCATCACAAATATTACACTTGATGTCGCTGCGAAATGAATCATCATGCCTATGGCTGCAAGGTTCTCTCTTCAATATCTCTTCTGTGTAGGGACTCTGGCCTATCGTAGCAATTCTGTTGCAATCTGATGCTGCATTACTGTCACGATTAACAGCAGCTCTGGAATGGAAGTTGACCGTCAGGCTAAATAAGACATAATCACATACATAAGAATCCATATGAATGTCGAATTGTCCAAGTATTCAGAATTAAAAACAATTATATCAGTATCAGATTCGAGATTGCACTATTTGCTCTATGAACAAAACAGAGATTCGTAATCTATTTTATGCTCGACCATGCCGAAATGTACTAATTATACATCTGGTAGTAGTCCTTTAATGCATGTCATTAAAGTATACCTACTCATTAAAGAACAGGTCTTCAGCCAATGATAACTCAGCTTACATGTGTTCAGCCAATGACAAGTAAGCTTTGTACCGTTATAAAACCGCAAGTATCGATTATTCTCGGATATGCAATCGAAAGAGAATTAGCGAAAAGTCACGGAGGCTGGAAATCCAATACTGTCGCAGAAGGTTATGTTCTGTTACTATAATAATTAGCGTTAATTGTAAATAATATTCAAATAAATTCAATTTGTCATCTCGTTTTTCACTGTCGAATTCAATAATCATGGTTATAATATTATCAAGTTTAAAGGGACTACATCAAGGTCAATGACATTATTGTTCCTCGGAAAAAATCAATACTTTCGCGTCTGCGCACATCTCATAATTCACGACCTAGAACAAGGTCACTTCCGATCTTGTCAGATACCTACAAATAAAATGTATACATCTGAATACCGGTAATTTCAAGTTAGAAATATGGTCGAGCATAGAAAGTCGTATGAAACTCGCCCATAATCGTAATTAAGAAGCTCGTATGAAAATTATGAAACTCGCTTGCGCTCGTTTCATAAATATCCATACTCGATTCTTAATTACTATCATTATAGGCTCGTTGCATAATGTACTATTCTTGCATTAGTAAACTCATCAGTGACTTCTATGAGATGCGTACTTTGTGCTGGACTGACACTCCATAGTTAGAGAGGCTAGTGAAATCAACACCTTTTCTCTAATCCGCAACAACAACGGTTTTTTTACATTAAGGAAACGACAGAAGATGATTCTATATCCTACCATACGGACTGAAAGATGGGCAGTAGCATAAACTGAGAGTATATTGGATTGGTGCTTAAGTTCGTAGCGCAAATAAATACTTGGTTGCTATGGAAACATGGATAGCAGAAAAACTTTACCATATGCACCAATTCAATACGCAATATAGGCTTGAATAATACTAATACACTACGAGCTTCATAACACAGAGAAATGTAGCAATAGCTTACAGCACTACTGCCATAATACATAAAATAAAATTAGAGACAGCAAATCTACAGCAAATCTACATACGATGGTGTTAAATAATACAGACTATAAAAACTTCGTTTCAAAGTTGAGCAGCAGAAGTTGTATTAAGTACTAGCAAGCAGACTCGAATAACATTAAAAATCGAATAATTTATTCGAATAAAAGTTCTCGGATACTTTCATCATTCGAATAATGATTCGATTACTCACCGGCAGGTTCTGGCTTCTCGGTTCTCTTATCCAACATCTGACATGACAGCGATAACGACAGCAGCGAAAGCAGTGTATTGTGCAAGCACAGCAGTTTATATATTCTATTATTCCAATCACATGCTGTAGCTATCTGCAACTTCCGATAAAGATGTTCATTCCTGCATTCCACAATTTGACGAGAGAAAGAAAGAGGCGAGAGATGAGACAGAGGGAGACGATCTGGAGCAAGTCTTTATTGCACGTGACTACCGCGAAGTTAGCCGAATGTATAACACTGGTGAGCAATCTGCGTTCTCGAGAATGTCCTTCTCTATACTGCTTCTTTCTGTTCTCATTCTTCATTTCTCGCAGCATCTAACATCTGTGCAAAGTATTCGAATAACTGATCACGATTCGACATATATCTCGAGAACATACAATAATCGAGTAGTAAGTACATACTTCATACTTATAAGTGTCAGTTTTTTCTTAATTTTCTGTGAATAATCTTTTATTAGTACTCATAAGTCAATATACTGGTTACACTCCAGTAAGCCTAATTACTTCCTATTGAACTGTACAAATTACATGTAGTGGGCCATGATTTTTTTTACAATTTATTATCAACAGTAATCTCACTAGACGTTTTGATTTATCTAGAGAAAATCAAAACTCGAGTGGGATTTAATTGACTATTACACGATTAGAAGAAAGTATATAAAGATTAGATGTAACGAAGTACTCCAATACAATAAAATATTAATTGACTTACGAAAATACAACTGTCTTCAAATGTATTATTGTACCATCAGAACATTACAAATATTACGCTAGATGCATGCTAGATGGCAGTAGTGAGCAATGCCTTCTCGTCGAGAAGTTCTCGATCTATTATACACGATGGCAATGTTACTAGTCAAGAAGGCTTTGTTGATTCAGTTTCATTTTTATCAAAATGCAACATTCCACTTCAATTATACGAATCCCAGTAATCAACGTCACTTGACAGATGATTTTCAATAAATCTTAATATTAAACAATCTCTGATACGTGAATATCCATAATATCATATAGCAGAAGCTATAACATAACCTAACTAATATACACAAGTGTTAGAAAAGTTTTAATTAACGACGATGACATAAAAAATAAACATTAATAATTTTAAAAGGACTAATTATTGAATGTACAATTTTCAAATTTGAATGTGGTTGGTGGTTCAATTGATGTTATATTGGACGTGTGCATAATAGAAGTGGAACTCGTTGATTTAGGCCTATATGGTGTATTCAACTTATTCAGGATTTCCGAATGAATAATTTTATAAGGAATAATTATTCAATATACAATTTTCAAATTTGAATGTGGTTGGTGGTTCAATTGATGTTATATTGGACGTGTGCGTAATAGAAGTGGAACTCGTTGATTTAGGCCTATATGGTGTATTCAACTTATTCAGGATTTCTGAATGGTCCTCTTCATTTATTTGTAAATCGGATTTCAGAAGATGCATAGGTATGATCAGTGATTTTTATTAATTCTTGTTCTTGAATGCCAATGCGAGTCATATTTGAAACTGCTGTGCAACGACTGGAGTGGTTTGTAATTATATATATATATATTTTTTTTTGACGTCCAGACCAGAGCAGTTTCAAATGTTAGCAAACAAAAAAAAAACAAATGCTAGGGACGCGATAAAATTGTACGATAAGCAGCCATGATTGGTTGAAATACGTCCTTTCGTACCGTTTTATTGGTCAAAAGTAGTATGACGTAGTAAGAGTGTAATAGTCAATCTAAATTAATTGAAATCCCCTATGCATTTTTAAATAATCAACAGTGTACAATATAACATTTAAATAAATAGTTTCACAAATCTATACTAATAATAAAACTGTAGCCAAAATTTTTCTGGTAATTTTCGATTTTCCAAAAATAATTGATGTTAACATGTATAATTAACCATCCTGAAACCAAAAATCGCTTTTTTGAAATTTTTGCTTGTATGTCTGTCTGTCTGTCTCTCTGTCTGGATGTTTGTTACCTTGTCACGCGATAATGGATGAACCGATTTATATCAAAATTGGAATATAAATTAAGTTCGTTCTAACTTACATTTTAGGCTATATGGCATTCAAAATACTTTATTCAAAAGGGGGGGTTATAAGGGGGCTTGAATTAAATAAATCGAAATATCTCCCTTATTATTAATTTTCATGAAAAATGTTACATAACAAAAGTTTTTTAAAAAATGATTTCCGATAAGTTTTATCCTATGAAAAATTTTGATAGGACTGATACTTAATGAGATAAATGAGTTTTAAAATTAAAATAACGCCATCTAAGGCGCTGCAATTAAATAAAAACAAATGACGTCTACAAGGGGCTTTGGATAACAACAATCGAAAGCTATTAAACATAGCCTACAGAGAATGTTTCTGTGTTTGTATGAAGTAATATCGGAAGCTAAATTAACCGATTTGTATAATTAATTATTATTTCACCATTGGAAAGTGTAGTTTCTCTAAATGGACATAATGCTATAATCTTATTACAGTAACTTCTCAGTGAATCGAGGACAGGTAAGATGAAAATAGCTTCTCATGCAAAGAAAACTTGATAGGCTATTCTATATATTCGTTTTTTGTATTTCTTAAAATAATGTTTGTGAACACATTAATTTTCATCTCAGAGAATTAACGAACAACGAAAGTGTACTGATTTAGTATGCAGTAATATTACGTTAGCTTAGCATTCCATTATTTTATAATTCAAATTTTAACTATGCTCAATTGAATAGTGTTAAAATACATAAAATACGTAAGCAATAAAATCAATGCAAAAAAAAATTGGGTAATGAGCCAAGCAGATTGTGTTGCGCTGTTGTAAAAGTTGTTCCTCCTGAGATTCAAGAGCCCCCACAACAAATAAAAAACTTACTTAATAAAAAACTTACTTATCGGAGTACATCCGTTATGAACACACTTTTTATATATAATATAATATAATATAATATAATATAATATAATGTAACGTAATGTAATATAATATAATATAATATAATAGGCTATAATATAATAATAAATCTGTAACCGAAATTTTTCTGGTAATTTTCGCTTTTCCAAAAATAATTGGAGTTAACATGTATAATTATTCATCCTGAGACCGAAAATCGCTTTTTTGAAAGTTTTGTTTGTATGTCTGGATGTTTGTTACCTTTTCACGTGATAATGGCTGAAAGGATTTCGGATGAAAATTGGAATATAAATTAAGTTCGTTGTAAGTTAGATTTTAGGCTACATGGCATTCAAAATACTTTATTTAAAAGGGGGTTATAAGGGGGCCTGAATTAAATAAACCGAAATATCTCGCTTATTATTGATTTTTGTGAAAAATGTTATATAACAAAAGTTTCTTTAAAAATGATTTCCGATACGTTTCATTCCAAGCAAAATTTTGATGGGACCAAATTGCACCAAAAAAGGATGTTCTCTGAACCAAATGATCATATTTTAATTATCTGCATGTAATAACAATTAAGAAATATGTTAAAGGAATTATCATTGCACTAAACGACTGGTCTCTCGACCAAAATGATCGCATTTCAATTATTTAAATACAATTTAAATTAAGTGACATATTAAACGATTTTTCCTTCTATCAAACACGAATGTTCCCTGGACCAGATGTCTTATTTTAATTATGTAATTACTTTATATTTATTTCTAACAAGTGCAGTGGAGCGCACGGGTACAGCTAATTTTAACAATAATTTAGTTACTATTATCTATTTTGAGTGATGAGTTAATAATTTTTAGTACTGGTATTCAGTATCTATTCTGATATAGAAAATACTATAAGTAATGAAAGTAACACTCAACAGTGAAGCAGAATTCAATATTATTCAGCAAATCTCTTAGCTTCCTCACCTTACGAGTGCTAATAAAATGTCTTATTCTGATTTGTTAATACAATATGCAAAAGCTTTCGGTAAAAATATAACTGTAAAACAGTTGAAGAGGAAAATAAATAACATGAAAAATGAGGTTAAGAAAAGAAGTGACAGAATGGCTAGCAGTACCGGAAAGGATACAATTTCAACCTTTGAAAAAGTTCTACTGAATATGTTGACTTCAGGTCAAAAATCTTGCTGCAGTAAGGTTGCAGGGGCATTGTATGTTGGCGTCTTTGTTTCCAACTTTCAATTGATGTACTCATCCCCATGTTCAGACGGCCTCATTATTTTAAAACAATTGCAGTAAAGTCACAGCACAATAGCACAAGCCACAAAGAAAGTTGTACAAAAGAAGCATGCAAATTTGCACATTACGCAGCCTTGGGAGATGAACAGGTGCATCCAGTGACAAGCACTAGATTCTTTACTTGATATGGTTGAGGTGTGGGACTGCTAACTGTAAATTTTAAGTTTCGAGAGTAAGAAGAAATTATGGACTTCAGAATTTAAACAGAGAGATAGTTACTGCAATCGAATAAAAGAAGAGAACTTGAATGGATCAGCAATGTGGTAACGCTGGACTCTATAAGATGTGTTAAGAACAAGGCGAACATCAAGTAGGGAAGGAAAGTAAATGTGGTTGAAAGGCAAAGATGACGACAGTAAGCAAATGAAGGCCATAAGATGAAAGCAGGATGAAGGAAATAGAAGAGATCTGCTGTTCTACATCAGTTCGAGAGAAATGAAGCAGCAGCAGCAGCATTAGTGGAAGTAGTAGTAGCAGTGATGATATTACTATTAGTGGCACCCATATTTTTTAAAAATATCTTAAGCCAATTCAGTAAATAATATACTTAGCCATTCATATGAACAACAATGAAGTTAGAGATAGATGACACATTACATATAATCCTAAAAAACCATAACTTTTAATCAAGCTATAAAAGAATGGCTGAAATGTAAACTAGTACATTACACTCACCTTTCAGTGGACAGCTCATTCTGCTCTGCTGTTACTGCTAGCTTCAGCCCCCACTCCTCTGTGCCCAAGTTACACGGCTCTTCCTGGAAAGGAGAGTAAATGTAATGAAAAATTGGCGGAATTTGAGCTCAACAACTAATATATTGGTTTGCTATGCTGGAGACTTGAATTTATATCCTACTGATTCCAAGCACAAATTTCAGGACGACAATTCACCACCATTTTATTCCTCTGTCACTAATTTAGTGGAATCGACCTAAACCAGTTTAAAGATTTCAAAGCGTTACTACAAATTTTAACATTACATAATGGTCTGAAGTAATTAAATTTCTGGCTGTTTGGAAGTAACCGGAAGTTTAAACTTTTTATTATCCCAGCAAACATATTCACATCCTGTTACAGGTTTCAAGTTTCCAACATGAAATCGATCCTATGGTGCCCCTTACATTATATTATATGTTTGGAACAGAATTTCATTTTGCTATGGATATATATAGATTTTTCTATCAGAATATTTGTATATCAGGATATCCGTAGGAGTTTTTCTAGTGGTCAAAAACTCGTCTTTGTCTCAGTTTTTGCAGTCGTTAATACTGCACAGTTGGTATCTTTTGTTCACTTTGTTAATTTCAAACTTCACGGATGCTGAAGCTTCTAGAATAGATTGTACTGGTGAGGCTGATTTCTCCATTGTTAGTTCATTCCCGTAAAATGAGTTAGTTTGTGGAGTTTAATAGGACATGTGAGCTACTATTGTGCCGTTTATATTTCGGCACGTCAGTTTCTCTTTTCCATTTCTTTCCTTTTCTTCTATCCTTATGCCTTTCTCTGTTTGTTCTAGTTCTTCTTACTCTTCATAGATGGCTTACCTTCTCTCATCTTTCTATTTCTTCCGTTTTCTCTGGGTCTGTTCCTATAACCTGTGATGAGTTGAAACCTGGGGAGCAGTTATTATTTTATAATAACGTTTGCTAATTGGATAAGATCGAGGGAGCAGTAAATATTTCATAATAGCGCTATCTGATTGGTTAAGATAGAGACGCCAAGTTTCATTTTGATTGTAGCGTCAGTCTGGTGGATGGACTCATTCAGGTTGGATGTGTGCCGGCAGTTGAGGATGTGTGTTGTGACAGGCACGAGCTCCTATGTAGGCCGGGGATCGAACTGGGTTCGATAAGCCTACTAGAAGCGGCAATGTCCACAGTGTTGTGGGAACCTGCGAGTGTATCGCAGAAGATATTCGTGTGGAATATAGCGGCGAGTTTTGGGATGTACTTACTATCTTGAACTGCATTCATTTTCCTGACTGACTAGCGTGCAGTCAACTCTGGTTAAATACTGGTCGGTATTTTTATATCAGATGATCGTTTCTCTAGCTGTGATATAACTAAAAGCCTACCACAACCTACTAGCAGTTCAGTGAGTTGGTTTTGGCTTATGTTTTACTTAGTTATTGCAGTAGAACGAATTATAGAATATGAAATTCACTATGAAGGCACCCATTGTTGTGTGACGTTTGAGGGGTGGCCAATTTGTATGTTACGGCTATGTGTGTGCTGAGTGATGGTTATGTCAAGGTTGTATGACAAGATGGATGCCAGCGTGGGGAAGTACCTACCTATGTAAGGTAATTAACTGGATTTGGTTTACGTTACTCTGTGAAGAAGATATTTTCTGTGCTACGAATTTATTTTGGGTTGTTTATTCAAATAAATACTTGTGTTTAACATAGGGAGTGTGTGTTGTTGTCACTTGATTACCTCGACACGCAGATTACCATCCTGATCATAACGATTCATGGCAGGGTTATTTTATTATTTAATTGTCTTGTATTCCAACCAGCAAGACTAGATAGTAAGGCCGAGAGCGCCTCACTATGGCTATTTATCTAAACTTCTTAAAAAATAAAACAATGCCATAAGCTAAATGCTAACACGATCTAAACACGTCGTCACACTTAAATGAGGTACAAAAATGCATTCACAACCAGGTGATTCGTAAAAAATGAACAATTATTAGACTCTAGATAGTGTTTAAAAAGAGACCATAAAGTAAAGACCACCAGGTACAAATTATTTGGCGATTTGAAGGACAATAATATCCTATAAAACATTGGGATATAAAAGGTCTAAAATGTAAAGTTTAAGTAAAACAAATATAAAATAAAACTAACCTCAAGATGTAGAGAGTAAGAAGCAAGGGATCAAGAATATCTAAATCACCATGTCAAGTCCTGTTCTTGATTTAAATATAAAAGCTACATTTCCACAATTAAAATTACTTCCAAGAATGTCACGTAGTGTAGGCCAAACAGTCACTAAACACGATCATATTTTCTACAATGTGTAGAATATGTTCAAACGTAAGTGCCACATGGTATACATCTCACTCCGGTTGAGGCTCGCCAGATAGGAGATGACCAATCCTGAATTGGGTAAGTAAAACTTCATGTTGTGACATACTTGGGTACGAATCCCCAACTCGAACAGAATTCTTTATACTTCGCAATTTAATTCCCTCTTCTGCAGACCATTCTTCTTCTCACAGTCACCAAAGTATCCCTGCATGTCTTGACAATATACCTCGAAGTCATTCATAGCTGCCACATTACCAGTTATCCCAATACAATCCCGAATCCACACTACTCCGATCTCAGAATCAGAGATTACGAGTGTGTGGAAAAGTTCCTGGATTCTAAGCTCAAGTGGATCATCAGAATGGAAAGCTGAAGACTGAATGGTGCTTAGAGTCAGAGCAGATAAGCAATCTGACCTGAGGATATCTAATTAAAAACAATAACGCTCTGTAAAAATCATGAAGTAGAGCAGAAAAAACACTGGCATATAGCTTAGCTTCTAGTTATGTATCTGTTCATTTGCAATGAGGGATAAACTAACAGAATCATTTATCCAGGATCCATCAGTAAACACTACAGAATAATTTGGAAACCGTGATAAAAGTTCACTAAAACGAATCTATAAACAAAAACTGGTGTAAAATTCTTAAAACGCTGACTCAGACTTACATCAAACATGGGACGTCGCATAATCCACGGTGAAGTGGTGGTGCATACCAGTGTGCGAACTGATGGTAAGTGAATGTTAAGCTCAGAGAGCAGTTCACGAAACTGGACACCAGCTGGATGATATCTATGTGGACTCTTATTGTAAAAGTGCTTCTAGGAAGTCCAAATTTGTTGTGCGAAACATTGGCACCATAATATAACTTTTACGAACCCTTATTCTTTTAATTTGAGAAAAAAAAATTTCGGCCTCTTTTGATATGCCCTAATGTACATTCCTAATAGGCCTGACAAATACCAGTTGAAAATAAATGTATATGAACGATGCAAGGAATCACTATCTATAAAATGCAAGTAAAAACAGCTATGGACATATACTTCCAAGAGAAGAACAGACTCTACCTAAGCCTACTAAAGCAGTTTTCCAACTTTCCGGGAGAGTGTGGAAAACCAAGACTGGTTTGGATCTATCCCTTTAGCTCACAAGCTAAAGGAAAAAGGATTAACTTATGTAGGCACAATAAAAAAACTAATAAAAAAATATAATTATCGAAAGAATTCTTGCCAAAAAAATAAAGGGCACCAGGCTTGTTTGTAATGGCATTACTAAGAATCTAACACTGTTGTCTATTGTGAGACTAAGTCGAGCCAGAATTTTGATTCCCTGCATGCACCGTGCTGAATGTACCAAGGAAATCAAAAAGAGAAGATTACTATGACCTCAAAGAAAAAAAAAAAGCTGGAATAGATGCTTCAGACGAAAAATGTAAGAATTATGGAGTTGATGAAGTTGGAAGAACACGAAGATGGGCAATGGTTATTTTCTACCATGCGCTGGGAAGACATTGACACAAAACAGATGGTCAGATGGATATTAAACATTTCAGGAGGTAAGAATTGTGTCTTAATGTTGCAGATTTGCGTAATAGCCTTATTTATGTCATTTCTTATATTAGCAGAATTCACTGAGCCTTGGTCACAGAACGACCCGCCAGTCACGGCCTCAGCTTATCAGAGCAACCTTTGTAGTAAACCAATTTGCAGATTCTAATTACACCTTTGTTAGGCGCATGGACATTTTATGAAGAAAAATTGTTTTCTTTGCCCAAATACATTTTTTGTGTACATTATATATTTAATTTTGTTTAAAAAAAGTTTGAAAACAACGTCTTAGTTATCATAGAAAATCAAGGTACATAAATAGGTAAGTAAACCTGCAGTTGTTTGTTGAATACTTCACGATGTACAAGTATTTCGTAACGTTTAATTTACATTTTATAATTGAAATTATATTTTGCAAAATTGTTTGTTAATACTATTCGGTAAAATGTAATTGTTTTCTAATAGAATCTGTCTGACTGCAAGATTGTAATATTGTTAAAAAAATCCATGCCTGTATTTAAGGTTAAGGGGACACTCAACTTAAAAATTGGAGAAAAAGTGTCATAGAAATGAAAAATTAAATTTCTACACTAATTTACGTGACAGAACTAAATCAATAAGCAGAATTCTTCCCCTACTCATTGAGAAGTCACAGTCAAATGCACAAAGTCAAAAAATAAAAAATGATAATTAAAAGTGATATTTCAATTAATGATTGATTAAAAATTGAAATTTTTTTTTATTTTGAAAAGTATTGGATCTAATGAGCTGAGATTTTGCATGTTACTTTCCATGTGTATATTAAACTTTTTCTCCAAATTTAGAAAAGATTGGTTGTTAAAACGTTATGTTTTATTTAACGACGCTCGCAACTGCAGAGGTTATATCAGCGTCGCCGGATGTGCCGGAATTTTGTCCCGCAGGAGTTCTTTTACATGCCAGTAAATCTACTGACATGAGCCTGTCACATTTAAGCACACTTAAATGCCATCGACCTGGCCCAGGATCGATCAAATAGGAAAAAAGTTCCAAAATATAGTTGAGTGGCCCCCTTAAATGGCTCTCTCATATGGCAACAAGCACTGTGGAAGAGCTGCATAGAGATGGTGTCAGGGACGAAAAGGACACAATTTAAGACTTGCAAGAAGAGAAGCTAGTACACAATAAAGCTCCACTCACCTCAGCTTCATACTTCACAAAGGCGAAATTAATTGGCAGCTGATTATCATCTAATGTCAGCTCTGATGCAAGATAATATCTCTGGTCCACGCATTCCTTCTTTACCTGAATTGAATACAGATTTAATAAATTCACTTCTTAGAGAACACAATATCAATTTACAATTACTGTTTTAAACATGATTCAAGAGTAAAGGTCCATTCACAATGAGAATTAAACATAACCGTAACATGAACACAGAAGTTTGCGGCCAGGTTATCAAATGGGATCATTCACAATGATTCACATAAGCATTGACATAAACATTAACGTAAGACGTTAACATGAAAGTTTAAACTCCAAACTTTCATGCTTATGCTTACGTGATTTGCAAACAGAACACAGTCGTGGAGCGCTGAAGTATACGACAGAATGTGAGGAAATGGCGTCGTTGTTATGTTTCCATGGTTACCAAGTATCTTTGTGGTTATGTTTATGTTCCCATCGTGAATGCTCTTGATTTTACCGTAATGTTTACATTTTTAAGTTTACGCTTACGTTATGTTTAATTTTCATTGTGTAACAGCATGCACTATGATTCTGCATACAAATGCTTGGCTATGTGCAGCATAGGCAAGAAATTACGGGAAAAAAATCAAAGAAGACAGGAAGGAAAAATTGGCATACAAGGCCTGAAGTGTGTGTGCGCATGCCGAGATCTGGATTCATTATGCTCCACTTCAGTTCTTCAAAATTTGATATTTGAAACATTACAATTCAAGCGACCATATTGACAATGGTATAAGGAATGTTCAGTTTCAGCAGCAGCTGGCTTATGTGCTCACCAACACTGATATATCCACAAAGTAAAACCGAAACTACATCTGCTACCCGGTCGAGGTGGGTTCCTCCAAGTTGGTGACCGGGGGATGCAATGGTGGCCCTCGTGCTCTTCTTTTCGATCATTTTTCGTGTTATCACCAACCAAATCTTTTCGCTCTCTCGTCTTTTTGATCACTCTATTTCTCTCCGCCGGCCGCCATTGCATGCGGAACGCCCACCACATCTTCACAGCCATATTCACCTCTCCATCCCCGCTGTTAGTTTTCGCCACGTCCGCCACCACGACGGGATTTGTTAATGCCTGGTGAGGCTACATTATTCTTCCTCTTCTAGTTCATTATATTCATTATTAGATTAAGGTTCTTAGGTTTATAACTCCCGTCTCACCAGCGGGGATCTTTACTATCTCCGTGGTCCTGTCCCACGGTTTCGAGCGCGACTTCCAACTTGTGTGGCCCGACAGGGCGCCCAGCAACGAAGCAATAGTGGACCCTTCATACTGCCCCTATATGCAAGTTTAGGTGCCGAACCCGGACCAGAGGTCAAGTACACTCACGTAGAGCCCCCCCAGGGGGCCCGGGGCGATTTAGGCGTCCCGGTGACCGACTCCGCTCGCCGGGACGGATATGTCGCTCCGACGTGTTACCGCTGACTGATGGGTGTCGCAGTGTAATCAACCACAAGTCCCCTGAAGCTGCGTGCGCTCTCGGATTGCTCCGGCTTTGGGAGGGTAGGTCGGAGTTAGCCGCAGTAGTCTGGCGGTTGTGTTCAGTGTAGAGTGGGGAGCCACGGGCGGTTATTCCCGTGGTAGGGGCATAAAACTGCGACACGCCTCTGGTGCAGAACTTGCCGTTAGGTATGTAATGACCAGTTTGCAGGGTAACTTGCGTGAAGTGGGTTGCTTGGGATCGGGCTGTGGGGGGGTCCCCACGGCCGGCACAGACGGCGAAGAATATCTTGGTGTCTTTTTCTTTCGCCCCCCCCGGTGGCAGGCTGACGCCGACGGTTCCGTAGGGGGGGCCAGTTCAAAATGTCCTCGCGCTCTCCTCCTCCCTCTTCATTACCGAAGAAATAAAAAGTTCAATTGAATGACGACATGGATTTGGACCCGGATAAAATTACAGTGAAAATGCCGCCTCCGAGATTTGTGAGTCTAACTATTGACGGGAATGAAAAGACGATGAAAAATGTCAGTCCCTTCTATATTAAACGCGCTCTCGACGCAATGATTGGTAAGGTTAGAAATGCTACTCGCCTTCGAAATGGAAGTCTTCTGGTTGAAACTTTAAGTCCTAAGCAAAGTGAGACCCTTCTGAAAGCAAAGTTACTTGGTTCTTATCCCATTAAAGTTGAGCGTCACTCTTCTCTCAACACCACGAGAGGAGTGATTACTACGAGCTCATTAGAAGGTCTGTCCGATGAAGAAATCCAACTGGAGCTGGCGGAGCAGTCTGTTTCCAAGGCCTACCGTCTTTTAGGTAAGCGGGATGGACAGACTGTTCCACTTCGGACCATATTCTTGACCTTCGAAGTCTCATCTCTCCCGGAGTTCATTCTCATAGGCTACGAGCGTGTCCCTGTTCGTGCATATGTACCGAATCCTATGCGTGCTTCCGGTGCCAGCGATTCGGTCATACACAACAGAGATGTACAAATAACATCGTGTGTGCAAAGTGCGGTGAGGGCGATCATGGGGATTCCCCGTGTCCTCACAGTGTGCACTGTGTAAATTGCAATGGGGACCACGCTTCTAGTTCTAAAGAATGTCCGAGATACATAGAAGAGAAGGATATCCAAGAACTTCGTGTCAGAGATAACATAACATTTTTCGAAGCACGTAAGCGGTATTATGACGACTAGAAGAAAACGTCGACCACAACATATGCGTCAGTAGTCCATAAAGGTCTTAAGGGATGTGATGCCTCCACGCAAACGCCACCTCTGGACGACACCCGTCAGAGAGTAGAAATATCTACTCAAACTTATGTCGATGCTGCCACTCAAACAGCAGAGCCTGATGATGATAGCTGTGGGCTTACTATCAGACCATACAGTCCAAAGACCAGTGTACCGACGACAAAATCTACCGGTTCCACGGCGGAGAGAAAACCACGTCGTCGAAGTCCCTGATCAGACGAGACGCCCCGCTCTCGCTCCAGGTCGGGAGAACGAAGGTCAGAAAGTGAATCCCCACAGCAGCGAAATAAGCAGTCGAGACAATGCAGCTCTGGTGATAAGAAAAAGAGAAAATCTCCCGTGAAACCACCATGATCTAAAAATTTTTGATGCGTAACGACATAATTCAGTGGAATGTGAATGGAGTTCGCAGCCGATATGCAGAATTACAGCAGCTAATCTATGATGAAGAACCCGCTATTCTATGTCTCCAAGAGACACACCTTCGGCCTGAACATTCCCTATCCATTCGTGGTTACAGGGTTCACCGGCACGATCACCTGGCTGGAGTCAGGGCCAATGGAGGATGTGCTATCTTGGTGAAAAATAGTATCATGTCCTCTCCAATTAACATTCAAAGCACCATTCAGAATATAGTAATCCGAATACACCTGCCTACCATAGAATTTACAATAGCTTGCGTATATCTACCACCCGACTTCGAATTAACGATACGTGAATTACAGTTTTTAGTAGATCAGCTCCCCGCCCCATTTCTCTTGGTGGGAGATTTTAATGCCTCCCATCACCGCTGGGGTTCGATGAATGACAATGACAGAGGGCATGTAATAGTGGAGATTTGTAATCGTCTTAATCTCATTACTCTTAATACAGGAGCAGCCACACATCTTTCTCTCGCCCACGGCACCTACTCCATGATAGATCTGTCCATTTGTAGCCCAGTTCTGTCGGCGCACATGGAGTGGTCAGTCATGGATGATCTCCATGGAAGTGACCATTTTCCTATCCGACTTCGTCTCTCTGTATCATGTCCCACGGAGTCGCGCTGGCCTAACTGGGTTATAAAAAAGGCGGATTGGACTGGATTTGCCGAGTCCCTTTCGTTTAATGACAATGAAAATGACGATGTCGACTTAATCATAGAGCACTTCTGTACAAATATCATACGGGCAGCAGAACTACATGTACCTCGTTCCTCATCAACACAAAGACGTGTCCCTGTACCTTGGTGGACAGAGGGGTGTAGAGACGCTATCCTGGCCCGTAAACGAGCTCTATGACTCTTTCAGAGGCATCCAACGGAAGAGAACTTCATCCAATTCAAACGCTTCCGTGCCAAAGCTCGCCGCACCATTTGCGAAGCTAAGAAGGTGTCCTGGACGAAATATGTCTCTTCACTGAAAAAGAATGTCCCAGCCACAACCGTATGGGGAAAAGTCCGTAGGATAATGGGAAGACGTAATTCTGCTATTCCGGGTCTAGTACATAATGGCAATATGATAACCAATCATTTGGATATGGCTGAGCTCCTTGTTACATCATTCATGCATATCAGTAGCTCAGTCCACTATGAACCTAGATTTTTAAGAATTAAAGAGGCTGCAGAACGAAATGACATCTCGTTTATATCTGATAACACAGAAAACTATAATACTCCGTTCACGTTACAGGAATTACAGTCAGCACTAGACAAATCCCCTGACACATCTCCTGGCCCAGATAATATTCATAATCAAATGCTCCGAAATTTACCACCAGCTGGGAAGATATATGTTCTCTCTTTATATAATAGAATCTGGACAGAAAAATCCTTTCCATCTCAATGGCATAAAGCCATTGTAGTTCCTGTGCAGAAACCAGGAAAGGACCCATCCCTACCTAATAGTTACAGGCCTATCTGTCTCACCAGCTGCGTGTGTAAAGTTATGGAGAGAATGGTTAGTAATCGCCTAATGTGGTTCCTGGAATCAGAAAACCTCTTGTCTAAGATCCAGTGTGGTTTTCGTAAGCGCCGATCAACCGCAGATCACCTTGTTCGGCTGGAAGGAGCCATTAGAGACGCCTTCCTCAAGAAGGAGCACTTGGTAGCAATCTTCTTTGATCTTGAGAAAGCTTACGACACAACATGGCATTATGGGATCCTACGCACTATCCACAACTGGGGTCTAAGGGGAAGTCTACCTACTTTTCTGGCCAATTTTTTGGCAGAGAGGTATTTCCGTGTACGAATAGGTACCACACTTTCCAGTGAACATTTACAGGAAAATGGCGTTCCGCAGGGGTCTGTACTGAGTGTTCTTTTGTTCTCCATTGCGATTAATGGTATAGCTGCTAACATAAGTCCTCACGTAACACCTCTTCTTTATGTTGACGACTTTAGTTTGTATTACAGCTCACGATATCTCCCATCCATTGGGAGACAACTGCAGCTAGCCATCAACACTTTGTCTGAATGGGCTATATGCAATGGGTTCAAATTCTCTACTGCAAAGACGCAATGCATCCACTTTGTTAACTCCCGAGGACTTCACCCACACCCGGAGTTACGTCTCAACGGAGTAGAGTTACACTATACAGACACTGCAAAATTTCTGGGCTTAATATTTGATTCTAAATTAAGTTGGGAGGCACACATACGGGATTTAAGGCGGCGCTGTGAAAAATCTTTGAATATCTTACGCATTCTGTCAGGGGTACATTGGGGTGCAGACCGCAAAACTCTTTTACGTATCTATCGTGCTGTTGTACGCTCAAAATTGGATTATGGTAGTTTTATTTATGGCTCGGCAAATAAGTCGAAACTGAAAATGTTAGATCCCATCCATCATCAGGGTGTAAGGCTTGCAACAGGGGCTTTCCGAACGAGTCGGATAGAGAGCCTCTACTGCGAGTCTGGGGAACCATCACTGTATCAGAGACGTAATATGTTGTTGTGTTCCTATGGGGTAAAGCTCCGAGCCCAACCTGAGCACAACACATACAAACATTTTCATTCCATGGCTTTAGATTTCCGATACAGACGGGATCCACGGCGACCTCGTCCAGCTGGCGTCCGTTTCCGGGAGGGACTCTCAGAGCTGGACATTAGGCTGCCGAATATAAAGGTAATAGAATACCCGCCTACACCACCATGGATTATGAATCGTCCAAAATTCGACTTAAGTTTGAGCCAGTCTCTTAAGAATTTTACACCCAATTTTATTTATAGACAACGCTTTTACGAAATTTTATCTCAGCTTCCTTATAATAGTATAATTTATACTGACGGATCCCGGGTGAATGATCGTGTGGGTTGCTCCTTCGTTGTCGACGGGCAGGTTCATAAATATAAACTGAGTTTGTATACCAGTGTTTTTACTGCCGAACTTTATGCTATTTACAGAGCTTTGTTATTTTTAATTCGACAACCTCGGGGTAGATTTCTAATCTGCTCCGACTCTTTGAATGCAATCCAGTCTCTGCAATCATATTATTGCGATGATTCTCTCATTGTACAAACCCAGGTTCTCCTCCACTCACTCCTATCGTCGGGCTCCGATGTTGGAGTGGTGTGGATCCCAGGCCATGTTGGAATTCCTGGTAATGAGACAGCAGACGCTGGAGCCAGAGACGCTGCTCTTAATGGCACACTGGTATACTGGCGAGAGAGGTGGCAAGATGTAGTGACTTACATAAGGAACTGTATTCGGAGAGATTGGGAAGAAAAATGGTCTGCACAAGCGAGTAACAAACTACGACCAATTAAAAATACAGTTCGAGAATGGGATTCGTCATCAAGAGCGTCACGGCGAGATGAAGTTATACTTACTCGCTTGAGGATTGGTCACTGTCGTTTGACACATGGTCACCTATTGTCTGGCGAACCTCCACCGGAATGTGACACTTGTCATGCCCTTCTTACGGTGGAACATTTTTTACTCCACTGTCGCAAATATGATTTGCCTCGACGCCAGTATGCAATACGTCCAACGTTACGTGACGCTCTTGGCAATGATTTTAATTGTGTCAACGCAGTGTTGAGGTATTTACGTAACACGGAACTCGACAAGGTGATCTAAGTTTTAATGTCCTTTTAGCCCATTGTTATCTCTTCTCGAGACCCTTTACATCTGGAGATTATTTTAGTTACATTTCTTTTAATACACCTTATTACTCGGACCTTATACATCCGATTTTTAATGATTGTTGTTATAAAACATTGCCACATATTTCTTGTAGCAGTGTTTGTTTTATATTTTATGATTGTCTCACATTGTCTTGGGACTACTACGTGTTCGTTTTAATGTTATTTTATATCAGGAGTCACCTTGTCCGTCCAATATTAGTGTGTTTTAATGTGTCAAAGTTTTTAGTCAGTGTGAATTTTTAGTTATACAATAATGTAATTTCACCACACAAAAAGAAAAACAATAGGCATGGGTGCAAATAGCCATTGATGCTGACGCGCCCTTCAAATTTCACTATCTATCTATCTATCTACATCTGCTACACAATGAGTATTCAACAGATAGTTACTTAAAAAGATATTTCAGTTTAAAAGCCATATATTTCAAATGCGAAAATAAAAAACAATATTTACATGTATTTTTAAGTATATTGAATAAATTAAACAGTCTGTGCTTATCTAGTATTACATTTATAGCATTAACGTTTTCAGTACGTGTGTACCATTTTCAAATGCAAATGCCTGTTACATTTAAATAGGTCTGCTTGACTGTGGAGTTGGAACATTCATGAACATCATTGATGCTGTTGGTAAATTACATAAAAACACAACTTAAAGATAAAATAGATAAAATACATATGTTAACAATGGTTCACGTGATCACTTCGATGACATGTTGTTAGAGTAGTCTTTTCTTAATTTGGATCATCGTGCTTATCGGAAACTTCATACATAATGAAATTAATATTTACATGGATTTAAAAGAAACACAGAGTAAAGCTTATTGTAGGCTAGACGACACTTTTATTCAAGAGCCCGAATCAAGTAGGAGAAATGTACACCGATCTGCAAAAAAAAATAAATAAATAAATAAAACAATCACTTGGAAAATTAAAATAAAATTAAGTTTCAAGCTCAATTATAAAGCTGATCGTTTTGGCAACAATGTGGAATTTAATTTATATGCTTTTGTAATTTTTTTATACCAAGCATAACACAGTTAACACTAACTTTACACAATTTTTTAGGAAATACACGTAAGCGTTCTGCAATCCCTTACTTGAACCAAATTTTACACCACCATTACAGTTTACTAAACTTAACTAAAGGGAAAGCTATGGTCTACCAAAATTACAGAATTCATATCTCACGTGAAACATATGCAGACACCTCTGGTCCTAATTACAGCGCCATTCGACATTCACGGCATGGATGTTCTTTTGTGGAATACTAACCCATTCCTCCTGGAGTGCTGCATGCAGTTGAAGTAGTTCTCTGGAGCACGAACCCGACATCGGATGCGCCTACGCAACATAACTCATTCGTGTTCAATGAAGTTTAGGTCAGGGCTGCGTGCTGGCCAAGCCAAGATACTCTGATACGCAGCGTGCATTATTATGCATAAAAATGAACTCGCGCCAGTAAGTGGAGCATATGGTACAACATGGAGAGTGAGAATTTCCTCAATGTAATGGTGAGCATTCTGATTTCCATCCTCGGTGAACACCAGTTCCGTACAAGACTCAGAGGAAGTGCCAACCCACACTGTTATGGAACCTCCGCCGAAAGGTGTTCTAAAGAATGTGCACTCTGCGTACTGCTCTTCAGGTCGTCTCCACACCCTCTGCCTATCATCTGGACCTCTCAGTGAGAACCTGGACTCGTTAGAAAACAATATTTTGTTTCAATCGTCCATTCTGAGTGCTGACAAGTGAAGTGAAGTCGGATGATATGATGCTGCATGATCAATTCTGGTCTTTAGCAGGTCAGTGCGATTGTAGGTTGGATCCTCCTAATAGTCTCTGAACATCCTTTCACTCATGCTGACACCCGCACATGCTGCAGTCGATTTCGGACTTCCACTGCAGTTGTTTTCGACTGACATAAATCGGTCATCACAGCTCGAAGTTTTGCATTTTCTGCGTGATCCAGGTCTTCCAGCGTAGCTCTGAGTTTCTCTGAAGCTTTCACAGCTTCTTAAACTGTGCTGCATGGTGCTTGCATGATGGCATAACAGAGGCTCCAGCCACCATCAATTAAGGCGACTGCCCTTGCAACAAATTCAGGGTTTAAAGGCATCTTTTGAGTGAAATTCAGTGGTAAAATTACAGGGTTCAACTGTAAAAATGATGTTATTGAATTAACAAAAAGAAAGAGAATCAATTCACCAATAGAATGTCTAAAAATTTTCGTAATTGCCTGACACGCTATAATCACAGTAGACTCAATAATTTTAAGAAAACCACTGTTGCAAAAGAAAGCGGAGGGAAAACAGTAATATTCAGCAGCGCATGTTCTAGAAAGTTTAAGAACTAAATTCTACATTGCTGCAAAAACGATCAACTTTATAATTACTATGTAACTGAGCTCGAAACTGAATTTAATTTTAATTTTCCAAGCGATGTTTTTTGTTTTTACTGGTCAGTGTATATGTAAAGGACACATACAATATGTGATCTGATGACAAACAAGACAAGTAACTTCAGGCTTAGTTTTCTTCAGTCCGATTAAGATGACTGAATTTAAATTGGGGGATGTACACTTTTCTGTCAAATGGTGTACTGTTATAAAATGTCTATATAGGAAAGAGTTAGCAAATACTTTAAACACACCTCAGATAAAGGCTTCTTGTCTTCTACGTCAGTGTAATCACTTGTTTGTATGGCCAAGGGGTCGACCTCGGATTCCATCACACCTGAAAGAGGCGAGTAAGAAACTGACTTTCATTTGCAGAACATGAGCTACTGGACAAGTCATACACATACACTGATTTATATGTGTACCATACCTACATCAACAGTTCTTTACTAGCTGAAGGGCAAAGATAACCATGAATACATTTTACATTAAAATAAGTCAAAAGACTGAACATTTGCATGTTTTCTCACTTGAAAGATAACCTAGTTGGCTCTAGAGATAATTGATTTACCTTACAATTTAAGCTGGAGAATTGAAGTTTAATGTGATTGCAAAAGTGCTTTCATTATTAGCTGCTTGGAAACAAAGTCTTGTATGTTACTGAAGTCGGATTTTGGGTGAGTAATTTCATTACCGGGCCCCATTGGCATGTTATTAATAATTCAGGAAATATGTTTACTAATTTCTTTGTAAGCAGTAGGTAGCAGTGCGATCAGTTTTGCTTTCCACCGAAGTGTTTTGCCTATGGGCGAGCACGCTGTCCATTAACGGTCTTGGTGATTAGGACAGTAAAACAATAAAACAAACCAACCATAGAACAATACTTACTTACTTACAAATGGCTTTTAAGGAACCCGAAGGTTCATTGCCGCCCTCACATAAGCCCGCTATCGGTCCCTATCCTGTGCAAGATTAATCCAGTCTCTATCATCACACCCCACCTCCCTCAAATCCATTTTAATATTATCTACGTCTCGGCCTCCCTAAAGGTCTTTTTCTCTCTGGTCTCCCAACTAACACTCTATATGCATTTCTGGATTCGCCCATACGTGCTACATGCCCTGCCCAACTCAAACGTCTGGATTTTAAGTTCCTAATTATGTTAGGTGAAGAATACACTGCGTGCAGTTCTGCGTTGTGTAACTTTCTCCATTCTCCTGTAGCTTCATCCCGCTTAGCCCCAAATATTTTCCTAAGCACCTTATTCTCAAACACCCTTAACCTATGTTCCTCTCTCAGAGTGAGAGTCCAAGTTTCACAACCATACAGAAGAACCAGTAATATAACTGTTTTATAAATTCTAACTTTCAGATTTTCGGACAGCAGACTGCATGATAAGAGCTTCTCAACCGAATAATAACACGCATTTCCCACGCATTTCCCACAGAACAATACACAAATTTAACATGCTAATTGCTTACCAAATCATCAAACGAGGTGTTGAAACTGCCAGCCATCATTCTCCACACATTTTTCGCATCTCTTTAAGAAATTACTCATCACATTTTCCAGAATCCACTCACAAAATGTGCGCTTATGTACGGGGTCACCTGGCTGAAGAACATGTGCCACAGTTATTTTATATGGCTTGAAATGCAATAATTTAGTAGCCTTTTGCACAGACCCATATGAAAATCCTACTTGTTGTACAAGACGATGAAGACATTTTCTAGGAGAATTTTCTAAACGATTACGAATGTCATGTAACCTTTCTTCGGTGAAAACTCTACACTGCTTTTTTGGTTTCTTAGCTGGACATTTCCAGTTTCCTGAAATTTATGATAGAGGTTATGGCCTGTTTTACGATCTCGAGCATCTACACTCGAGAATCGTTCTTGAAACCGTCTTCGAATTTCACGAGCTCACTGAGTTAACACAGGCCCACATGAATCCTGAATAAACACACGCTCTGCTGAGCTACGCCGAATATACATCAACGTATAAGCCCAAATTGCAGTCAGGCCACAAAAGGGAAACAACACTTTAGGAGGAGAGTTCGATCCGATGCTGTGGATTGAATTCGGCGTAGCTCAGTGGTCAGAGTGCTTGGTATGTAGAACCAAGGACCCGGGTTCGATCCCCGGCGCCGGAGCGAATTTTTCTCCTCAAATATTGTCATTATAACAGATATTATTCTGTAGGACCAATAATATATTTAGTAAATGTTCTATTTAGTCTTAAGAATAAAAAGATTATTGCAAATAGAGAATGAACTATTCAGAAGTATAATTTCTTTAGTTGGCTAGTATTCTGAACATAAAAATGTATTGTTAACTGCTTTGTACAGATTTTGTTTTTCAATTTTTAACTAAAAATTACATCATTCTTACGCATTTAACACAAAAACTGTTACAAATCTTACGACTTTAGGAACTTGATTCCTCACAGTTTAATTATGTATCCTAATGCAGCTACAGCTTTAAAGAATTTACAAAAGTGGCGTGATTTATAACGATTATTCTGATAAATGCGTAAGAAAAATGTAATTTTGTAGTTAAAAATATAAAAAAAATTGTACCAAGCAACTATGAATTTCACAACACATTTTTAGCTTCAAAATACTAGCTGATCAAAGAAAGATACTTCTGAATAATTCATTCTCGATCTATAATATCCTTTTATCCTTAAAACTAAAGAATAATATTTTACAAACAACTTCAAATTAGTGTAACTGAAAATATTAAGATTAGGGTCATTTCATGAAAATGCAACATTTTCACGAAAAGAAAAATCTCACGAATCTCTGCTTGTAATATGTAATTGTTTTTCGTTATGACCCGAATTTTTTTTAATCTGACAATACTAATTGTGTAACAACACATATGTGCGAGAAAAAGCACAATGAAGTCTGTGGTTTAAGAGCGCGAAATTATCTATTAGAAATGACATATGTGAATGCACATTTAAGGCAAATAAATCATTACTTCTGTATGTTAAATTGAATTAATAATGAAGTGTTGACCTTTGTTAATAACTATAAAGCATAGAAACCTTAATACGATTATTTCGTGCTTGATTACAACTATTACACAGAAAGATTGAGAGTTCGTGTGTAACGCTTAAATGGACAGTTGTTTATGTTTCTTCAAAGCCATTTCAATTTTTAATTTTCATAAATGTAAAAGTGAGACACATCACATAACAATCAACTTCTTATACGAACAACAATTCGATTTATGTACAAATTCTATAAGAAAAACACGTGACACACGAACAAAACTATTATGTCCGTGTGTCACTAAAGTTTATCCTCAAATCTAGTTACAATTTTTATTGTTATTGGAAGTCTTTACGCTTAAACATAACTATCTATTTTGCATTCATTGCTTCAATGCATAACGTTCAAAGAAAAGTTGAACAGTGAGGATGCACCTTAACATGGGTTAGATGAAGGTGACACTGAATGCTACTAGAGTAAACAAATTCATGTAAGAAAGCAATATTTTGCCTTGTACAAACGATTAGGTTAGCTTGGCTTGGATTAGTACCTAGTTAAATGTCGGACTTCGAGGGTTAATATCATGGCACGGTAAAACTAACCTTACTACGCACTAATTCTGTGTGTCATCTGACCCGTGCAGCAACTGATACAGTACGCATGCGTCTTGTGTTCGATGTCAGGTGATTTGGCTGTAATCCTTGTTTTCCCCCTTTCCTTTTTCTATTGTTAAACAGAAGCTTGGTATGTTATTCTAACCTACTACAGTCAACTATGGTTTAATGTAGTGTCCTAATATGCAATGCTAAAATTTCATTTTTTCAACTGCTTGTACAGATTTGGTAATAAAGGCATAGATGTTCAGAGCAGAAGTACTTTGTTCGAATCCTATAATCTCTAACGGCAAGCAGGCTACAATTAAAATGTAATAGTAAGACTGTGTGCTGTTTAGTCAACTGTCCGAACACAGGGCTGAACCTCATAAATGACACCAATAAGGCACCACTCATCAGAAAACTAAGCCAGGAGATGATGGAGGAGGGTGGCCAGTTGATATACGATATAATAGGTTTGTTTCAGCACGGTTCGGAATCGATTCTGAACTGCCTCTTCATGCACAGTAGCTCAATGTGCGTTCCAACAAGACTAGAACTGGTTCCGAACCGATACTGAACTCCCAGTTGTTCCAACGTGCTTCAGAACTCGTTAGGAACAAATGAAATTGGTTCTCATTGAAAGGCAGAACTGGGAATTCTCAATTGTGGCGCATACGCAGATGGTTTACTCTGAAGTTATGGTTAAAATGCTTCGAGGCTACGCAGGTTAAAATAAAAAATAGTCGATCACGAGTGATTTGGAAAGTGATAATGATACATTTTATGACGAATTAAGTTCGGAAGATGAATATCTATACTAATAATAAATCTGTAGCCGAAATTTTTCTGGTAATTTTCGATTTTCCAAAAATAATGGGTCCTAACATATATAATTAACCACCCTGAAACCGAAAATTGCTGTTTTGAAATTTTTGTTTGTATGTCTGTCTGTCTGTCTGTCTGTATGTTTGTTACCTTTTCACGCGATAATGGCTGAACGGATTTCGATGAAAATTGGAATATAAATTAATTTCGTTGTAACTTAGATTTTAGGCTACATGGCATTCAAATTACATTATTTAAAATGAGGGTTATAATGGGGCCTGAATTAAATAAATCGAAATATCTCGCTTATTATTGATTTTTGTGAAAAATGTTACATAACAAAAGTTCCTTTAAAAATAATGTCCGATAAGTTTTATTCCTTGAAAAATTTTGATAGGACTGATATTTAATGAGATAAATGGGTTTTAAAATTAAAATAACTGCCATCTAAGGCCGTGCAATGAATTAAAAAACAAATGACTTCGTCTATAAGGGGCCTTGGACAGCAACAATCGAAAGCTATGAAAGATAGCCTACAGAGAATGTTTCTTTGTTTGTATGAAGTAATATCGGAAGCTAAATTAACTGATTTGTATAATTGATTATTATTTCACCATTGGAAAGTGTAGTTTCTCTAGATGGACATAATGCTATAATGTTATTACAGTAACTTCTGATATAATATAATATAATTTCAAGGGTTCAGAACCATAGTGGGCCAAGCGCCATTTACTGAAAACGTAGAAAACAAGGGTTAAAATTAAGTTATTACCATAATTCAATGGAAACCTATAACAAGTAAAATAAAATATACACATTAAATCTAAATGATGTCAATCTTCATTAAACTATGGTTGCATGTAATAACAATTAAGAAACATGTTAAAGGAATTGTCATTGCACCAAATGAGTGTCTCTGGACCAAAATGATCGTATTTTAATTACTTGGATGCAATTTAAATTAAGTAACATATTAAACGATTTATCCTTCTATCAAACACGAATGTTCCCTGGACCAAATGTCCTATTTTAATTATGTAATTACTTTATATTTATTTCTAACAGGTGCAGCGGAGCACACGGGTACGGCTAGTGATTTTAATAAGAGAAGAAACTCCGAACGGCATGAAAGAACAGTTCAAGAAACGTTCCGACAGCGTAAAATCCCGAAATAGTTCTGATACCGTACACAAATGGCGCATGCTTCGAAAGAAGTTCGGTATTATGCAAATCTAGCTTTCAGGTAAAGCTCCCTGTGAAGCAGACTTGAATAATATCAAGGGAAAAATTGTTCCGGGACCGAGTACAAACTGAACTTCATGGTGTCGGTTGAAGTTCGTTGGTAGCTCAGTCGGTAAAGCGTTGGTGTGCTCAACCAAAGGTCCTGGCATCGATACCCAGTCCCGGAACAACCTTTTCCTGGAAATTATTCAAGTTCGGTACTAGTTCGGATTGCGTTCTGAATTGTTTGCTGGAACAAACGTATTATTTCTCTTAGTGTTAATGATCGTGCTCATTGATGATGTTACTTTGACAAGACTGTGATGTTGAAACAGCCAGCAACAGTTCTGATATACTCTATTTTTATTTTAAGACTGGTTAACTAATAACCCGGGACACTTGCAACCCCACTCGCATTCATACAAATTTCTAAACACTCTACACCCAAGGAAGTTTTCTTCCTCAAGGAAAACTCCCCTAGAACTGAGCCCGAGAATCGAACCCGATACCTCCAGATCTGGGAGCCAGCATACTGACCACCAGACCACGAAGGCAGTTCGAGGATCTAATAATTAAGAGACATAAGAAAAAATTGTTTGTATACATCTGAAAGTTTATTAGTGTAATACTAGTCAGCGATGTATGCAATTGAGAGGAAAAGGAACTGGCCGCTCTATTCTATTATCTCTAGGCTTAGTTGCTTCATGAGTGATGCCTTATTGGTGTCACCTAAGACGGTCAAATTTGTCTTCGGATAGTTGGCTGAACAATAACAACAAAAAAGACTTCAATTAATTTGAAACTTAACGAATTCTACATTTCCAAACTCACGGTTGTAATTCACCGTGCGAATATAGGTTATTTATATTTGCCTATAACTTACCTCGTATGTACACAATGTGGAATACGAGTTACGAAAAGGGCTAGTACGTATAACCCTATTGATCCCGGAGTGTATGTCACTGCAATTAGATCATGCTGTCTACTTGAAAAATGGAAAAAGGAATACCATAGTTTCACTGAAACAGCGTTGACAACACGGTGGTTTACCCACTAAATCTAGTTTTTTTGGGTCCTCTATCAGTGGCAGTGTTGCCATACCTCTCTCTCTCTCTCTCTCTCTCTCTCTCTCTCAATATACAGAATGAAAGGTAACCGCTGCACCAAAATGAAACTGGTAGTAGATCATGAGGAGAGATTTAAAAAATCTAATAAGTTTTTTCTCTGACATTCACCATTTTAGACGAAATCGTTGTGTTTCTATGAAACATTTGCAACATCACGGCTATTGCAATAACTCTAACAAGCACGACCTATACTCCTTACCTTCCCCTCCCCCTCAGCTGTACTCAGAGACACGCGGCAGTCCGCTGAGCTGAAAGATTTATTTTAACGATTTTCGCAATTATTCCATTCAATTCATGACTAAACTGTTTAATTTGTAAAAAAAAACTCCTCTGTAGTTCTCTTTAAAAGTAAATTTCTTCTATTAAACGCGGCTATTCGTAACTTAAGAAATACCTTTATAGTCCATTATTCATAATTAATAGTCTTCTATCAGGTAGTACTATTATGAACATTCGTAACAGAAAATACAATGGGATCTGAAGCGTTGTGAAAGCAATTATAAGTTCAGTATTTAAATAATCTTTTCGTAACAAGTTGCGAATTCAAAGACAGAAAAAACCTTCAAAATGTTAGTAAATAAAGAGTTGAATGATATTTAACGTTCCTATAAATGAATTAAATTACTCATGATGATTAGTTGCCTGCTTCTAATTATTGTAGTATAACATGTATAAGAATTTTAGTGAGAATATCACTTGGAGTAGCGTTTCTGCTAGCGTAAATAGCAATTGGTTGAATCAAATCTTGCATAAATGTCATAAACATAAATACTAATGCAAGATTTGTTAATTATTTCTTTTGGACATCAGTCGTGAAATATCCGAAATCAATAAATTCGTCCACTTTAATTATTAAATTGAATTTATTATCTGAGTTTGACTTCATCGAATATTACCACTTCGTAACGTTTATTTTCATATATTTCATCATTTCGGTAAATTGGGAAAATGTGAAGCCCATCTGCTGGTTGTAATTTTCAATGCACTCGCGGTATTTCTGTCTTATGACTTTTTATAATAAAACAGTTTGATTTTATAATAATTATTCGGAAAAATGCGTAACACAAATACTGTAACTTACCGAAAGCTGTCTATTTTTCCGCGGAATCGCTCTGGCCCATTTCCCAAACTCTTATTTTCTTTGAGAGATGAAAAGAAATATCTTGTTACACTATTTCTACTGTATTCCGATCTACAACCCGGAACAAAATAGTAGCCCTACGGCATTTTTATAATCATTTTATAAACCACCACACAATATTCATTTGTCACTGGTTAATTCAAAGCACAAAGACATCTACATAACCCTAAACAAAGCATATTTAACAACCTCTAGCAACTTTCAACATAAACGCGCCAGAAATATATTTTCGAGATGTCTGACTACAGACGTTGCCTGCCCAAACTCTTTGAGCCCAATCTTCTTTATACCGTGGCCCAGTGTCGCCAATGCTCGTTAATGAAATTACCCATATATAATCCTGAAATTATCCAATTTTGCTCCAAAATACCACTGAGCTCTATACTACAATGAAGGAAACACCGTATGTTAAAATATCACGGGACCAGACGGGATTGTGAACGAACACATTATAGACTCCTATCATGTACTAGCCGGAGCACGGGATTCCCTCTTCAACCGGTGCTTGGAAACGGGAGACATACCAGACCCTTGGAGGTTATCACACATCAAGATGCTATATAAAAGCAAAGGAGCCACTGACAACCCCAACTCCTATAGAGAAATAGCCCTAGAGCACAACGCTTTCAAACTATTGACGACCATACTAACAAAGAGAATCACGGAGATAGGGCACGCGCAAATACCTGAGCAATAGTTTGGATTTAGGAGAGGTCGCTCATGTTTGCAAGCGGTAGAATGCCTGTTAACGGACATCCACGATGCACTTAGAATGCCAAAGCAGAAGTACTACACCATCTTCATCGACTATACAAAAGCGTTCGACAGCGTAAGCAGACTCATACTTCCGCAAAAATTGAGGAAAATAGCAGGACTAGATGAGCACACAGCAACCTTGATCCACAACATCCTAGCCCAAAACACCATTAAGGTAAATGACACTGTCACAATATCAGCGGGAATCACCCAAACCAGAGGGATATTACAGGGAGACCCGCTGTGCCACTGCCATCGTGATCTAGACCAGGCCGTAATGCAGAATGTGTGACGTCAATCGATGGGGCGGGCTTTTCTATTTGAGTATACGGAGCTGAGTGAAATATATTACTTTAATGCGTATCGGTGCTCAATTTTATTTAGTGTAATGTGTGTATAATATACGTTCACTTCTTACTGCATAATATGTTGCAGAAATAATTACAAAACTGTGTTATTTTAATGTGAACGGAGTTTTACATGTTAACATAACCTGTTTGCATCAACATTTTAAGTTTGGAATGGAAGCTATTTTGAGATTTAATAAAGAAGAATTATTTATATTGTGATTTTAATTTAGCACATCTATCTTCCTTACTTGTAGGTAGAAAATTTACCACAGTCCCTCCTATGAAATAAGTGTAGGTACGTACGGTTGTGTTATTTCATCTGGTAGGTTAGATAAATAGAATTCAATACGACCCAGTATAGTAGGGAACAAATAAATAATACAATTAAATTGTTATTCAATGCAATTTGTGCATAAGTTCCGGCTAGTTCCATTTATTTGTTTCATAATGTGGCAGGAATAATTATAAAACTGTGCTATTTTTATGTCAAGAGAATTCACCATGTTAACATAACCTATTTGCGCCAAAATTTTAAGTTGAGAACGAAAGCTATTTTGAGATTTAATAAAGAAGAATATATTTAGGATAAACTTCAGAACACGGTTATCTTCCTTACTTATAGGTAGAAAATTCACCACAGTCCCTCCTATGAAATGTACATACGGTTATATTACTTAACTAGGGTTAAACGAGCGCTGAGGTATAATTCCGGTAACTTCTGAACTGAAAACAGTTGAATTTATTTTTTGTGGAGATGCATTTCATCCTCTAAGCAAGGCATAATAAAAGCCTGAACTAGCCGAACTAGTATATGCAAGGTGTATGAATACGAAGGGAACTACCTCAGCGCTAGTTTAGCCCTGGTAACATATTAAACTAATCAGACTGGAGTACCGTATGAAACGAATAAATACAATTGAAGTGTAGACAAATTGCATTTACAAGTTATACGTAGCGTTATGCTTAATTATGATGCATAATTGCGAATATAGAAATAAGGCAAGTACTGATAGAGTAAACATAACCTATAATGTCAACACATCAAATTATGCGTGCGATGCAACTGAAAATTGTTGAAACGTGCTTAAATGAATGTGCAAGAATTTCGTAATGAAGCGAACGTGCTTTATTTCAATTAATTACAATACTAGATACTGTAACAGTAATGAAAACTATAAGGTATAATTTTTCATAATATGCTATATGTATCTCGTTTTTAGTTCAAATTGTGTATATTATCAAACGTCGTATTATTTATAATGTAGATTATTCACACATAAGAAGGGCGCAGTAATTTAAATTTAATAAAACAAATACGGTAAACTAACAATAATGGATTAGACAAGAGTAACATCAGTAACGCTGCACTTAGGCCTAATCATAATTTACTTCACATCCCAGTCAATGTTTCACTTTCACGTGTATATTATTACACATATTTATTGTTTATAACACCAAAAATGCACTTAACCACGTAAGGGCGCAATATTTAAGCGAAATAAAGGCAGGTATTACACATACGAAGTTTGCCTGCAACAACGTAATTTTCACACCAAAAATAATATTATACCTTACGTTGCATGTGAATTGTGTCTCAAGTGTCTCACAATCACTGTTTAAAATTTTACTGACGCGATTACACTGCATTTCAGAGAAATATATGTTATTTTTCATGTACTGCAACTAATTGATATGGTTGAAAGACCGCCCTTCGCGATCAGCTGTTAAGCGAGTCACGTGGTCTGCCTTACGGCCTGTATTAGATCACGATGGCAGTGGCTGTACCCATTGCTTTTCAACATCGCTACAGCTGATGTGACTCAAGTTAGCCCGCCCACAACCTCCTTGATTATATACGCCGATGACATGGCCCTAGGCTCGACAAAGAAAGAAGACGTGCAAGAAACCTTTAACCGGATTGTAAACTGGACAGACGAAAACCAGCTCCAGATCAACAAAGACAAAACAGTACAAATGACGTTCAGGAGGGGAGGTAGAAAGATGGACGACACGCTCTATTACAAAAGTGAACCACTAAAAGTCACCAACGCGTTCAAATATTAGGGAGCAACAATGCAAACAACGACAAAGTCCTTCCGGATCCATGTCGAAGAAAGGGCAACATCAGCAATCAAGGCAATATTTGATATTAAGAATGTAAGGCAGCTCAGCCTGGGCACTGCTATTAGACTCTTCGAGGCAAAAATTGTCGCGATAATAACCCACGGCATTGACATCATATGGACCAACCTAAGCCTAAGAGATCTCAGAACTATGGAAAACGTCAAAGCGCGGTTCTTAAAAGCAGCTCTCGAGATCTCAAAACACGCGCCATCGAGAATAGCCTACGAGTTGGCGAGGGAAAATTTCTTAATAGAGGACCTACGGTAAAACTGCCATCTACCGAGAGTTCGACCAGACTGCTAGAGGAAGGGAGATAGAAAAGAGACGAGATTTGGCTTGACTTCTATAGCACGAACGCGATGACCGACAGAACTTGGGCAGGACCAGAGCCTTCTTTAGTTACAAGCCGGGGCAAAGAGTGCAAAGCTGAACAGATGAAATGCATAAACTGCATAACACATAATCGACATAATCCTGAAGCACAAATTAATGCGAACCATTCAGCCTTGGATAAGAATTGCAGGAGCTACCAATACATGATAAAGAAATATACAGAAAACACAGACTATTAGCAATGGACACACGCACAATAACACATGATTTCATACAGTGCGTACAAATAAACCTACAACATTCAAGGACAGCTACTTATAACCTAACAGAAATAATGCTCGAGAATAGAATTGATTTTGCTTTCGTACAAGAACCGTACATTATCAACAATAAGATTGCAGCGATCTCTAAATTCTTCAAAGTATACTCCTCAGGAGGGGGAAGAAAGAGGTCATCCGTATTTGTAAATTCTAAAAGGACGGACGTGCTACTCATAAATCAATTGTCAGATGAAGACTGCACAGTCATAGAAATAAAAAACGAATCCCAAAAATGTATGCTGTTTCTGCATATTTCGACATAGAAAAAGATATTAATGCAGACTTAAGAAAAATGGAAAATATAATTAATTTCACCACAGGACACAAACTAATAATCACAATTGACTCAAATGCTAGGAGCACGATGTGGTACGACAGACTGTCTAACCAACGAGGGAAACGTTTAGAGGAATTTATAATGGCAAATAACCTGTACATAAATAATGAAGATACGACAACTCCAACATTTGAAACAGATAGAGGTAGTAGTCGCATCGATCTCACTATATCAAATTACCATATATTACAATTCATAACAGATTGGAGCTGCGGTTTGTTGGAAAGCTGTTCTGACCACGCGCTAATCTCTTTCAAGATTGGAAGGGAGAAACAAACTAACAAGCAGATATTCACTGCAAAACGATATATAGTGAAGAATGAAAGATATGAAATATTTGAAAACGCCCTACTTGCTAATCTAGCCAAAAACTTTAAATGTATAAATAATACAATAGACATGGAAGAGATAGATAAAGAGATCAGCAGCAAGGTAAGCTCCTCACCCAGGCCCGAAGAAGAAACTAAACTCATTCATTCGTGCATAGAGGCGGCATGCAATAAAGCATTCTACTTATCGTCGGAGAAGAAATCTTCAAGGAAAGGCAAAACAATGCCGTGGTGGACTGACCAACTAACAATATTAAGGAAGAAAGTCAATGCACTAAGGAGGAGATATCAGAGGACTACCAACAACACGCAACTCAGGCAAGAGAGAAGAGTTGCATATACAGAGGGTGAACGACAATATAAAGCACAGCTCCAACATGAAAAATTCAGTTCGTGGAAAAAGTATTGCACTCTTCCGGAAGGGGCAAACCCATGGAATGCGGCTTACAAATTGGCGAATGGAAGATTAAGGACCCGAACTAGCTTAACGACCCTTAAAAAATCAGACGGAACTTACACCAAAGATATAGAAGAAACAATCACACACATGCTTAATTATTTCACACCTGAAGACGACAAGGAGAGCGACAATGAACAGCACCAGCAGATTAGAAGGGAAATAAAGAGTCAATTACAAACACCGGACGACAAAGAATTTACACAAGAAGAAATATTAACAGTTATACAGAAATTTAATCCTGCAAAAGAACCGGGGGAAGATGGCATTACTAGCGACATCATATTGAGAGCCTTCACGAAGATCCCTAAAACATTAACTGCAATGTACAACTTATGCTTGAAACAAGGACATTTCCCAAACCAATGGAAAAGATCTGTAATAATTCCAATAGTAAAGCCGGGAAAAGAAGAGAGTCAAGAAGCCACGAAGTTCAGACCTATAAGTCTTCTCAACGTTGAAGGGAAAATTTTAGAAAAATTAATGATAGACAGAATAAATCACCACATGTACTCAAATAACCTATTAAACTCAAACCAGTACGGATTCATTCCGCAGAAGAATACTGTGGACGCTGCGATGGCCGTTAAAAACTTCATACAGAAAAATCTAAATCAAAAGAAGACCATCATTATAACGAGTCTAGATGTTAAGGGAGCGTTCGATGCTGCATGGTGGCCGGGAATGCTCCACAACCTAAAAACACTGCAGTGCCCAAGGAATTTGTATAGTCTCGTTACAAGCTACTTTAGCAATCGGAAAGCAACACTGTCCATGAACCACAGCAAAGCAGAAAAACAAGTAACCAAGAGCTGCCCTCAGGGATCCTGCTGCGGGCCAGGACTATGGAATATATTATACAACTCCTTACTAAGTTTAGAGTATACGAACCACAGCCACATCATAGCTTTTGCGGATGACTTGATAGTCCTGACCACAGGCGACAATATGGAAGAAGCTGAAATGTATGCTAATACAGACGTGAAAAAAAATTGGAGATTGGTCGGAACAAAATAAAATACAATTCAATGAAGTCAAGTCAAAAGTTCTGCTAGTAACTAGGAAGATTAGAGAACAAAATAGCCCTGTTAGTATTTACTTAAACAACAAAGCACTAGAACAAGTTCAGGAAATCAAGTATCTTGGGATAATATTTGACAGTAAATTACTCTTCAATAAACACATCCAATATGTTAGTGACAGATGCATTACACTAATCAATGTACTCGCAAAATCTGCAAAACTTAACTGGGGACTAGGTCATCAAGCCCTTAAAACAATCTATAAAGGGGCTGTACTCCCAATGCTACTGTATGGAGCGCCAGTGTGGCAAGATGGTATCTGGAAACACAAAAATATTGCTAAATACAAAAGAGTACAAAGACTCATGAACATCAAGATTTCCAAAGCCTACAGAACTATTTGTTATGAAGCTTCATGTGTAGTAGCCGGACTCACACCAATAGATATAATAATACCGGAGAGAATGGAAATCTACAAGGCAATGCATAACGAGAGTGAAACACTTTTACAAATTGAGACCGCCCCAGAACTGGAAAACTGGACTCACCCAGCGGAAAGAGTAATCATTAAAGAGGCGGAAGAAAATAAAGATTATCCGATAGAAATATATACGGATGGAAGCAAGATTGATGGAAAAGTCGGTGCTGCTGCGGTCGTCTTTCAAAATGGAAATGTACTTCACAAACTGAAGTTCAAACTGCACAACGAATGTTCCAATAACCAAGCTGAACAAATAGCCATATTGCAATCGCTTCACACACTCCAACAAAATCCAGAAAACAGAATCACTGAAAGAACAGCAGTAGTATACACTGACAGCCAAATAACCATAGACCTCTTAAAAAACAACCAGAACCGAAATGTAATAATAGACGACATTAAACAAAAATACAAACAGCTTGAAGACAATAGATGGACGATTCACATAAAATGGGTGAAGGCTCACATAGGGATCTACGGAAATGAACTGGCAGACGAACTCGCTAAGGAGGCAGCAAAACAAGACAATCTACAAATTATATACACGAAGATACCGAGAAAGGAAATAATACACCGCATAAAAGTAGAGAGCACAGAAAAGTGGCAACTCCAATGGAACCAGACAACAAAAGGAGCAGAAACCAAGCAGTTCTACCCAATCATCAATGACAGATTAAAAACAAACATCAGGCCCACACCAAACTTCACTGCAATAGTCACAGGACACGGCAAAACAAGATCATATCTCCACCGCTTCAACATAGTAGTTTCTCCAATGTGCCCTTGCAACGGAGGGAACCAGACTGTGGACCACATCCTCTACGAATGCCAAGTGATAGCGAGTGAAAGAGAGAAACTAGTGAATAGTGTTCTAAAACGGGAAAACTGGCCAGTTTCGAAAAATTGATTAATAAATAACTATAGAAACAGCTTCATACAATTTGTAAATTCAATAGACTTTGAGAAACTAAATCACGTATAAATAACGAAAGGACATGTTAGGCTAGACTAAGTATTTAATAATGATTTTTAGTTAAATGTTAGATAGGCATGTAGTGTTACCCACGAGTAACGGAGCATGCCGATTATGTGTACTAAATTAAAAAAAAAAAAAAAAAGCCGGGGCATGGGTAGGTTTGGCAACGCAGAGTGGAGGCGGGAGATTTTAGAGTGATATTGTGTTTGCTCATTGCTTTCGTTATACGTAACGCGTATTTTTTCAATATTACTTCATGCACAAAGGTAAGATCAAGATTCAGAGTAGTGATGTAAAATAATTACGTGTTCGAAAATAGTGTTTTATTGCAATCAATTAGCTATACTTCAGAATACGGCGTAAGTAGGCCACTTACACACAAAGGCTGCCACTTAATATAATTACAAAAAACATGTTTTTATTGATAGTACGAAGGTAAATAAATAAATAAAAAAGATATTCCTTGCACCGAAAATAATAAAATCAATAATGCAATAAAGACGTAAGTTCCTACGCAGTAATCTTAAGTTCAATTCAGTTAACAAATTTGTGGCTAGCAAATTGACAATGTTTTGCGACTTAATGGTGTTTCATCTGTGAAAGGTTTAGGATATATTTTAATATTATCTTGTGCGATTATCTATCGTGTTTTTCTACAAATATTTCAGATGCCTAGAAAGTGCTGTGTGCCTATGTGTCGTAGCAACTACACTTATAATTAAAAAAAAAACATACTTGTTTTTTTATTGGTGGTACAAGGGAAAATAAATAAATACTTAAAGAAATGTTACTTGTACCAAAAATTAATAAAATAATGACGTACTTTCGCAATACCCTATTCCAATCAATTAACCATTATGTGGCATGTAAATTGACAATGTTTTGCCGCTTAATGTTGTTTCACCTCTGCCATGAAAGGTGTAGGATATCATATGCATTTTAATTTCATGTGATTATGTCGTGCTTTTCTATAAATATTTCAGATGTCCAGGAAGCCAGTTTTAGTTTGAACCTGGCCAGTCGCCATAACAATTGTGTTATCCTAAATTATTTGTTATAAACTTTTTAAAATATAATTTTAAATAAATATAACTACAGAAAACAAGCTAAGAATGTGAATTATGGAAATAGGCCTAAAATAAAATGTAAACAGAAGAAACTATTGACATTCCTATTATAATAAAAGTATGAGGATGTAAATACAGTTAAGCCAAGTAAAACAATCTATGAAAAAATTAAAACACATCCCTTCAACATAATACGTAACAAAACGCAACGGTGAATGTAGAGTATCCAACGCCCACTGAACGAATATTTCACTTTTATCACTGCCAATGTTGCGCTATAATCGTATATGCAAGGTAGGCTATAACAAAAACCTAAACTAACCAAACCTAATCTGTCAAAGAAGCAACAAGTTATACTAAATATGTGTAAAATTGGCCTATGTCTCTATAGTGGGCGGGACATAAGTAACATTGACCAAACAAACAAAGTGATTATATGCATGTACAAATTATTGATAGTTCTGACGTATAGCAGGCATTCCGAATCTTCAACAAAACTGCAACATTTATGGGATCACAAAACAGCTGTTTACAATGACTTTGAAAACCAACGGCGTAACTTTATTGATATAGCAGGCGAAACCCAACAATTTGACTAGAATTCTGATACACACAAATCACAAATAAGAATATAAAAATGTGGTTATACAATATTTAATAGAATAGTCAATTACATTGTCATCCATAACCGTAAAAATTCCCAAAGACTGCAACTATTTTATTTTCATTTATTGTCTTGTTTTTTTATCACCAACACGCATTTAGTTTATAATACATCAACAATTAACGTTTGGTACGACCGCAAACATAATTCCATCGACACACACTTATATTGTAACATTAATTTACATTGGAAATCGGCATTAGCACAAACACGTGTACTGTACGGTCAGCCTCCGGGTGACAGATAATTACAGTGTTGCCGACGTATGGCCCCGGCTTGTAACTAAAGAAGGCTCTGGCAGGACCCAACAAAGAACTACGACATACAATAACAAGTCTGGCGACCCACGGCTACCACCACAAACTCTGCAAGACCCAACACTACCATTCTCTTATACTTGTTTTTTTTTTTTTTTAAGATGGGACATGACAGTTAAGCGGCCGAGCTTGGAACTACAGTGCTATGGTGCCAATATGGACTACCATCACAGTCTAATATATAAGACTGTGCTACCATGCTCTCAGCTGATGGAAGCTCGCAATTGACGTTAAGATGGCTGACATTATAACATTCATTGACAATTGACGCGTAGGTAAGAAAACAATGCAAAAATCGACAGAGAATCAAACACGAAACGTACCATTGCTAACACTGAGTGCACAATAAATGTCGCCAATAGAGCTATTAACGGGAACGGTAAATTTGGCAACTCAACCGTTGTTACCATAGCAACAGGCCTACCACGCTATGTGACATTCACTTGTTTTTCCGATCGCAACGCTCCTGTCATGTCCCATCTTTCAAAAAAACAAGTATAGTCTGGAATGCGTGTGCGAACTCTGTGATCAGCTCTGCGAAAGATATCACATAATAAAATGCAAGAATAGAAATAAGTCGATTAGCGAATACAGCAAAGAATAATAACAAATCAACTCTTGCACACTTGTGCGCATTTCTTCCATTATTAAAATATCACGAATCTTGAGTTCATGAGGGTACTAGGAACAATAGACTGTGCAAGTACTATTTCGCATTGTCTGTAATGAGGCGATAGTAGCGATCCTAGTGGCTAACAACTATCTATGGATACATATTTACTACATATTGAGCTTCGTGACTATAGAACTGTAGAACCCACGGGTTCCACCAACTCGTTGGGTTCCACCATGGGATCTGTGCGAAAAGAGGATACCACTTGGCCTCAGAGCAGTGCATCTGCACCGTCTGTGGGCACAGCTGCGGTCAGTATCATACACTCACATGCCCAGCAAAGACAAACACACTAACGTTCTATGCAAATGAAGACAACTTATGACTAAAATGTAACAATGTACACATTGTGTTTAATAAATCTTATTACTATATACTAAACTGTGAAAATATCGTGCCACTAGGTTCGCGCGTCGCCATGTTGGTGAGGGAATATCTCTCTCTTTCTAACACAGTTGCTACAATGTTGTTACCTCCCAAGTCCGTGTATGCATATTGAAATTATTTATATTGTGGGTTATCTTGAAATATTTCTTTCAATTTAATATGAGCTATGAATTCCCTAAACTTGTACACATCATAAATGAAATTAAGTATATAATGTGCTCAACATTACTTCTAACTTAAAAAAATACATACCATACCAATACAAAAATATGAAAACCGAAGTACATAAAAGAAATCTTTTGCCTTATTTACATGCACTACTCTCGATCAGGATAAATATGGTTTAGGAATAGTAAGGATTAAATTAAAATAAAAGTTAAATAGGCCTACGATATAAGTAAAGAGTTTTAAACATATACTGTACTGTAGTACTGGTAGTAAACCGAAATATATATTTTGAACTAGAGAGATTTATTCGCCTTATAATTGTATAATTTTTGGTTTTGTCACAAGTTTAATTACCTCACACCCAATATAAAATAATGTAACTAAATTTACCGATTTTATAGGTACCGGTATCTATACTTTGTCTTCAGAATATAAAACCCTGTTATACTTAATTGTATGTGATATAAGAGCTGAGTTCCCTTTAAAATTTATTCTCTCGTTAACAGAAATACATTAAAGTGAAGAAGCTAAGTATAAGCATAAATAAATACTAAATAATGGTACATAAATACTAGAAGAAAAATTCATTACATCATTCGAAATTTTCTCGGGCTTCCAGCCAGGTCATGACTTGGTGATCCATCGACGTTTCGAGGAGTTCATCTTCCTTATCTTCAGGGTTAAATGACCCAATTCATTTAACCCTGAAGATGAGGAAGATGAACATCCTCGAAACGTCGATGGATCACCAAGTCATGACCTGGCTGGAAGCCCGAGAAAATTTCGAATTATCACGTCGCCAGGAAAGCTTCAGCAGTTATTTCATTACATCAATTTATCAAAATAACAATACACAGAAAATATTACATCATACGGTACCGCACCAAAAGATCAACAGTTAAGTTAAATATGAAATATATAAACATTATATAAGAACGGCGGCGAACTTCTGCCTAAGCAAATTGGCATGCATAGGGCTCTAGCTTTGAGGGGGTCCCGGCCAGGAATAACAATAGTAATAATAATAATAATAATAATAATAATAATAATAATAATAATAATAATGCTATTTACTGTTGCAAACTTTCGCGTGACAATAAGTCTTGTTATAAATTATTGTTGTTTAGTCAACTGTCCGGAGATAAGTTTGAACCTCATAAATGACGCCAATAAGGCATCACTCATGAAGCAACTAAGCCAGGAGATAATTGGACAGTGTTACCATTTATTTTCCTCTTCCATTGCATTCATCGATGAATAGTAACATACTTCACTAATCAGATGTATACAAACAAATTATTTTTCTTCTGACATATTAAGTGATGTACTGCTGTTTATTAATATATGTATACCTATCAGTCAGAACCTCAATCAGAAGTAATCTTGTAATTTTATAAATATAAAAAAGTATAATTGGTGGGCCTACTTGTCTACTTCATTTCTAAGTCTGCTTGTCTATTTTCTAAATTCAAATTATGTTAAACAAATCCTACTCTGTTAACTGCCTAGGATCTCTGGGTCTCTATGTCCAGGCTTGTTTGGAAAAATAAAGTAGGCCTATATGTCTTTTTTTGTTACTCAGTCTTACGTACGGTAGAGCAGTATGCTGCATAATATTTCACCATTATAACGGCAAAATTAAAGAAATATAGTTAATATAATTATACTTCTTTCAACAAAACAACCATTTCCCATGTGCGTTAGAAAGAGAGAAAGATACGCCTCAGGTGTGCCAATAGCACGGAAGTTACACGTCACGTTTTTTTTTCTGTATTTCTTTACAGGAGTTGTGTATCCAGTTTATAATGTTGAGATCACTGCAAAATACCCAGAAATAATTCTGAAATTACCCGATTTTGCTCCAAAATACCCTCCGTTCCAAAAATAATTATAATTAAATATAAAAATCAGAAATATCAAATAGATGGACACCAAATTACATATTAGATTAACATTTAGAAACTATTAACTTAGCTAAACACAAGCATCTGGCACTCTACCATAGCTACCACACCCAGCTCCTCATCATGTCTTTAGCTGGTTTAAAGGAAACACATCTTCCTTGGCTTCAATGCCCTCCTTTGCAGCCATCAATGCTACCACTGTTTCTGTTTTCAATGTGTTCCTATGTGCGGTTTTAAGTTCTTTAAGACACTAAACACTTCTTCAACCGATTATAAATAGTCATGCAATGCTCACGCATCCGACTGGCTAGTGGCTACAGCGAACTTGATCATGTGATTAGGGGTTATAGCAAGGGGAATAACCTATCCACGTGATCATTACATTATATTGTGAAATAGTCATGCAATGGTCACGCTTCATGAGTAATTTATCATGACCCATGTCATTACTTTGGATGAGTAATATTGAGGAGCCCATATGCATTTATTATTATTATTATTATTATTGTTATTATTATTATTATTATTATTATTATTATTATTATTATTATTATTATTATTATTATTATTTTCATATTATAAGAAAACTACATTTTCTTAAAATTAAGCAAATTATCTCTTTCGGGCCAAAATATTCCTACAGCGAATTCCTCAATTTGGCAAACATTGAATTATAGAATAAGTTCCATTGCAGCTCTCCGATCGCAATGATCGCATGAATATACAGCGACGCCAGCTAAAATTTCGTCAACGTCAGCACTCTAGTGCGCTGGAGTGAAGGAACATTTAAGGCGAATTTGCGAGCTAAGATGCTAGAGATTCCCCGGGAAGGAAGACCTAACATACATGTCTATTTTCGTATAAATTGTACATAATAAAGTTAGAAATTAATACATACATAATATTATATATATAATGAAGGATAGATTAAATTACGGTACTAATTCAAATTTGGAAATTCTGAAAGTATTAAATTACCCGAAATGTCTTACTACCCGTTGAAATACCCTTCGACCACAATTTTACCCGAAAATCGGGTAATTACCCGCCTATTGGCAACACTACTGTGGTCAATCCCAAGGCTTCTAAAACTGTCTCATAGGTTGCGTTAGTATCCAAGGCTTCTAAACACTCAATAGGTTATCTTATTTTTCATTAGCCAATCAAATGGCTAATTGGCTGATGATGCGCGAAGAGTCCATGCCCATTGGCCCTTAATTTAAAATTGATAGTGACATCAGTGTACATTATAAACATAACCGCCTGAAATAAAAACATGGGTATAAACTAATTGTGTACGTATCATGGCATAATATAAATAGGCCTACGTTGAATGTGTTTATACCGTGTACATAAAAACTGTACTTACACTTGTCACTGCATTATTTTTTTGTATTTCTTAACAATTCGTCTGATCTCAGTGTCTGTCGTCCGTTTTCGTCTGCTAATTTCCAGTTTTTGTTTATAAAAATTCTAACATTGAATGTTTTTTAATATCTCATTCTAAAGTTCGGAAAAAGGAGCATGTATCAGTAATGCAATGTCAGCATCAAGTTCATTTACAATAATCATTATAACTCAATAATGAATTATTGTCACAGGATGCTTTTTTGATTAACCGACTGAATATGCCACAAGGACAACATGTCATATATCGTTAATATAAAATCAATATAATGAGACTTATAGTGGACAAACATTACTGGTATCAGTCGCTAACCCTCCACTCCTTTGGTATGCGAATGTTAGTATAAGTAGCATGATTATTTTGTTAATTGTAAGTTATATATGACCCAGCAAAGATTACAAAAAATAATAATAATTTGAAGGTTAACATAAATGAATCTGTTATGCAAAGCTGGTATTAATGTAGGTTACTTATATAGGCCTATGTGATTTACTTAAACTCACCTGTAGGCTTTAACATTCTCGGTCGTTTCGGCTTTATTTTCATTAAAGCTGCTCGAAAATCAGGAACAAAATCGTCATCTTTAAAATGATCAGAACACACTCTGTTTGTAGGCCTATCATAATCGAATTTATCCTATCTTTTGCACGCAATTACCCATTTTTTCTGATTCCTAAATCTTTAGGAATGGTAAAGAAAGACAACTCTTTATTATTATCGTTAGAATCGTTGCATACCGCAATAGCACACCTTTGACTTGGCATAATGCATTCAAAACAACCTAAACAAGAAAAAACACGATACTGCTTTGAAGCATTTGAGCTTTGGCGCGCTCATCAATCTTGTGACGTCAGAATCGCTCTCCTTTCCTCGTCGATCCTTCGCCGTCAAGCTCGATACTAACCTATGAGAAGTTTAGAAGCCTTGATTAATTGGGGAGATAGGTGAAAATTTATCATTTCATTTTTATGAGAAAAAAATAACGTATAGTTTAAAGAATGTATTCCCAAAGTTTCAGGTAGTTACGCCGTCGAGAACAGGTCATAAATGAGTCATTTTTAAATGGCTGTGCTTTAAATACCTCCGCCGACTACAACTATATAGTGGGCGTATCCTCCCGTTACGTCATAACGTCTTTGCGTTACGTACTGCAGTAACTCAGAATATTACCCTGTGTTTGCTAAAAGCAAAGCTTGGGGTGATTTTTTGCATTTCTCGCGATAGTTGCTAGCCGCTTGGAGCGCTGTGTGTACTAGGAACAATAGACTGTGTCACTGGCATCGTGAGCTAATACAGGCCGTAAGGCAGACCATGTGACTCGCTTAACCCGATCACGAAGGGCGGCATTTCAACCATATATATTAATTGGAATGCATAAAAAGTAACATATATTTCTCTAAAATGTAGTGTAATTGCATTAATAAAATTTAAAACAATGATTAGGAGACACTTCGGACATAATTCCTTGCGAGTTACGGTGTAATATTATTTTTGGTGTGAAAATTACGTTGTTAGTATGTGTAATAGACCTACCTGCCTTTATTTCGATTAAGTATTGCAAAATTACTGTACATTCATTTATGCACGATTCAATAATTTTCAGTTGCATCGCACGAATATTTAGATATGTTGAAATTATAGGTTATGTTTACTGTCCCAGTTGCCCCTTTCTGTCTAATTTTAGTGGTCTCCAATGCCCTGCCATTCATATGGAAATATTATAGGTTATGTTTACTATATCTTATATCCCTAAATTTGCAATTATACATTATAATTAAGGATAATGTCATGTATGATACTTCGCACATTCAATTTGTCTGTATTTTAATACTACAATTGAGTATTGAATTATTGTATTTATCTACTACCTAAGAGACGAAGTAACAATCGTACGTACACTAATTTCATAAGAGTGGTATGATAAATTTTCTGTCTTTATCAAGGAAGGTAGATGTGCTATATTAAAATCACAATATAAATTATTTTTTTATTAAACCTCGAAATAGCTTCCATTCTAAACTTAAAATGTTGATGTGAAAAGATTATGTTAACATGTAAAATTCTCTTCATATTAAAATAACACAGTTTTGTTATTATTTCTGTGACATATTATGCAACAAGAAGTAAACGGAACTTATGGACATATTACACTAAATAAAACTTAGCTATGATACGCAATAAAGTTATAATATAATAATTCACTGAAATAGAAAACCCGAACATATATTACAGCTTGGTCTAGATCGAAAAGACATTGACTGTGCCGTATTTCGCATTGTTGTGAAAAGTTGTGTAAACTGTGAAATGTTCGTTATCAATTGTAATAACTGTAAATGGCTGAAATACAATAATTTGAGTAATAATATGGGACAAAGAGACGTTTGTTGCACTATAAATTCTAAGAAAAAGAGGTCAGAGTTATCCTTCCGAAAGATCCAGGAAGGTGAGTGTATAAAATATAATATATACTTTATGAAAATAATATATAAACCTTATGTATTTCGTATTTCACTAGTGGAAGGAAGGTGTTAATTTGTCAAAAGAACATGATATCAAAAGTACAATACGTTTTATCGTCTGCTAGGGAAAGTCTGTGATGAAGGATAGTAGCGATCCTGGTGGTGAGCAACTATCTATGGATGCATATTTCAATTGTCTATTTTTGCATATTTAGTAAGTATTGAGCTTCGCAACTGTATATACTACACTGTGCTAAAAGAATGTATTTTCATGTTGGTCCTCTTTCCGTTGAGTAGCCGAGAACATTTTGAAGAAGTTTAGAGTGATTTGCAGTAGATGGCAGAGTGGAAAAGATCTTTGAGTGTGATCTTTCTGTTGAGTAGCCGAGAACATTTTGAAGAAGTCTAGAATGATTTCCAGTAGATAGCAGAGTGGAAAAGATCTTTGAGTGTGATTTACAATAAGATGTCCGTGTCAAAGACGTTGTAGTTATATATCTAGACACACAATTGGCGTTGGTGTCGTGTACAAATCATAGACTTACTAAATAACCGCTAGACCGCTCACTGGCGCTAGTGTTATGCTCCCAAATGGAACAGCCGACGAGCGGCCATTTGTTTGGTTGGGCTGAATAAGTATGTTTCGTTCGAGTGCTGTTTTTAATTGCAGCAATACATGGATATAAAGATAAAGAAGGAAGGAATGTTACATTTCACTGATTAGTTAATCTTCACATCTACGACGAATTTTGCTCCGTATTATATTACAGAAGACGAACTATTGTACTCATACGACTGTATTATTGCATGCTTCAGATTTCCTCTGAGTAAAGATTTCCTTAACAGTATGTGGATAGGTGTAATCCGCAGACAGAATTTCTACCCTACAATGAATCATTCAATATGTTCAACTCATTTCGAACTAGTTTCAAATTACGTTATTACGATATAGATTTTTATTATCCTTCATCCACTTCATATCCGTCATTTTCTTCAAACAGATAATTATTCGCCGAATTTAAAGATACAGAAACTGTAAATATTATAAAACGTTAATTTTTAATGTGACTGATTGAAAGTAATTCTTGCCTTAGTTTCTTATCTTACTAGGTACTGCTGCTGCTGCTACTGCTACTGCTACTACTACTACTACTACTACTACTACAACTATTACTACTACTACTACTACTACTACTACTACTACTAATAATAATAATAATAATAATAATAATAATAGTAGTAGTAGTAGAAATAGTAATAATAATAATAATAATAATAATAATAATAATAATAATAATAATAATAATAATAATAATGTTTTTGGATTCCATACAGCAGTTTAACCTACAGATTAAACAGTAGACATTAATTCTTTTATTAAGCGTGGTTATGAATATTCATATTCAGAGTTCCTATGAAAATGATGCAACCCTGACAGTCAGAGTTGCCAGGTATCTCAATTTAGGGGGATTCTCCCAATTTCCTGGTTGAATCCCGATAATGAGAGTCGGGAATGATAAAAATTCCGATTTGAGATATAATAACTTAGAACATAATTTTAACAAATTAGTCTGCATTTCCTATTATCCGATATTTTTATTTATAAATTGACTCAAATGGTAACACTGTAAACATAGAGATAACACACGGAAATTAGTAAGTCTGTGAGGTAATCCAGCTCATTGCCGTAAGGCAACTCTAGTCGCAAGATAATAGTTCCCCTAGTTCTACCGCATTGTTGGTTAATCCGTTTCGGTACCTAGTTGCTGCTGTCGCAATTAATAAACATTGTGTATTTAGGTGCGTTGAATGGCAAACAAAATAGCGTTTTGATATCGTATTTTACACTAACAGATACATAAAATTGCTGCGTTTTATAGTTTAGTGAACTAAATTTAAACATGGATTCATTGTCAGATGTACTGTTGCAGTACCGGACCCAAAAAAGAAAAGTTGCAAAGTTAATTTAGTAGCGAATGGTTAAAACACATTCGTGGTCAATAAAAGAAAAAACGATTAGCCTATAGTATTCACTGTACTGTGTGTCCTTAGTATTTTAGTCTTCTCAAGGAGGAGAATATTACATTAAAAGCACGCGAACATTACTTTGCAGAAAACAATACTTATAAATCTTATGATAAAGTGATGACAACTCTAATGTTTTAAGTTAGCTTCTGATATCCCGGTTTCCCTCGCAGAAAACCTAGCAACTCTGCTGACAGTAGAAACACATTATTAAAGATATAATGGAAAGGAATTATTGTTCCTGTAAATAAAAACATATAGCTTACGGATACGCAATACAACGCGTATTCAAATAGCGGTTTCGAAATCCCGCGCGTTTCTTTCCAAACAAATGGCGGCTTTCCGCTGCTTCAAACTGGGAACATATTTCTTACTTTTCCGCTACGGCGTGGTAAGGGCTCGGTACAAATTTGAAACCTCTCGCGCAGGTTCGCGCGACGCCATGTTTGGGGAGCACGAATGATTGTTTCTTTAAAGCATTCGGAATTTAGAAAATACCATGGAGTATATAGGCGTTTTCGTAGTGGATTTCCTCCTTCACTGTAATATACAGTAACTAAATTATTTACGTATTTTCTAACGTATAATAATATAAAATAACAGAAGTAAATCTAAATATTGTAACTAAGCATTGTTTTAAATATAAACGCCTTATATTGCTCATAAATAGACTTATTAGTTTATTTATATTTCCTATGACCGAATACATGGAATATTTTTACTTATGTTATTTTATATGCGTTAGAAAATACGCAAATAATTTATTTAAATTGTATTACAAAGAGAGGGATGTCCGTTAAAAATGTCTATATATCCAATGGTATTTTCCAAACACCTAACTCACTGTAATAACAATCCTCAGTGTTTTGAGAATCAGAGGCGATATGACTCTTCTACTGCAGACATTGATTGCAATTTCCTCATTCTTACATCATTCTCAATGACACAATATTGTCAAAATGTGATTGTATTCATTGCTGGCTTAGTTGTTAAATCATTAATAAAGATATGGTGTAATAAATCTAAAGACTCAATTTATGGTACGTAGCCTACCAGCAGTAATCAAAATCTCTTTTATTTTTTTTAAGAAAGAATAATGGGAGTCTTGTCATACCATCATCTGAAATTATAGAAATATGCCGCTTAAGTGAAAGAGCGATTATACAGATGTTGACAGTTCAATGGCATATTACCAACCATTATCTAAACATTGTGAAAACAATGTGATCTAACAATAGAACACTTGTATAATCTTTCTATACTTATAGGGACATATTTTAAAAAATGGATCCCGGATTCCTCCCGAGAATCATATTTTAAACTTGTTAAACTGACTAGAAGTACATAAAGAGCTACTGGCGTAGCTCAATGGGCTAAGGCTTGCCGATAAGGAGTCGCGCTCGGGCGCGGGTTCGGTTCCAGCTTGGGCTTATTATCTGGTTGGGCTTTTTCCGATATCCCCAACCGTAAGGGGAATGTCAGGATAATCTCTGGCAAATCCTTGGCCTCGTGTCGCCAAATACCATCTCTCTATCATCAATAACATCGATGTTAAATAATCTAGTAGTTGATACAGCGTCGTTAAATAATCAACTAAAAAAGTATTACATAACGAGCAGATGTTAGCACACAACTTAAAGTTACTAGTGCAACACGACTTTACATAAAAATGTTGTAAGACAATATTTAACGGAGTCAACAACAATAATAATAATAATAATAATAATAATAATAATAATAATAACAATAATAATAATAATGAATCAATAGGCAAGATGTTCTGTACACTAGGCCTGAGTTCTATTATATGACTAATTCATGCATGTGACGTTTATTTCATACTACAGCTGTGATAATAAGCTAATGCATGGCAGGCCTACTTATATTTCAAACTAAAACATTAGGTACGTGTTTATTTTACTGGTGTATATTACGTAATATGGAAGCGAATAAATAATAATTGTTCGTTTCTTGTCCACATCAAAGCAAACGTGTGTTTACAATATAGACCTAATGAAATGCCTTACACAACAGGCAGTGTTTTGTTAATAATAGTTCATACTAATGATTTTCTTTTCATCTGAACTATTACTACAATATGCATTTTTATTTCTGTTCGCTCTATATGTTGTCAAACAACTACACAACGTCTTTGGTTACGGTATAAAATTGTTCCAGTCTTCTTTTATTTCGTGTCAAACTAACTGTAACTAAGCTTGATTATGTCTTTAACGTGGTCGCATTAAATGTTAATAAGATTTTTTTCATTTATCCATTCAGATTGATTTATAAGAGACACCAAACATATTCAGCATTGTATAGTGCAGCCGTCTGCTAGCCGGTGCTTCTCCCAAAGCATGGCGGCGGACGCAAGCTTCAATTTGTCCCTACTCTGAACTTCTGCGCAGCCTTGGCTGTAGGGGCTCGGTCCGTGTTGAGAAAAGAATTCTTTGAGAGAAGGGAAAGATTTTTTTCTCTTTCGCTTTACTCTGATACACTGGTGGCTTCAGTGAACTGAAACGAAAGCAACCTTGTTTACATTCTGTACTGGTCATGCTTTCTTGTAAAGTTTTGTTTTGCGCGGTTATGTTTGGCAGTTGTAACTCGTGTTTCAGTTCGTTGCTTTGTGGTTGCAGTGTGTGCTTTATTCTTTTCCATATAATTATAGTGTAGTAAGTTCTTCTTTAGTGTATATAGTGTTGTAAGTCCTTATTTAGTGTATTTTATACAATTATATAGCGTTATAAATTGAGGTATAGTTTGTTGGGTAATATTTCAGCTTGGCTAGAAGAAAATCTATTTCAAATAGAAATAAAGTAAAGGCACTAAAGAGGTGGACAAATAAAAGTGAACCTATTGTGCAGTGTAATGACAGCACTACTGTGGATAATAGTGACTGTATTCTAGCATGTCTACTGAAACAGAACCTAACCTTAGACAGCAAAAACTTGAAGCTAGAAATAGTGCTGATCAGTTTGAATGTACTAGTAGTGAATGTAAATATATTGTAGTGGAGTGTACAGTTTTGTCAGGCTTGGTGCAAGATCTGAGATGCAATGACTGCCATATAAGACATTAAAAATAGATATAGGCTTCGTCCATGACATACAATTAAAATGCATTCAATGTGAAGACATTAAATAATCTATATACACTTCTAAGGGTTTGGAAAATAAGACAAAGCGACCTGCATTTGATGTGAACCAACGAATGACGCAGGCATTCATTAGGTTAGGTAAAGGTCATGCAGGACTGCAACATTTTCCCATGATAATGAATATGTACTGTATGTCCAAGTATTCATTCAGTGAACATTCGAAACTTCTATTAGGGCCACAACAGACGTTGTTGCCAATATGTTGAGAGATATACGAAGTGAAGTGAGAGGTGCGTATGCTGATCTCATAGTAGATGGAGAAATTCCACCCATATTAGATATTGGGGTAAGTTATGATGGAACTTGGTTGACTCGCGGTCACTCCTCAATGTATGGTGTAGGATGCGTCATTGATATTCTGACTGGATATCTCATAGACATCAAGTCATGTCGAAATCGTGACGCAAATGTGTTCACGCAAGGCAGCGATACAAGAACCCTCAGGACTTCAAAATGTGGTATGATATCCATAAGCAAAAATGTGATATCAATCACACTGGCTCATGGGGAGCGATGGAAATGGAGGCTGCCGTAGAGATTGGAACAGATCTCAAGACTTTGGTCTTCGTTACTCGTCTTTGTTATCTGATGGCGATGTGAAGACATTCAATAAACTTTGCGAGCTAGAACCATATGGTCCAGAGCACAAGATAGAGAAGCAAGAGTGTGTTAACCATATGGAGAAGAGACTAGGCACCGCTCTTAGGACTGTTGTACTTGATTCAGGTAAGCAGGGTCAGCGACTTGGTGGTCCAGCACATGAGTCACTGAAATCTGCGACAATAAACAAACTACAGAAGTACTACACTAAGGCCATATATAGGAATAAAGGAGACACTAAGGCTACAAAGTCTGCTATGTATGCAACTCTTCTGCACAGTATTTCTACTGACAAAAAGCCCCAGCATTCGAAATGTCCACCTTGCGAAAAATCTTGGTGTTTTTATCAGAAAGCTCTTGCTGTGGGAAGAAAACCAGCACCGCACAGTGTAAAGGTAGGGACTCCTCTTACAGAAAGATGTCTTGCCAAAGTACTCCCTGTTTACGAGAGACTGGCATCAGACAGCTTTTTAAAAAGATGCATCGAATGCCGGACACAAAATGCCTGCATGGCATGATATGGAGGAACTTTCCAAAGGAAATATTTGCCTCCAAACTAAGGATCGACATAGCTGTAGGGCAAGCCATTTGTGATTTTAATGTTGGAACCACAGAAACAGTGATAAAGACGCAAAAACAAGCAGGACTGTCACCAATGAGGACAACAGTGAAGTTAGGAGTGAAGCGTGACAGTAATCGGGTTATGAAGGCGAAGTCGAGGTCAAATAAAGCATACCAGAGATACCGTTGTTCAGTGAAACTGGCAAGATTGAGGTCCATGGAAGCAGCCAAAGTGAGAGAAGGTCCCACATATGAGGCTGGATTATTCTAGAGTCAATCAGGTGTGTTGCATGAACCTAAGCCAAGAATTTTGAATGAAAACGGTAATTGTGAATTACAGGAACGCCACTTCTTACCTTTTTCAAAATCGCTGAAATAAACTATAAAATGAAAGTATTCATTAGTACAAATAGATGTGATCACTTGGAGAGCTGTGGTCCCACCCAACCCGCCCTAAATAGGTACTTTACTTATATACGAAAATCGTCGTCTGTGAATGAAGAATGCAGCCATAGTTCGTTAATTTCATAGTGGGTTTCATTGTCGCCAAAATAGTAATAATACTACACACCTAATAAAACCTAACCTAACCTTCCACCTGTAGCAACATTCTTCATGTTTAGTATCATTTCGTTTGCATGTATTGGCAACCCAGCTACTCGTGTCGGGGAGCCATCTAGTGGAAGTAGATCGTACTGCCAGGAAGAAGAACAGTCTCCAATATTCATTCAGTGGCCAGTAATATACTCCATCTTGGCGTGCCCAAGCTTCACAATTAATATGAAAACTTTAAAATGTCATTTTCCACACTTATTGTTTTTGAGATTATACATTACAAAAAATGCTAACACATTCACAGAAATTATGCTAGAATTCTGAATTTTTTTGTGCATGCTCATGAATGTATGATAATTAATTCCGTGCATCCATTTTACTCTACTTAAACTATATTGCTCAGAAATTATTAAAATGAGATGTGTACTAAAATACTTAGAATTTTATAAACCACATGAAGCAATATTTTTTTAAATTGAGAGTAATAACAGCACTGAATTGCAAATGCCCAGTTTTACTTAACATACAACACTAGGTTGAAATAAAAAAAAAAAAAACAGACTTGAATGTGAAAATTTGGAAACGTTTTAGGCCTGTTTTGGAATCATACTTTTTTTATTCAAATTTAAAAAATACTTAACTCCTGAATTATCCAAATAAATGGGACCAAATTTTTCCTAACTGTTTTACATATAGTAAAGAAGAAGAAAATTAATTTTCACATTTTTAGCTTCCATATTTCCTGAAATTCAATTTTCACCTGCCTCCCCCCTTAATATCGAGCTAATGGCGAGGGGTCGATGGGAAAAGGAGAGCGATTGTGACGTGACAAGATTGCTGAGCGCGTTAAAGCAATGCTTGAAAACTCGAATGCTTCAAAATAGTATCACAGTCTAGTATATACAGCCACGAAGCTTGAGTTGTGAGGGTGCTAGGAACAATAGACTGTGCTGGTATTATTTCCTAGTGGTTAGCAACTATCTATTAATGCATATTTACTACGTATTGAGCTTCGTGATTGTATATACTGGACTGTAGTAATATTTCATATTTTTTCTTGTTTCTGTTGTTTTGAATGCATTATGCCAGATCAAAGGTGTGCTGTTGCGGTATGCAACAATTCTAACAATAAAAATAAAGAGTTGTCTTTCTTTACCATTCCTAAAGATTTAGACTTTGGAAAAAAATGGGTAATTGCGTGCAAAAGACAAAATAAATTCGATTCTCATACAAGCAGAGTGTGCTATGATCATTTTAAAGATGATTTTGTTCTTGATTTTCGAGCAGCATTAATGAAAATAAAGCCGAAATGACCGAGAATGTTAAAGCCTACAGTTAAGTTTAAATAAATTACGTAGGCCTATGTAAGTAATCTACATTAATATCAGCTTTGCATAATTATTTTCTTTCTTTTGTAATCTCTGCTGGGTCGTACACAACTTACAATTAACAAAACAATCATGCTACTTCTACTAACAGTTGCATACCAAAGGAGTGGAGGGTTAGCGACTGATATCATTACACATGCTTCAGGGCGAACCACAGCATTTCTGTTCAGAAGGGACCAAACATAAAATGAGTGAAAAACAATTGTGTAATACATCATTTTAAAGCTTGAAATCTCTATTACTTAGCTCCATGGATAATTTTGCAAAAATGTACAGAATATTTTAAAAGGGAGCTTGAAAATGTTTCCAGTGGTGTAATTTTGTGTTACGTATGGGACAAAGTTTAAAAAGGCTTATATATTAAATAATTTATCTGAAATATTTCTACCTATGCTTTCAAAACATGTACTTAAAAGTCTTTCATGCCATATATTTACAAAATTTATTCAATTTAAAAGTTAGTGGTATTCTGTTAAAAATGAAGTCTGTGTCCCATACATAACTAACTAATCGACATTTTTAAACTTTGTGCCTTGTTATCAATGCAGAAAAAATTTTGGTTTTTTATTTTTTAAAGTACCGGTATGGTGTTATATTGTAACTAAAAATACATTGACATTAAAACTTTGGGGTATGAATTAGGCATTAAATTTTATTTTAAAATCTGTTATAAACAGGACTGTTTCCTTAGATTTTAAGGAAATTCCATTTTAGGGAGATATATGTTCTGTAAAATTTGAGAATTTATCAGGTAGTCAGGTTGCCAGCATTATGGAGGAAAAGTCAACCTCCTATTAGGCTTTGGTATACATTATAGCAACATGTAATTAGTAGCCCATACATAAAAAAATGATAATTAAAAAGATAAGTTTCACTACTTATATGGATTTAGTAGTGCTGCTTGAACTAATGTGATCTTGATCATTATAATAATTTAATTTGCAAAGGAAGTTTTTGTTTCACTTGTTTGATTAGTTATTTTTTTATTCATAAATATTGGTTACATAATTTTGAGGTTAAGAAGCAAAAATATTTAAGTACAAAATTTATTGTAAATGTTATATAGGCATACAATATGATGTAATACTTTTCATGGTGTGCCATTATTATCCATTTCTAAAGTATGGCTCCTAAGACAGTTGCAGAAAGAGTGAGAAAACATACTTACTTACTTACTGGCTTTTAAGGAACCCGGAGGTTCATTGCTGCTCTCACATAAGCCCGCCATCAGTCCCTATCCTGAGCAAGATTAATCCAGTCTCTATCATCATATCCCACCTCCCTCAAATCTTTCTTAATATTATCTTCCCATCTACGTCTCGGCCTCCCCAAAGGTCTTTTTCCCTCCAGCCTCCCAACTAACACTCTATATGCATTTCTGGATTCGCCCATACGTTCTACATGCCCTGCCCATCTCAAACGTCTGGATTTAATGTTCCTAATTATGTCAGTGACGAATACAATGCGTGCAGTTCTGTGTTGTGTAACTTTCTCCATTCTCCTGTAACTTCATCCCTCTTAGCCTCAAATATTTTCCTAAGCACCTTATTCTCAAACACACTTAATCTCTGTTCCTTTCACAAAGTGAGAGTCCAAGATTCACAACCATAAAAAACCGATAATATAGCTGTTTTGTAAATTCTAACTTTAAGATTTTTTGGCAGCAGACTGGATGATAAAAGCTTCTCAACTGAATAATAACAGGCTTTTCCCATATTTATTCTGCGTTTAATTTCCTCCCGAGTATCATTTATATTTGTTACTGTTGCTCTCAGGTATTTGAATATTCCACCTCTTCAAAAGATAAATTTCCAATTTTTATATTTCCATTTCGTGCAATAAAATAAAATAAAGTGCTTCGGGAAAGTGAAAAAAAAAAAGAAAGAAGGAGAGAGATTGAGAGTATATAGAAAAACTTAAGAGATGTAAAATGAGTAAAAGAGAGATTTATCGAGAAAGAATTTGGGAAAGAGAGAGGAAGAGATTTCAAAGAGAGAGAAGAATTTACAAGCTGCTCGACATCAGATAACAGAGCATCAACATCAAGATTTCACCACAAGTAATAGGCAAGGCAATCAAGTGGGTTGACCACAATCTTCTAACATATCGGCTTCAGTAGCATAATTGGTATAGTGCTGACCTTCTATGCCTGAGGTTGCGGGTTTGATCCCGGCCCAGGTTGATGGCATTTAAGTGTATTTAAATGCGACTGGCTCATGTCAATAGATTTACTGGCATGTAAAAGAATTTCTGTGGGACAAAATTCCAGCACACCGGCGACGCTGATATAACCACTGCAGGTGCGAGCGTCGGTAAATAAAACATAATTTAATTTTTCTTCCAACATCTCCAACGAAACAAGTTCATGTTCTTTCCAACACCATTCAAAATCTGTTACCTTCAAAGGTAAAAAATACTTTCTGAAAACCTTAAACTTTATTTGATAAGTGATCTAAAGGAAAGAAAGAAACGGGGTGATGCACTAAGTGAAGAATAAAGGTGTGAAGTGAGACAGTTCTACAGAAGAATGACATAAGCAGAATAAGACCAGGAAAGAAGGAATATGTTTCTGTGAAATATCGTGAATCTCATAAGCGGAAACAAATACAAAAGCATATTTTAATCGTGAAAATTGAAGAGGGAAACGGTTTGTTAAAAAAAATCATAATAATAAAGTAGAATTATTCATGTTTAAAACACTGAGACCATTAGAAGTATTTCCGACATCATGCAAAGTTCACAATGTATGCATGTGCTCATATGAAAATATAGAAATGCTTGTGGAAGGGCTGAATAAAATAAATGCCTATATTTGCACTTCCAGCTGATGAAATTAAGATTTCTGAATCCAAAATTCAAAATTTGGGTATATAAGGCACACTCTGAAACAAGCTTTTAGTTATTATTGTTCAGTTATGTTGAATAGGATAACTTAATACCAGTGTGTCCCATACGTAACTTACACTCCTAAGAAATTATATTTTTGTGATCGGAACATGTAAAGGAAAATCTTTGATCTGATAGCACATGTTAAGTATATATTGTAAAGTAATGCTGAGCACCAAAAAGCATTTTTAACTGTAAGTCATCATCATCATCATCCTTGCAGGTCTCCGTCCATCTTTTCAGGGGGCGTCCCAAAGATCGTCTTCCATGTGGTATATAGTGCAGAATTTGTCTTTTGGAACGGTCCATTCTATTGACATGGTTAAGCCATTTTTGTCTATAGTGGTTGAGATGTTCATAAATAGGTGTAATTTTCAATTCTTTTGTAATTAGTTCATTCCTTTTGTGGTCAAGCAAGCTGTAGCCGGCAGTACTCCTTAGAAATATCATTTCCGCAGTTGTTAGGCGTTAAACATCTGAGTTTCGGACAATCCAGGCCTCACTACCATACATGAGGTCAGGTCTTGCTAGAACTTTATGCTTTTAACCTGGTATGTTTTTGGGTTTTCATGGTTGTGAAAACCTGGTTGATGGTTCTTAAGGCTCCATTAAAATGTTGAATATTTTCAGATATATCAGTAATAGATAAATGTCAAATTATAACCTAAATATTTAAAAGAGTTTACCTGTTCTAACGTATGATTTCCAATGGAAATTTTACTCCTAACTGGCTCTTTACCTTGGAACGCCATAATTTTGTTTTGTTTGGGGAAATTTTCATATTGAAATTTTGTGCTATTATATTCAGGTGATGTATTGAGTATTGCAGCTCGTCTTCATTTGTAGCAAAAAGAACCTGATCGTCTGCATATAATAATGTATCTAGAGTACAATTTCGGAAGAGCGGGATGTTTCCATGAATTGTTAGTCGCCAATGTCTGATGATGGAGTTGATGTATATATTGAATAAAAGTGGTGAGACGGGGTATCCTTGACGAACTCCACAGTTTGTCTCCAATCGGTATGTTCTGATCGAATAATCATTTTGATAATATTGTGGTTATATAATTCGTAAATTGTTCTTATAATTGTTTAATTGCCATAAGGTGGCAACCCCACCACTGAACTTACTACTCCTCGGCTAGCAACCGATTAGTAGGACATTTATGTGCTTTCAAGTCTCCGAACAGAATTTAACAGTAAGTAATTTCAGAAAAAAATGAAGTGGAAATAAACCAGTTAATAAAGGCAGATTTTCTACTGTCCTGTACGTAACAGGCATTTTTTTGTTTTGTTTTGCATTGAAATGAGATTTTGGATTCCTGACGTTGGTATAATGTCAGGAAAAGCATTATGTAGAATTATATGTGAGTCTGTATTTTTAAAAAATGTAAATTATATTCGAGTTCAAGAAAATATATTGCAAAATGCCCCATACATAACATACAAATACTGTGGGTTTACCCTTCAGCTCTTCTCAGTGTATCACTAACTCTTGACCACACCTGACTGTTGTCGGATTTGCTCACATGCATTGGATACACGCTCCTGTAACATTTGTACATTGTCGATGGGTGTGGCATACACCAATGTATTTAAATGTCCCTATAGCCAGAAATCCAAAGGATTTATATCAGGTGATCGGGAAGGTCATCCTACTGGACCTCCTTGATCAATCCATCGCCCATTAAACTTCCGGGTTAGGTACTATCACACGAGGCGTAGAAAATGGAGTGGTGCATAAACAGAAAGACAGCCTACACCACTGAATACTGTACGTACTTGCTAACACAATTAAAATTATAGACTCCGTAGTATTTCGGACCTTTGTTTACTACTATATTCTGTGTTTAATTCTGTTGAGGGATGCTATCCACTCTCAAAATATGCACCATTGTTTTATGTTTCTAAACGAATGACGATCATAAGCTACAATACAGCATGGATCATATCTTAACAGATATTTGTTTCCGGACACATGTTTATAGGAACTTTTTTGCTAGTTCAGACCTATGCTGCCTCCTGTAAAAATATGCGACACTTCAATTTAATATGCGAAAAGGTTGCTGCAAAAAGAGGACACATATCTGCATAGCAGTCGTAATTTATAAGATGAAATGAGAACACCAGTATCCATGTAATTTGGAAATCCCTTATAATGACAATTGAGTGTCGACTTCCAGGTGTCAACTTCGAAAACAAGACAGACAAGTTTTCGATTCATGAGTCATCTTCCTAATAAAGGTAAGAGTGTATCCGTTTTTGCAGATGATCCCAAGAGTAATTCCTAGATTCTTACTAATGATTGTGATTCTCTACTGACCGACCTCAATGTCAACCAGTCGCAAAGATTACGTGTTCATAATTCTTGTGTTCTTTTCATCTGCGATGTCCGTCACGCTGACCACATTACCCCATCCTTCCAAACTCTAAACTGGCTACGGCTTAACGAACGTAGAAATTTTCATTCTCTTGTTCTCCTTTTCCAAGTCCTTCACACCTCTACACCTACCTACCTTGCCTCCCGTTTCAGTTACCTGTCATCATAGCATAATCTCTTCACAAGCACGCAAAATAGTCGCATACTAGCCATACCAACACGTAAGACATCATCGTATTCATCATCATACACAATCTCGCTTTCGCGCTTGTGGAATACCCTACCCAGCGACATCAGAGACTGTCAGAATTTAGTAGTGTTCAAAAGCAAACTTATTAAGCATTTTCTTACTGCGTAGAGTAGGTTTAATTTTCACTTATTTAATTAAAAAAAATTTTTTCTCTCTTCTTAATTTTTACAATGAACTGTCTAGCTTTTATTAGTCTGTTAGGGTGGTATTCATAGACATTTCGCTGCACGTGCTACGAGCATACTAAGCTAACCCCGGCTATCCACTGGTTACTAGTACAGAATTCAAATCATATCTTATCGCTAACACTGGTTTATGAACACGAAAAACGCTGATAATCCACCGAAAGCCCGCACTAAAATGTCTATGAATACGGCCCCTTAATCTTTTAGTACTTTGATTTTTATTGTATTTGTAAATTCAATATTAACTGTAATATATAATTATAATTGTATTCTTAATATTGTAGTTGTAATCCCCTGGTAGAGGGGAAGAGAAGGCCTGATGGCCTTACCTCTACCAGGTTAAATAAATAAATAATGGAGCAGGAATATCTTCTTTGAAATGGATAACAGCCTTTAAAATGTCCTGTGACACCACAGCAGTGAGGGCTGGTCCAGGAATAACTACCATAACAGTGTTGTCATTTCGCATGATGCGAAGAAGTGGAAACATTGGGTCATGTGTTGAGATATTATCCTAGTGGGAGCTTATGAGAAATAATCGGCATCACACGGTTCAATCCAGAGTGCGAATTAAGATTTTTGATGAGGGGGGGGGGATAGAATCCTAGATAGAGAATATCATACATAAAATTATTATTATCCTCATTCGATACGGCTCAACGCTTGGTCACACTGAGTTGCTTGTCTTGCATCTTGATCATAATAATAATAATAATAATAATAATAATAATAATAATAATAATAATATCCATGAACAGACTTATGATAAGATGTATAATTTCGAAGTCATTGATTGTTGTTATCTTGCCAGTGGTGATAATACAGAAATATTTTCTTTGCTTACTTTATATTTTATAAAGTACATATACTCGTATTAAAACAATTACGATACATTTTGTGAGGGGAGAGATAGAAGTTATCTCTGGCAGGGATGTTATTATGAATTTATGAGAGAGGCATAACTTTCCAACAGAGGGGGAAATTCCCCCTATCCCCCCGATAATTCGCACCCTGGTTCAATCTCACAATATGAATATTGGAACCTTGCTTGTCAGAAGATGAGTACGAGAAAAGTGAATTTTGTGACAAATAAATAGACCACAGAGGAAAGCACTGATTTCAGATCTGACTAATATTTGAAAAGAATTTTCAGCAAGTCGAAGTGGATAATGAGAGGTGGACCAAATATTTTCTACATATTCCTCACTTATGCGAGAGATATAGGCCCCTAATGCTCTTGATTATAACCTACATAGGAGGTAAAGAGTTTACTTTTTGGTACTCATAGGACATCTTTTAACTGGACTAAAAAGCAACTCTAGGATCTGCGATTGAAGGGAGACGAACACAGGGAAATGCTTAAATAAATTTTGAAAGATTCAGTACGGTATTAAACAATAATCTGTTTAACAATTTCTAATTTCTCACACATATAAATTAATATGCCACTGTGCTATTATCATTTCTTCCTTCATTTTTTTTAAATTGTTCATCATTTTTTGTTTTATCATCCTGGACCTCTATGGCCATCTTATTCTCTGTAAGACAGGTTCCATATGGAAGAAATAATAAATAATACCCTACCTATGAAAATGCCGATAGTTTAGGGTGGCATATTTTTGACCAAGTTTTAATGAATTTGGTAGTTAATGGCTTACAAGATTTAGATAATGTTACTGGATAATTTACAACAGTGTTTCTCTTATAAGTAAATCTGACTAAATTTGATTTTTGAGGATTCATAATTACTCGCCATTGCTTACACCATGTGGAAATTTTTTCACAAAAAATGTTCAGTTGTTCTGCTGCAGATTCACAAGTACCTTTACTAAGAATGGCAACGTCATCAGCAAAATGGGCTATTGTTAAGTGATCTTGAGTTGGAAAATCCGATGTATATAAAATATAAAGCAGCGGTCCCAAAATACTACCCTGAGGTACTCCAGATTGAACAATATTTGATTTTGACTGAGCAGATTCGTATTTAACGGGGAATGTACGTTGTGAAAGGTATGACTTGATTATTAAATAATAGGTATCTGATGTTTCGATTTGTCTCGAAAAAAACTTCAACCAGGTAACTTCCCCAACCAGAATTTGAACCCGTGCCCACTAGTTCCAAGGACAGACGTGCTAACCATCATTTCACAGTGGTGGACTCTTCTGCCGGTCCACTTTCGCCTAATACTGGTACGGTATAACTATAATGGTCATTTGTCATTCGTAACGTTTTCTAGGGGTAAAAGAGTCACGGCTGTCGTGATCTCTGTACTGGCGAACATGTAGTTAAATCAAATTTTGCTGTTGTTGCTGTACTGTACTCCAACCACGAGAAAGTCTTTGGGGACTGAGACGACAGGAGTAATGCTGTGAATGAATGTTGATGTCATAAGGTCTCGTATCTGTATTGGCTAGCTTTCACAGCACAAACAATAACATTGATACACATATTGATACTACCCTAGTTATAAAATTAGATCACTGTTAATCTCCCTCTCCATACAGGAAATCACATATGCAGGAGAGCGCATGGTTTTTAAACTGACGTTATAACGGTAATATTATCTGTCTACTTCGCTCCAATAGATGACGCAATAGTAAGCACATTCCTTTCACGGTTGATCGCCTGGTTGGAGAACAGTAATGCACGACGCGACGTGGGGAACATTCCAGTATTGAACCGAAAAAAAGGTAAATGCTATAGGAACTTTTGCTCCGGCTTTGCATGGAAAGATTACTAATGCCAGAACAGTTTGCTTTCCTGTTTTCTAGAGTCTGACCAAGTACCCTAATGCTCAGAAAAGCCGGAAAATGTAAACAGATCATTTCGCTCCAAGCCTGCTGTTTAAGACAACACGCGCGAGGTTATGCTGATTGATAAGTAAACAGGACAGACCCAGTGGCGGACTGTGTGAAAGGAACTAGTCTTCGCGAATGACCTCTTCCGTACAACATAAAATTATAGTAATACGAAAACAAATTAATCAAATTGGGAGTCAATATAAGGCGAATGATTTCGTAAAAAGTACTTTTCTTGGACAAATGTACGATAAATAATAATCTTGCAATCGTCATGTGTGAGTACTCTGAGTAAGGTATTTGATGAAGTGGTGAAGGGCATGGAGTGGAGAAAGGGGAGGAGCTTGTGGAGTGAATACGACGTATGCAGGCTGTAGTAAAGCTCATTAATATAAATTATATTAATACACTGACAAGTAAAAAGCGATATTTACGTGGAAAGTATGTGTGGCTGCAACATGAAGCTACTTCTTTTTGACTATTATGTAAGTGACAGCCCATTGAAGCAAAAAAGTAAGTGTAGCCTCCGTCATTATAGGCCTAGCTTTTCTGAAAATATACCAAATTAGGTATTAATAATAAACTAGATAGTAGATTAGAGATTAGACAGAATAGAGGTGGTGCGGAAGGAAGGAAAAGAGGAAGAGGAAGCGGGTCGAGAGAGAGAGAGAGAGATATTGATTTTTTTTTTCAGTGGTATTGTTTTCCTGAAAAACATTTCAACGATATTGTTTGGAGTATTTTACTACTATACCATGTTGTATTCGTAACTTCGCCATTACTCTTATATGGTACTGTATCCAAGACATACCTTTACGATAAACACGTTTTCCTAGGCCCTTCAGCCCAGGGTGCGAATTAACGGGGGTATGAGGGGGTTCCCCCCTGTTGGAAAGTTATCCCCCTCTCATAAATTCATATTAACATCCCTGCCAGGGATAACTTCTACCCCCTCACATAAAATAATTTATTATATTTTAATACAAATATACTTAATGAAGTGTAACGTAAGCAAAGAAAATAATATTGATGTATTATCATCACCGGCAAGCTGACAACAATCAATAACTTAGGAATTACACATCTTATCTTAAGCCTGCTCATGGATATAATTATTATTATGATCAAGAAACAAGACAAGCAACTGAGTGTACCAAACATTGGGCCGTATGGAATGAGGATAATAATTTTATGTATCTAGGATTCTATCCCCCCTCATCAGAAATCTTAATTGGCACCCTGCTTCAGCCAGTAATTAACCGTTCATATGCGTGCTTTGTGCTGACTCACTCACACCAGCAGTCAGCATTCCCTCTAATATCGAAGATATTGCGTACCATCAGTCAGCACAGATTCACGTTGTAATTAGAAGCTAATAAGTCTTAAAATCCGCAACTGCGTCTATTTCTTAATCATCTGTTTCAGTTGTGATGGATGTGATCAAGATGGATCCCGAGGTGGACCCGTTGGCTATGCAAACCAGTGACTCAGAAGAGAAGAAGCCTCTGTTAGAGGTAGGCCTGTGTTAGAGGTAATTGCTAGCTGTTACCTGAGTGCGACATTAATGATGATACTACGAGACAAAACGTATATTATGTCTTCCAAATTAAGTTTAACAGATTTGAAGTACAATAAGTAACACCAACCCTAGAATTCCTCGTCCCTTTTTCATTTTGCGCTGAAGTGTTTGAAATCTGATCAGGGCCTTTGATGTACTGTAGGTTTGCAACATACTTTAATTTAAATTTCTTTCATGGAACTTGCAATACTTTTTTCTTTGCTGTATTGAGACCGAAGATGGTAAAAACCTCATAACACCAATAAGGCATCACTCTTAAGGTAACTATGCGAGGAAGTAATGGGATAGGGTGTAGAGTTCCTTTCCCTTCCATTGCATATATCCCTATCTAGTAAGTAGTAACACATGACACTAATCAGACTTAAGTTAAGCTGTATGTAACAATATTTGTTCTTCTCTTGACACATATGGTTATTTGAGATGTACAGTCTGATAAAATTTGTATCATCCAGAACCTCAATCAGAGGGTCTTTGCACTGTTGACTAGACATAGTAACTATGAGTTTATAATTTCGCAAGTAAATTGTTACTTTAAGTGACCGTCTATGTGGACAATTATCCACTACACATAATTGAACAGATGTTGAATCTTTTCGCTGTTAGGATAATCCTACAGTAAAGAACATCACGTGACTGAAATGAGGCCTGATTGCCCACAGCTTCACGCCATTGATTCTCAATACGTGATCCACCAGTTTCATATGAAACAATTCTGTGGTCAGAGTAGGCCTAACGTCACTATATGGATCCGTTTGCTTAGGAGCCGGTTACTTTATAATTAATTAAATTATTTTAAACTTTCGTGTAAGGTCAGTCGCTGTTTGACAAAGCTGATTTCTCTCACATACATTGCGGACCCAGAAGATTTACTGGTTCTTCTTTGTGGATTGCAAGAACGGACTGCCTTGGTATTACCCTTTGTATTCATAAGAGATAACAAATGTGGAAGTACCTTTTCTTTTATATAATGTTGTACGTATGACTCAAGTGATATGTTTCATCGTGTTTACCAACTAAAATTCAATTTTTTAAAATAAATCCAGGGTTATGGACCCCAAACATGGAACTGTATTTTCCTGCATCGTGTGTTTCGACTGGTAGTCAGTCACGGTTATGACAGTCACGTGCTTGTGTTTACATTAGGATTGATTACACAGGCCAACAAAAAAAAACCTTTTTTCTTGGTGCCTTGGTTTTTAGACCTGCTTTTGGGGTTATTTGATGCGCTGATTAAAAAAATGACATTGGCTAGGTTGTATCAGCTCTAATTTCTTAGATAATGTTGAATTTATATATAATTATATAATGCAGAGGTGTGAAAATTATTAGAATAATCTTAATTTTAAAGGTTTTTTTAATAGTTCCTTCACAAATATTAATTGAATTGATGAATATTGGTATATATTACTATACTGATGTAGGATATATTTACTACTAACAATGCCGGAAAGCATTGTACGTTGGTATTTTTCTTATTTTACAATTGTTATGGGAATTCAGAAATTATTATATTATGTTGGCGGAATTGGAAACATAAAAAATTATATGCACAAAACCGATGTATACGTTCATTTGAACCTTCACAACAATGTAAACGCAAAGAACAATTTGTTTAAAGCATTTCTTAATTAATTCTTTATGTTTCCAATTCCGCCAACATAATATAATAATTTCTGAATTCCCATAACAATTGTAAAATAAGAAAAATACCAATGTACAACAATGCTTTCCGGCATTGTTAGTAGTAAATATATCCTACATCAGTATAGTAATATTATATACCAATATTCATCAATTCAATGAATATTTGTGGAGGAACTATTAAAAAACCTTTAAAATTAAGATTATTCTAATAATTTTCACACCTCTGTATATATCATAATTCTGTTTTGTTACAAAATTATCTGTAATAATGTCTGGATGGTTTTCATGGAACCAAAAAATCATTTTGATGGCTTATTTTTTATCGCTAATATCATAGAAATCAATTAAAATAATCATATCCTGATCTACCTTTAGCTATGAGATCTGTGCCGTACTCGCATCTTTTACTATTCCACCCTTCCATGAGTTACCACAACTCTCAGAATATGGTTCTTATAGGTATGTCTGATATAACACAAGGTAAAGAAAGTGGCGACAGCGACAGTGATTTTCAAACAGCTTCACATATCAATGCTTTGACCAGAACAAGTTGAGAGACCTGATTAGGGACTGAATCTTTCTAAGGAGTCTTCTGAATTGCTCGCCTATAGACTAAAGGAAAAGGATGTACTTCAGCCTGGATTGAAAATCATATTTTATCGAAGGAGGGAAAGAGATTTTCTGCCATTTCTTTTTTACTAAAGACAAAAGCATAATATTCTACAGTGACTTCGGAGACCTTCTGAAAAAAATGAGTGTATCAGAATATACCTCAAGTGAATGGTTCTTTTTAATCGACAGTCCAAAACGTAGTTTGAAATGTGTTCTTTTAAACAATGGCAACAAATATGCCTCCAATCCAATCGGTCACTCCTTCACGATGAAAGAAGATTACAACGCTTTCTTTTTAGTGTTGGAAAAGATAAAATACCAGGAGGATCTGTGTAGGCTAGGAGATGGTTCATTTTCTTCTTAGTCAACAAAGTGGCTAGTCAGAATATCCTTACTTTCTGTGCCTTTGGGATAGTAGGGCCAAACATGTGCATTGGATAAGAAAGGATTGGCCTCCAAGGGAAGATATTGTGGTTGGAGAGCACATTGTAATAAATGCACCTCTGACAGCATCAGACAGAATCATTCTGTCACTATTACACATAAAATATAAATTAAAGGTTGTGAATAAAAGTGGTTCGTGTTTTGAATACATAGCGCATAAATTGCCTGGACTTACCATGGAAAAACTGAAGCAGAAAGTTTCGATTGTCCACGATCAGGCAGTTCATAAATGACCCACATTTCATAGAATCAATTTATTAATGAAATCTAATCTTGTGCCTGATCTTCATTTGTTCTTCTTGTGAAAAATTCCTTGGCAACAAGAAGGCAGGCAACTATACTAAATTAGTAGAGGATTTGAATATTAAAGTCAATTTTCTGCAGAGATCGTTTGCAGAGACCCTTGGTCACTTAAGCGAAGAATAAGGTGGAAGATTTCACCAATACATAAAAACAATAGAAGGCAGATACCAAGGAAGATGGGATGTACACATGATGGCAGATTACTGTTGGAACATTATGCGGGATTGTCCTGGCAGATCCCTCGGAAGTCTTACTACAAAAGAAGCCTCTTCTGTGTTGAATGACTGGAATGTTTGTATCATAAACTGGTGGTTTTCGTTTCAAATAAAGTAGATTTAGTGCATTTCACATTTATTGTAATTTTAATGTGTTTCTTTCATGCTACAAAGAGATCAATTAAAACAGTACCATAAACTATCTTGAATTTTGAAGACGACCAGAGTGAATAGAGGTAGGCCTATATGGCATTTATGCTGTATCTCAAGAACTAGAGCTGATAGGGAAAAACTGGTGCCATTTTTGGAATCAGCCAAGAACTGGTCTAACATTGGAGGCATCAAAATGTGTGTTGACCAGTGTTATTGTAGCAGTGGAAAGATTATAACTGCAGTTTGTAGCACACTGAGATAAGTGAGAAAGCTGGCGAATTATTACTATAAACGGACACATTCTTTACATTCCTTACAAGGACGACACTTTTTTTGCTTGAATTGCAATTTCTTGGATGAATTTTCAATTATTTGAAGAGGTCTATGATGTCACAAAACTATTGTTGGCTATGATATCTTGCTTAACATTTATGATGTGTAAGCGAATAAATCATTCTAAATAGAAATTTAGGGCCGAATTCATAGTCAACACTCATCGTAAGGAAACACTTAAGCAGTTGCTTATAATAATTTACAATTCATAAATCCCACTGAAGTGAACACTTATTCAAATATGGTAGCTTGTCAGCTTACTCAAGTGTTTCCTCATATGCATTGTAATCAGCTGATTCGGTATACAAAAGATGATGATTATGATTTAATTTAATTTATTGAGTTCTGTAATTAAAATGAAAATGAGTTTCGGCAAGCAAAAGATATATCAGAGATATGGAAAACCGTTTAATTTAAGAGGAGATACCGTTTCGACAAGAACACTGTTGTGAATATTCTGGTGTCTCTCATTTCGATTCGCAATACAACCATGAGGCTTACCGATTTCGCCACTGCTGAAAGTACTGGTTGCTTTGAGATTTTATGATACAGCAGCATTTCAGGTAGATTTAAGTGGCATTTATTTTTTTCGAAAAGTATTCACGTCCCAACAAAGTGTTATTTGCATTTTTGTTTGTATTCTACCAAGGAATAAGCTGTTCAAATTTACGTAATTATATCATTTCCACTTTGTTTAGCATAAAAGTAACTGAAAAATAAATTAAAATGATTTACTTACAGGAATATTTCCGGAGTTTGCATTAAACTCAACTAAAATTTTATTCCGTGTCAATTTCTTCTTTTGGAGAGAACAATTATCATTTTTTTTTTACTTTCGACGATATCTCCATATTTCATAACTAGTTATCTTAGCTCACTTCTTTTTTTTTTTTCTGTAAAATGCTTCCTGGACATCTTGTATAATTTTTAGCTCTATAATATTTACTTGTGTATTTGTGATGACAATAATGCCGACTTAACAATTTGAAGGCGCTGGAAAACAATTGAATGTAGGAAAACGCTCACATCTAGCCATGTTGCCATATTTCTTTCGATGTCAAGGGAATGCTCAGGGCATATGAATGAGTAGCGTCTCTGCAATACGATCTGAAATAAGTGCTAAGGACACGCTCATTACTTAAGTGTTTCCTCATTTTATAAGTGACGACTATGAATTCGGCCCGTAAGCACAGGATCACTCAAAATTTAAATATATATTTGATTTTCCATCTTTGATTTTGTGATGTTTGGTGGCATTTGAACTTCATAGTTGGCAGAACGTTTTTGGTAGTTTTCGTCAGTCATTTTGGATTTTGCCTGTCTTCTAGGAAATTACCGGATCACCAGTAAAACAATAGTAGTATAATTAGTCAAAGAGCGTAGAATTGTATTTTTTAGCGATCTCCTCCTGCAGTTCATCTGCACTGTATCATTATATCATTGTGTGACTTTCTTGTTGTGAATGGTTGAATTAGCCATTTATTAGTATGCCACGAACATTGTAGTGGAGTTTGTTTATTATATATCTGTGTGTGTGTGCGTGCGTATCCTCATTAATCATGCAGCAGTTGAGATCTGAGGCTCATTCGATCATTGCATCTTTTGTCGATTGTGGTAGTGACAGAGAGAACCAGAGTGTAGTGCGTAAAATTTGAAATCATGTTTGAAACAGCAAATAAGAACAATTCATAAACGATATCTGTGTGTTCCGCAGGAAGTGAATTTATGGAAGCTGCATTCAACTCGAATAAAGTCAGAATGCGAGGACCATACCAGTGTCGTTAAATTTGAAGAATCTCAAGCGCCACCTGCTTTTCACATGGTTAAGTGTGAAGTTGAGGTGAGTTGGGCTCGTGTGTTCTGTAGGTTTTTCTTTCAATGTCTTAAGGTAATGGAGGGTAACTGTGCGCACTTAGTTTTAAGGGAACCACGTAGTGATTAGGGGTAAAAAATCCGATTTTTTATTTTGTGTTTTAAAATAAAGTACAAAACTACTCTTTAAAATAATGTAAATATTGTGGGGGGTATTTTTGTAGATAAGCCTTTTAAATGGCCTCTTTAAATTTGGCGGTGCATGTAATTCATACATACTTTTGTTATTTTAAATGCAGTTTTCCATAAGTTGACACTTTTCAAACGTAAGTGCATTTTTCTCTTAAACTACTGAATCGATTTACATGAAAATTTTACAGTGTTTTCTGCAGCCTGTGTTTTACATAGCAGACCTACGGGTTTAGGAATATCACACACATAACACGAGAAAAAAATATATGTACTGAAAAAAAAATTGTAAAATATGTTAAACAAAGTTCAATATTTTTTCTGTTTCACTAGGAGTGAAATATTTAACTAAATTTTGCTTTAGAATTTACAACATACATTACTCGATAACTTAAAAAAAAATACAAGGCATATGACTGAAGACAGTAGCAAGTAATGTGCACCTGAAGAATGAGGTAGTGGGAAAACAGGTTGTCAATTAGGACCTTTCTTTTACACTTGGATACGAAACAAATTAGTTGTCTTCTATACCACTGAATTCAAAATGGTTGAGTGTATAAGCCTGGAAACTTTTATTCAATTCTGAACACTAGAAGCCTAGAAATATTGAACTAAAGTTTTGTATTAGAATTTTTTAACGACACAGACATCACTACCCACTCCCCTTAATTCGCTCATAATGTGGTCGTCTGTGATTTAATTTGTAACATTAAGTAGGTGTCCACACACAAGGAAACTTTCAGAATATGTGCATTGTTAAAACTGTCTGTAGTGATAATCATTTATTGTGGCACACAAGTATAGACAAGTTGGCGAATGCGAACACTTAGGGCCGAATTCATAGTCAACACTTATCGTAAGGAAACCCTTAAGCAGTTGCTTATAATAATTTCCAATTCATAAATCCCACTGAAGTGAACACTTATTCAAATAATGTAGCTTGTCAGTTTACTCAAGTGTTTCCTCATATGCATTGTAATCAGCTGATTCGGTATACAATGGATGATGATTATGATTTTTATGAATTTATTGAGTTATATAATTAAAATTAAAATAAAAATGTATTTCGGCAAAACAAAAGATATATCAGAGATATGGAAAACCCTTTAGAGATATACAATGGCCAACAATAAGAGGAGATACCGTTTCGACAAGAACACTGTTGTGAATATTCTGGTGTCTCTCATTGAAAATCATAATACAACCACGAGAGGCTTACCGATTTCACCACTGCTGAAAATACTGGTTGCTTTGAGATTTTATGCTACAGGATCATTTCAGGTAGGTTTATATAACAATACAGCAATAACTGATAATAATTTAATAATAACCTATTTTTGGCAACACATAAAGCTATTCTGTTTGTTATTATTTTGCAGTTGATTCGTGCAGATTTATATTTATTTATATTTCTTAACTAGTTCTCTTCATTTCTTTCTTCTTCTGTAAAATGCTTTCTTGATATTTTGTATAATTTTTATGACTATAATATTTACTTCTGTACATGTCTACCATAATAATATCGGTTTAACAATTTGAAGCGCTAGAAAACAATGAATGTGCGAAAGGGCTCACATCTAGCCATGTTACCATATCTCTCTCGATGTCAAGGGAATGCTCAGTGCATTATGAAAGAGTAGTGTCTCTGCAATACGATCTAAAATAAGTCCTAAGGAAACGCTCATTGCTTAAGTGTTTCCTCATTTTATAAGTGACGACTATGAATTCGACCCTTAGATGGCATATGCGGGTAAGTGTACGCAGAATATCGGCTAATTGTGCGCATTTTTTAATGTATGTTTTCTTTAGTTTCACTGAGTTGCAGCAGGCCTGTATTGCAATAACTTATTAACAAGAATCATTAAGAAATGTTCATGACGTGCACAACTCGTGCCACCACGCGCCACACCCATTATTACACTAGATACATCACACCCAGAACAGATGCATGTCTTCTCTGATGGAGTTTCTTTATCACTAGGATGTGCTAGGCCCGAATGTCAGCTGTCGTGGTGTGAAATTTTCTATTAGGTTCCCTCATATTTGTTTACATCTGTTTATAATTTTGAACACTTGAGAACCCTATTTTGAAAGCTGCTTTTCAGTTCTTGGGTTCAGTCTTTCTTATTGGCAGCAACCCTTTGGCTAGCTCCTTCATTAATCAATCTTTTTATCTCATCGAACTGCCTTTGAGTGAGTCATGATTTTTCAGTTTTCCTTTCATACTTCCCCTTGCCTTCTTTAACTACAAGAAATAAATACAAAGAGTTATCTTCATCGTATATAAAACAGTAATGGAACAGCAAAATTAGATCTATGAGATAAAGTACCGTAAAATTAGCCTGTCACGCAAGCTGCCGGGTGAAATACAATACTTGTACACAAACTTGAATCTGGCACGCACACTTGCCCGGCTCCGGTACTGCCTCGTTCAATCCGGTGCAGATGGAATAAGTGCTGCTAGTTCCAGGCGAGAATAACAGCATCCTTACAAGCAATATTAGCATTGTCAAAGGTGTTAATAGTAATTCGATACATTTATTGCGGAGAGAGCAATACCTTATCTTACTTCTTCGTGAAATTACAGTCAAGTCAGCGAAACATATCAACTTAGCATTTTCAATAATGTAATCGTATGAATAAAGTATCCACATCGTTAACACAATCTCTTAAAGATCACACTACCCTACTAGACTGTTAGCCGTTGCCCAGTGATGCTAACAGCTGAAAAGAGCAACTGCATATACTTGGCCACCTGCGTACAGTTACCCTCCATTACCTTACTTTTATTCAGGTCGCCACACAATTTGTTTGGTATATAAGAGATCTATTAATATTCTCTGTATCCTGATGTATTTTTTTTCCAGTAGGTTAAGTCCTTCATTTGAAATATGATTCAGTTGTTTTGATTTCAAAGAATTAACTGTGAACACGTGTTTTTTAATATAATATGTGATGATATATCTATTACATTTGATTGTATAATTTGTCTCGCATTTCAGCCCATTATATACTTCGCCATCTCTGTAAACTCTAATAACTCGAGAGAGATGTTAATTCAGATAACTTCGAATGAACTGTTTCCTTCTTCAAAAATATCCTCCATCTAAGCATGATATGAATTTGGTTCCATTTTTAAATGAGATAAAAAATTTAAACAATTACACTTGTTTGTAGTTGTTCACTCAGCCGTCCTAAGACAGAGTTGGACCTCATAAGTGGCACCAATTAAGCGTCCCTGATGAGGCAATTAGGGCGGGAGATAATGGCGCGGGGTGGCTTTGTTGATTTTTGAGAGCTTCTAATGAACGAATACGAACTGAAGGCTGTTGGCCTGGGTGCTTCAATTCTTGTACACTGCTGGTCTGGTGTAATCTTGACACCCACATGTTAATAACATTACATGAAGGAGGATTGCGCAGACTGTTACACTCTTACTACGTCACACTACTTTCGACCAATAAAACGGTACGAAAGGACGTCTTTCAACCAATCATGACTGCTTATCGCACAATTTTATCGCGTCACTAACATTTGTTTAATTTTATCGCGTCCCTAGCATTTGTTTCTTTGTTTGCCAACATTTCAAACTGCACTGGTCTGGCCGTCAAAAAACAGAAAATTACAAACCACTCCAGTCGATGCACATCACTTTCAAATATGACTCGCATTTTGGCATTCAAAAACAAGAATTAATGAAGATCACTGGTCATATATGAAGAGCACCATTTGGAAATCCTGAATGAGTTGAGGGATACACCATGTACACAAACGAGTTCACTTCTTTTACGCACACGTCCAATATAACATCAACTGAACCACCAACCACCAAAACATTCAAATTTGAAAATTGTACTTTCAATAATTGTTTCTTTTAAAATTATTCATGTTTATTTTTTATTTCATCATCGTTAATTAAAACGTTTCTTGTTTATTTCATCATCCCTAATTAAAACTTTTCTAACACTCGTTTATATTATTTAGGTTATGTTTGTTATAGCTTCTGCTATATGATATTATAGATAGTCACGTATCAGAGATTGTTTAATACTAAGATTTATTGAAAATCATCTGTCAAGTGACGTTGATTACTGGGATCCGGATGATTGAAATGGAATACAAATGTTTTAATAAAAATGAAACTGAATCAACAAAGCCTTCTTGACTAGTAACAGTCCACAGAGTTGAATGATGATTCCATAGTTGGCACAACTGTTACCGGTAACAAGAAAACATCATCATAAAACACTACTGCCATCTAGCGTAATGTTGAGATGGTACAATAATACATTTGAAGACAGTTGTATTTTCGTAAGCCATTTAATATTTTATTGTACACTTTGTTACTTCTAATCTTTATATAGCCTACTTTCTTCTAATCGTGTAATAGTCAATTAAATCCCACTCGAGTTTTGATTTTCTCTAGATAAATCAAAACCTCTAGTGAGATTACTGTTGATAAAACTGCCGTCTGGTTATGTTTGAACTAGTGATTGACTTAGTCGTAAATAAGTATACACACGCAGGCACCTGGACTGATGACTGTGAGCACAACATCCATGCTCTAGCGCATGTGACCTTGAATACTCTACATCCTCTTCTGTTCTGTTGTACTGCTCGCTATAAAACGTCAGTCTTCTGTGTCGGACCCTGCATAGGAATGTAACGTTGTAACAGAAGGTTAATTAAAAACATATCGTTCCCTAAAATTAAAGAATTTTAGTTTTGTCCTTTAAATGTGCAGAAATTTCATCTGAACAAATGTAACATTTTGAAGTTCCTTTACAGACTGAAAAGTAATATTTGTACAGATCATTTTCTGGACATTTAAAGGACAAAATATCCCATAGTTTTCTGTTACAGTGTACCGTAAACTGGGGTTATTTTGAACAGAGAGGAAACTTTGAACATTTTTTCAGAAAATCATATTTAGGTTTCTACATGCTGCACTTGTTATAGATGGAGGTAAATTATCATAAAATCATTCTCTTACCAAATTTACCTCCATCTATAACAAATGCAGCATGTAGAAACCTAAATATGATTTTCTGAAAAAATGTTCAAAATATCCTCTGTGTTCAAAGTAATCCCAGTGTACGGTACTGTGTTTCTAGCAGTTCAGAGTAATAGCAGTAATATTCTGTGTACCTGGCCACTAGGGACTCATACAATCCCGTGTAGATAACAACTGACATGCTGTGTAACCAGAAGATCAGTTATGAACTGAAGGAAATTTTAAATTTAATTGGAGCACATAAACAATTTTATTGTTATAAAATGAATCGAGGTCAAACTACTTACACATGAATGTTGCACAAATACCAGAAGCTTGCACTCCCAATCATTCACCCACGTATCCTTGTATTTAGACACTCGATCAGGAATGTGAATGAAGGTAGCTAGTTTTCTTTATATAAGAGCGTAATAATTGTCTTCCAGCTTAATGGAAGAAACGTATTTCCGTGTTCTCAAAATTAGCACACTATGCTACGAAGATTCTGAAAGAAATACCGCTTTGTTTAGGTGTGTTGGAATTATTGGTATTACCGAAAACTTACGTCTTCGCTTTTGTGCTTGAGATCCATTTGTCGTTTATTTTCTGTTACTGATATGTACCTTAAATGATGGAAAAGTTCTATGAATTGGACATAGATCTTCACTTGATGCTTATCGATTTTAAGCAAGCTTTTGATAGTGTAAACAAACAGGAGCTTTACGGAATGTTGGGAGAATTTGGCATCCCATTAAAAATCATAAGATTGGTACAAATGACCATGGATAATTCTATGGCACATGTTAAAGTGGGAAATAAAATTAGTACTGTAAAGCTTTTACACTCAGTACTGGAGTCAAACAAGGGGATGGTCTCTCCACAGTATTATTCAATCTGGCTATACACCAAGCAATAGAAAGTGTAGACCAGAAAGGCACCATATTCACAAAATCAAGTCAAATCTGTGCGTATGATGATGATATAGCTATTATATCTAGAAATGCTCCCAAACTCAAACAGTTGTTTATTGAATTATCCAGGAATGCCAAAAACATGGGATTAACAGTGAATCAAGGAAAAACTAAATACATGATTATGTCCACCTCTAAGTTGAAAATTACCATCCAGGAGTATACATTTGAAGGTGTATCCCAATTAAGTTACCTTGGAGTTATTATTAATAATAACTGTGACGTGAGTGGTTGTGTCAAAGACAGAATACAGGCTGGAAATCGGGCTTATTACGCTAACCTCCCACTGTTTAAAAATCAGTTGTTATCGAGGATGACAAAGATTAAAGTTTATAAAACATTAGTTCGTCCTGTAGTTACCTTTGGTTCAGAGACATGGACATTTACAAAGAAAGAAGAGAACTCCTTAAGAAGTTTTGAACGGAAGATTCTGCGTAGAATCTTTGCCCAGTCACTGATCATCAAGGATGGAGGATATGCTCCAACAATGAACTTCTTAACCTGATAGGAGGTCAAGATGTAAAATTTATGAAAGCTCAAAGACTGAGATGGCTGGGACATGTAAACAGGATGCCTGAAACACGCACTCCTATTAAAATGTTAAAGGGTAGACTATATAACAGGAGGAGAAAGGGTAGACCAAAGCTAAGGTGGATGGATGGGGTATCCAAAGATCTTGAAATTATGGGAGTGAGAGGATCGACTAACATGGTGAAGGACAGAGTAAGATGGAAGGCTGTTGTTCAGGAGGCAAAAACCCACCCCGGGTTGTGGCGCTAACTGATGATGATGATGATGATGGTATGTACCTTTCGGCTACCTTCAGTAACATTATATTACAACTCGCCATTATCAAAATGTATTTAATATAATACATCATATTAGAAAAGTAAGTTAAATAAGCTAATTGTGCAACGCAGATTTCCTATTAGGGGACAGATTCCCCTAAATAGACTAAAATACCGCCAAATTCTTTAAGTTTCAAAATCTTAACTACCTTCATTAAAAACAGCAGAATGTATTTAAAGTTTCTCCTCTTGGACGCTGTGTGTAGACCTACTTGTTAAACTTGTATGCTCTGTATCTCAATCCAGCGCTGCATCTGAATAAAGCAGATTTACAGCAAATACACACCAAGAGATTGTGAGATTATGGGTTTGATTTTCGGCGAAGATATTAGGGAGTGAAGAAGGAAAAACAGAAATTAATTTAGTATACTTTGCCTCTTGTCAGAAGTATAAAATGGTTCAGACCAAACTGTTCTTTGGTCTTGACAATATTACTGCCCTTGTTATTTTTCCTTCTGTCTCTTTATAGTTAGAGAATATTTCTGTGGTGTTTGGGTAAAGGGAGATAAGTCATAAAAATGAGTTCGGAGATAAATGAAAATTAAACTTGGAACCCTTATTACAAATAATTCTCTACACAAATAAAACACATCAACAGCTTGTATTCTTTGATTTTTGCACACCCACTTGTATAATTTAACTTGTGTGTTCATCTGGGGAACAAAATTCCACCTGGACAAAAAAATGACATATCCCATTACCCGAACACCACAGATTTTACCTAGTTGTTTCACTTGTACCTAAATTTTACGCTTCTGACCTTTCACCTCAACTTTATCTGTTTGCCAAACATTTTATTTTAATTTGTAGTAGGTAGGATGTACTGATGTACTAATAGTTTTGTTGTTTATTGTAGATGTGCAGGGTATTGTAAATATTTGTTATTTACCTCATTCAACACGTTGCATGAATTTTTATGTATGGTATTAGTTGGCAGTTCTTCTTTTCATATATGGGATGATTCGTTATTTTATGACTTGCGTTTATATTTTTGTTGTGCTTCACACTCCATTTTTTGTATAATTTACACTCTTGTTTTTAAAAGTGATCACTTAGAGATTTTAAACACCATTGTTGCTGCTGATCTTTCTCCTTATATTGTGTTCTTCTTTTAAACCCAGTCTTGTATATGTTGTCTGTTAGAATGAATGAGTGGAAGCTCGTAATGTACGTTCAATCTACTTTACCTATGAGGATCGAAACAAATTATGGCACAGAGCCTGTGCATCGTGGAAATAGAGCTGCCATCAACAGTAGGACGCTATGAATAATTGGCCCAATTTTGTTTGGCTGTTAATAATTTCCGTCAAGTGTTATACTGCCTTCTGTAGCAATAGCTGAACCATACGATTGTTCCCATGGTTAATATTGATCTCAAGTAAGCATATACAGTATTTAGTATATAAGTTAAGCCAGTTTGATGGAACTATAAGTAACTACACCCATTCAGCGACTGAAGGTTGAAGATGTAAGTAATATCAGTTCTACACACACTCCTGTACTGGAAATCTGTGAGCTATCTTCAAACAGTCGTTTGTCCTCATTTTTTGTTCTTAATAATTTTGCCTTGTAGAAATCATATTAGAACAGACGTACATTCGTCAATATTAATTTTTTTTACCTGAATATGAAGAAGCAAATAACCCACTTCAACGGCCCATTCTACGCGACGCTCTTGGAAATGATTTTAATTGTACAAATGCAGTTCTGAGATTTTTATCGAGTACTGGACTTGACAGGATGATTTAGTTTTTTTATTGACCCGTTTTCCTGTCCTCCGGACCCTTTACATCCAAAGGTTACATTTGTTATTTAGTAGGCTATATAAGTTCTTTAACAACCTTGACATTCGGACCTTTTACATCCGAGTATTTTAGAAATACGCCAGATAATTTATTCATGGTAGCATCTCTATTATTATGTTAGTGTCTCTTTTTAAATACTAGTTAAGGTCTGAGATTTTTATAATGTTTTATGCATCACCCTGTTGAAACTGCATTTGTGTACCTCGTTTTAATCGTGACAACGTTTTCTAGTTCTTTTAAGCATTCTGATTATTGTATTATGTCTCTGTTCTGTAAAGAATTTTAGATAAGGGCGCAAATAGCCATAGTCGCTGACGCGCCCTTTTTAAATCCCACTAACTCTAACCACTCTCAAAACTCCAGCTAAATTCTGTGGTCACGCTTTGAAATATTTAGATATTGTTCCACTGAGGTGAATTCCATTGAATTGGTGAATGGATAATGAAATGTTCTTTCGCAGATCATTCATTCATGTTCACACCTGTGGAGTAACGGTTAGCACGTCTGGCCGCGAAACCAGGTGGCCCGGGTTCGATTCTCGGTCGGGGCAAGTTACCTGGTTGAGGTTTTTTCCGGGGTTTTCCCTCAACCCAATATGAGCAAATGCTGGGTAACTTTTGGTGCTGGACCCCGGACTCATTTCACCGGCATTATCACCTTCATCTCATTCAGACGCTAAATAACCTGAGATGTTGATACAGCGTCGTAAAATAACCTACTGAAATAAAAAATATCATTCATTCATTAGCAATTATTTCATTTATTCTTTTGGTTGATAAACTGTTACTTTTCTTCTTCTTCTTCTTCCAAAATGCAATGGAATAGAGGAACCCCATGAGTAATAAGCCACAAGAATAATTTTCTATTACTGTATATTTATTTTTATTTTTAGTCAATAAGCCTTGAATGCATACCTATGACATTCGCCTTGTAAAGTCGTAGCATCTTTGTGTAAATTTTCAGGAAGAGATGAAAGACTTGGACACAATAAAAGAGGAGCCGAAGGTGGGCATAACGACAGAGGAGACTGAACTTTCGACTGGAAGGTGAGTGTGGTCTGCGAGCCTTGAGTTCTTTCCTTCATAACTTCATTAATTGTTCATAGGCTCTAATATATAGCATTGGTCTTCAATGTGTTACGGTATTTTTGTCCTTTACATGTAACTGATTTTTGTTGCTGTCAACATGTTTTGGTTCTGAAATGATATAAGATTTATACAATTTATTAATACTGCTATCACCACTACCAACGCTACTGGTCGAACTTCTTATGCTGCTGTCCCATTATTCTGTAGGATTTCGAGAACTTTGATGTAATTTAGGAAGCCAACTCCCTTCTATGTCCTCACGAATTTGCCTTGTCTTTTAGACATTTGTTTAGAAACATCTCCCATTTCTTCCAAGCACTTTTATTACTTTTATTATGGCTTTCCACTTTTGTCTCGCTATCTATTTTACAAATTGTATCTGCACTACGCTTAACCGCATGACAAACACATTCCAGTCTTCTATTGATTTGTGTTTTTATAACAGTCATAGTCTACAAACTGGAATTTGGCCCTATATTCTGTTCCGTTTTGGCCTTATCATCTTTTCTTGGGTCTTCCAAGTGATCTTCCTTTCGGCTCAAACAGTTGTGCGATAGCCTATGCGTTTCTGATTTTCGTCCTCTATACTCTCTTCTATTAGTCTGATATTGTTATATTGTTTCAGTGGACCTTTCTGTTCTTATATCGTCATAGCTCTTCTGTCCGTTGGTGTGTATCTTAAGAACTTGCATTTCATTTGCTATATTCCTTCGCTCTCAGTCTATTCTCAACATAATGTCACTACCGTAAAGAAATGCTGGTAGAGCCATTAGTTTGTAAAACTTAAATAATGTGTCATTACTAACATTTCTGTTAACCTGAGAGTGGATGCTAGAGCTGAAGTGACACCAGTGGTCACATGTCTCACAGTCAACGAACACATGGCTGTGACTTCTGAAGCAATTAATTGAAGGCAGTGAGAAGGTATCAGCAGTATAATGTGTAATACAAAACCTTATACCTGGGGTTAAACTTTTTTTTGTCTTACTGTTGAGGAAAACCTCTGAAAAACCCAACCAGGTAATCAGCCCAAGCGGGACTCGAACCCGCTCCCGAGCGCAACTCTGGATCAGCAGGCAAGCGCCTTAGCCGACTGAGCTACATCGGTGGCTCTTGGGAATTAAACTGAACGCTTTTCCCTTGTTTAATATTTTTTTCATTTGTGTGGGATTTGCTGTGGTGAACCAATGTGGTATGAAAGAAAGAAATCACTGCAGAGTTTAATTTTTACAGGATTGTTAGCTTTATATGTACTGATAGATAAAATTAGGTTTACATCAATAGCATAACAGCAAACATAAGGTTTAAAAGGTTTGGAATGATGATTATGTTCAATATTCATGGCTATATGAAATATAACTCATTATGAAGAATGGGTAGAATGCAGAAAAATTCTCTCTGGCACCGGGACTCGAACCCGGGTTTTCAGCTCTAGATGCTGATGCTTTATCCACTAAGCCACACCGGATTCGATTTCCGATGCTGGATTGAATCCCTCTCAGTTTAAGTTCTCCCTCTCTGTTCCCGATGCTGGAGAGAATTTTTCTCCGTTCTACCCATTCTTCATCACATGGTAATGCAGAATTCCTGCACGGAAATATCACGTGTACTTCGGTACATCACAGTAATATAACTCATTATAATTGAGAATTAGAAAATTCCATTAATTAGTAACTAAATATATTACAATTGTAAACACTCAGTTCTTCAAGAACGTCATAGGTACCTTCATTCTTGGTCTGTGGATTCTGCGAGTGTGTAGGCAGTGTGGTCATTGCTGAAAGGCCTCTGACAGTTATTGCAATTTTTTTTGTCTTTCTGTTTAATGATTACGATATCATAATGTCACTATTTTGCTTTTTATCATTGGTATCTTCCCGCTAAAATCATTGGATTGTTCATTTGTTCAGAAAAGAGTTTCTTGTAATTCAGTTTTATTTCTACAATCTTTAACCTTTCGTACCTCTTATTATTTCTTTCTGCCATGACATAGTCTATTCCATTTAATTACAGTCATCTTGCTGCGTTCGAATACTTTCGAATATTTTTTTATGTTTTAAAGATGTATTTGTTATACGTGGGTCATTGAGAAGGGCAGACTTCTGAGATGTTAATCTATCCTTATACTCTTTCCCTATAATCCCTGGTACGGGAATATTGCCTACTCTTGCATTCTTATAACATTGTACAATATTATGAAATGACTTTTGTTCATATTGTGTACTATTTCTGTAACACGTCATAAAATTCTTCAGTCTCCATTCCGCAGGCCACAGTCACCATACAGTAAGTTGTCCTGGGAGAATCTGAGTATATTAAGTGTCCCATGGAAAAGTTACCAGTCTGTTGCAATATGAGCTCATGATGGGGCTGTTTTCTCAGAGGTAATGATCATTGCTACTGTGCAATAATCCTTACAGGAAGAGCTGCTCTTCCCCTCTTCAAACTGAAATGGTACCTTGCAGATCATTGAAGTCGTCACACGTTTCATTTGAGGGTCACCTCCGACACTCTGTCACATGTACTTGATTTGATGCCGTGCCATACAACCATCATATTTAATATTTTTCACATCATCGCCCTATTTTATCTGTGTATGATTTCACTGAATCACTGAGTGTTGTGATTTGTTGCCCAATTAATTATGATTGCGTAACAACCTCGTTTTATTTCTCACACAACACACATGAAGTTCATGCAGCAGAATTACGCTATACACTGAGGATGATGAACGCACGTCATAGTTACGTCCAATAGCTATGGGAAGTTGTTACTCAACATTCTAGAATTGAAACTTAACAAGCTTGGAAATGCGCATGTGCGGGTCCAATAAGATGTGCCCTCACGTACAAGGCAAGCTCATCTATGCAAATTCTGATATTATCTCAATATCCTATGGCGAACTCGCTACCAAATCTATCAGCTTGTGAGTTTTTTCCTTGTTAATAGTTGAAGGTGAAAGCTTTTCAGGCAGCAGAAATCTGACGAACAGAGAAATAAAATTCTTCATATAATTAGGAATAGTTAGGCTGCCATTGCAGACATTCAAGGTGATCATTGGATTGAACAAAAACTACATAGATACAGCCCTTTAAATTTGACGAAGTTACTAAGATGATTCAGAACAGATATTTGTTTAGTGGACTACATGCGGACAATTGTCAATAGACGCATCTTAGTCACGGTAGTGGACATCAAATTGTCACTTACTTCTGCCAAGGACCAGGTGTAAGGAGACACGTGCACCCTGCTCTGGGATCTGCAAGGTACCATTTCAGTTTGAAGAGGGGAAGAAGCAGCTCTTTCTGCAAGGATTATTGCACAGTAGCAATGAGAAAACAGCCCATAATGAGCTCATATTATACCAGACTGGGAACTATTCCACGGGAGAATTAAAACATACTCAGATTCTTACTGTGTGCTGACTGTGGCTTGCCCCAGTGGAAGGCGGAATGGAGACTGAAGAATTTTATGACGTGTTACAGAAATAGTAGATAATACGAGGGGGATCCAGGAAATAACGACCGTTCGCGCATACCCGCCACGCAGCTGACTCCCCTTCCTTGTTTGAAGGTCAACTGGCTTCCTTAACATGTGTTCTCATAATGTTGTGAGTTCTGGTTGCAACAAGTCGCCATTGTGCATTTTGTGTTACTTCAAAATGAACGACGTGATTGATAATCCCGCCGACTGTGAGGTGAGGAGTGTGATTCGATTTTTGAATGCCCGACATTTGAAACCTGCAGAAATATACCGGCAATTGAAAGAAGTGTATGGTGATACTGTAATGACTGAAAGAAATGTGAGAAAATGGTGCGAAATGTTCAACAATGGGCGAACAAATGTCCACGATGAAACTCGACCCGGACGCCCATCACTCATCACAGAAGACTAAAGTGAACGACAGAATCTTGCAAGACAGGCGCACATCACTCGACGAATTGCATATTGCCTTTCCTGACATTTCTCGTTCTTTGCTTGGTGAAACTGTGTCGCAACATCTTGGCTACCACAAAATCTGTGCACGATGGATTCCACGGCAGCTGAGTGACCAACACAGAACTCAGAGAATGGCCTCAGCATTGACATTCTTGATCCGATATCACACAGATGGAGACGCCTTTCCTGATCAAATTATGACTGGTGATGAGACCTGGGTGTCTCACAACATCCCAGAGACCAAGCGCCAATCACGTCAGTGGCATCATCCCTCATCACCCAAGAAACCGAGAAAATTCAAACAGACTCTCTCAACGCAAAAAGTCATGGCTACTGTCTTTTGGGATCGCAAAAATGCTCTTTTGCTGGATTTCATGCCAAAAGGCACTACGATCAATGCAAATCATTATTGTGAGACTTTACGAAAACTACGGCGAGCCATCCAAAACAAGAGGCGAGGAATGCTTTCGAGAGGAGTTGCGCTTCTTCACGACAACGCCCGCCCGCACACTGCTGCTTCAGCTCGAGAATTGCTGGATCAATTCGGTTGGGAAATCTTTGATCATCCGCCCTATAGTCCAGACCTTGCTCCTAGCGATTTTCACCTTTTCACTAAGCTGAAAGACTTTCTGGGTGGTACGCGTTTTGGAAGTGATGAAGAGTTGAAGACAGTGAACACCTGGTTTAATGAACTGGCGGCAGAGGAGTATAACACGGGAATTCTAAAGCTAGTGAACAGATACGATAAATGTTTAAATGTAGGTGGTGATTATGTAGAGAAGTAAAGGAAGCTTCAGTTATGTAACAGACTTTGTTTTTTCAAATAAATATATATTTTTTTAATTATTACAACAAAACAGTCGTTATTTTCTGGATCCCCCTCGTATGAATAAAAGTAATTTCATAATATTGGAGAAGGTCATGAGTATGCAAGAGTAGGCAATAGTCCTGTACCAGGCATTATAGGAAAAGAGTATGAGGATATACATGAAATAATAACAGATTAAAATCTCAGAAGTCTGCCCTCCTCATTCAACCACGTATAATCAATATATCTTTCAGACATAAGAAATATTCGAAAGTAAGATGACTGTAATAAAATGTAAATAGACTATGTAATGGCAGATAAGAAATGTGGTAATGGAGAGTAATAGTCCGTGTATTGATTTATTCTCCTTGCATTTCCTTGTTCATCTTATTTTCCTTTTATTCCGTTTGTTCTCCTTCCTGACTTTCTGTTGTCTTGTCAACCTTTGTTGTGGTGCCATTGTTCTTGGATTCCCTTTCATTTCCTTGTTCTTCTATTCCGTTGTTTTCTTACACTATCTATTCCCAATCTCATTGTTGTCTCATTTTCACCTTGCCTTCCCCTTTTCCTCTTGTTCTCCTATTTCCAATGTTATAATTCTCTTCTCCGTATTCTAATTCCTTGTCGTCCTTGTATCCCCCTTTCTCTCCTTGCAGCATTGATGCAGGTTCCATTTCTATGTGATGATCAGTTCCAAGTTACGTCCCATGCCTAATGAGGAGGAAGATGTAGTTCTGTGACAAAGAAAGACTGTATTATATGAAGTTTCTCAGCACGTCACCAAACGTACCCCTCAGTGTGCAGTGGTTGCTCATGGACTTGTCTAATATTGGCTGTGGAGCTATATCGGTAATTCTGCTTACTAACGCAGGCTGATGTACTTATTTTATTTTATTTGGTTATTTTACGACGCTGTATCAACATCTAGGTTATTTAGCGTCTGAATGATATGAAGGTGATAATGCCGGTGAAATGAGCCCGGGGTCCAGCACCGAAAGTTACCCAGCATTTGCTCGTATTGGGTTGAGGGAAAACCCCGGAAAAAACCTCAACCAGGTAACTTGCCCCGACCGGGATTCGAACCCGGGCCACCTGGTTTCGCGGCCAGACGCGCTGACCGTTACTCCACAGGTGTGGACAGGCTGATGTATGAAAATGAGTTTTGTGAATAGAGTGCAACAACTTCCAGCATTGCCACAAGATGGTTTGCAGTTGTTAGGTTCTTGTACCAGCATAATTTGTATGTCTGCATGTAAGTTGTCCTGACACTCTGATTAGGGGATGCTTAGCAGCTGAACACTGTGGACATCTGATAGAGCTTGCTTCACTGATGAGGTATTCTCGAAGTACTGGGCTATTTCTTTCTTAAAGCTTAACCTGTTCTGACGTCGGTCTGGGTGGCGCAGTCTGTAGACTGTGCTTAAATGCGACGGACTTATGTCAGTAGATTTAGAGCCATGCAAAAGAACTGTGTGACAAGATTCCAGATCACTGGTGCCACTGATATAACCTCGGGAGTTGCGAGCGTTGTTAAATAAAAAATAATTTACAATTTACCTACTCATGCACGGACAATATCGTTCTGCTTGACCACTCTACATTCTTCAACGAATGAAGCTGAATCATCTGCATTGCCATATTCACAACTCGAAAATGTTATACATAATAGTTGTGAGTTGAATCATATTGATATCTTGCTGTCGGAGTTAACTGCCTTCCTTCCAAATCTTGTAACTGCGATATTATAATTGTACGTGAATTCATTATGCATAACAAGCTCAATACAAGTCCAATTTTTGCACTTCTGATTTTCGATAGCATCATAACTTTTATGTCGACTTCGAGCGGATCGTAATATGTCGGATGCAGTATGCACGTCACCCAGTTTGCTTGCGATGAATCCCGTATGTCACATTATAATAATAACGGTAGTGTATATTGAACACCATGTGGACAACTTTCAGTCATTCTTTTTATTTCAGGGCAACAGGCTCGCGTCCTTGTAGAGTGAGAGTCATTGTTTAATATTCGTGGAATTCTTTACCTGACATATTTAGGAACATTAAAACCAGATGTTTGAGATGGGCAGGTCATATAGCACTTATGGGCAAATCCAAAAATGCATATAGAGTGTTAGTTGGGAGGCCGAATGTAAAAAGATCTTTGGGGAGGCGAGACGTAGATGGGATTTGAGGGAGATGGAATATGATGGTAGAGACTGGATTAATCTTGCTCAAGACAGGGAACGATTGTGAGCTTATGTGAGGGCGGAATGAATTTCTGGGTTCCTTAGAAGCCGTTTGTAAGTATGATAATATCAAGATATTGAGGTGGGGGTATGGAAGAACCCAGAGAAAAACACATTGTGCGCGCTTTGTCCACCAGAAATTTCTTCATGACAGGAATCGAACCCAGATAGCCATGGTAGAAGGGAGAGAAGCTTACCTTTTAACCAGGGGCCATATTTAATATAAGGCTGCAAACTTTATTTGGTCCGTCGTGATTTAAGTGTTAAAGCCTATGCTGTTTAAATGTAATTTAATTGTCATGTTATGTTGCTGCCATGAACGCTGCTAATATATTGTGACCGTTTTATACATTTTATAGCCTGACAGAATTGTTCGTCACAGTGTTACAGGTGTGAATCGAAGGATTGTGTCATCGACATGTGAAGGCGTTACAAATGAAGAAAGCCTGACTATGTACGAGGATCCCAGTAATTTTGTTTCTTCTGGAAATCTGCCGTCTCTAACAGGTATGAAACCACTGAAATGCAAAGTTTGTGGAAAAAGTTTTTCTTATCCTTGTGGGCTGAAAAGCCATGAACGTCGGCATACAGGCGAGAAACCATTCACATGCAATGTTTGTGGTAAGTGCTTCTGGGAGCAAGGGCATCTTAAACGCCATGCACTTCTGCATACACGCCAGTCTCCGTTTTCATGCGATATTTGTGGAAAGTATTACTCTCAGTCAAGTGCTCTAGAAAGACATAAATGCGAGCATACAGGTGAGAAGCCGTTCAAATGTGTTTCATGTGGAAAGAGTTTCTCACAGCCATATCGTCTGAGAAGGCATAATCTCCAGCATACAGGCGAGAAACCATTTAAATGTGATGTCTGTGGAAAGTGTTTCTCGGAGCAGGGACATTTAAAAAGCCACGCACGTCTTCACACAGGTGAAAAACCATTCAAATGTGATGTCTGCGGGAAATCTTTTTCGCAGTCGAATCATCTAGTAAGCCATAAACGTCTCCACACGGGCGAAAAACCGTTCAAATGCAATATGTGTGGAAAGTGTTTCTCGGAGCAGGGGCACTTACAAAGCCATTCACGTTTACACACTGGAGAAAAGCCATTCAATTGTGATATCTGTGGAAAGTGTTTCCCGCAATCTAGTGCTCTAGTAAGTCATAAACGTCAGCATACCGGCGAGAAGCCTTTCGTATGTGATCTGTGCGGATTGTGTTTCTCATTGTCTGATTGTCTTAAAAGGCATCAGCGCCATCATACTGGTGACAAACCATTTAAGTGCGAGATCTGTGGAAAGAGTTTCTCACAGACGTATCATTTAAAAAGGCATAAACTTCTGCATACTGGTGAGCAACCTTTTAAATGTGATTTGTGTGGAAAGTGTTTCTCAGAGCAGGGACATTTAAATAGCCATGTACGTCTTCATACAGGCGAGAAGCCTTTCAAATGCGATATATGTGGAAAGTGTTTCTCCCAGTCGAGTAATCTAGTAAGCCATAAAATCCTCCATACTGGCGAGAAACCATTCAAATGCGATACTTGTGGAAAGTTTTTCTCACTTAAGGGGAACTTGAAAAGTCATGTGCTCAAACATACGAACTAGTAAACATTTCGTTTTGATGTTTGTGGCAGGATATGGTTCCGATTCGTGATTGTTAAAATACATGCATTTTCACAAACATGTGTTAGAAGCAATTGACCTACGACAGGTGTGGAAGTTGTTTCTAGTTTCGAGGAAACTTAATTCGTGAACAGTATTTTACTTTGGTAATGGCACTTCTATGCGACGTGTGGAAATTGGTTCATATAAAATATTAATTTTGAAAATTTACAATTCTAGTTAAAACATTTAAAAGCTGCGTCTATGTGCAGTTATTCGCGGCATTGTGACAATTCGGAAAGCATGAACTGTAGCATACTGGAAGGAAAAAAGATGTTATTATTTGGTGTGTGGAGAAACTTCGGGACTTGTACCTCGTTGTCTTGGTGTTGGTGGCTGACGTTTCGACCGCTGTGTTGTGGTCATCCTCAGAGCTGTATGAGTTAAGGACTTAACAGATTCTGGAACTGTAGGTAGCCAACATTCAGTCGTGAATTTGAATGGGAAATAAGTCTTTAGTACCTGTAAAAGGTGGAAGAGAATGCCGTCTATCAGGTGATGTACTAAACCTAAAATAGAATTTCTTTTGGATTTGTTGGTTTCTGGAAATGAGTATCTCAATTTATGTCTTTAGATCTTATATAAAAGCAGTAATCTGCAATTGTGGAGTCATGTACTATTGAGTACATTTTATTATTATTATTATTATTATTATTATTATTATTATTATTATTATTATTATTTTTATTCTATCTTAGTTGTAATACTCCTTACCTCGTGTCAGCAGATGTCCTGCAGTAACAGTGTTATAAATTTATAAATAGGTTATCCAATAATCAGAAATAAGATTGACGAAGTCTTGATTTGTAAAAATCTATATGGTGAATAAACTCTGCTACTACTCTAACTTTGTCACAATACTCGATCTCCTATTACTCAGCTTTCGTCTCATCTAACCTATACTAACCCTGTCACATTCCTCGGCATCACATCACTTAGCTAACCTCTCATCTAACCTACTTTTACCTTGCCATGTACCTCGGCCCCATATCACTTATCTATCCCCTCATTTTACACAACTAATCTCATCACATTCCTGGACATTACATCCCTTCATTTTACCTAAACTAACGCAATATTTACGGAAATATACGCCAGGACAAGGTAAGACACTGTGCAACACGATTACCAGGATCAGACGTTACCATTTTAATTAAATATGGTAAACACAAACACACCAACTTCAGCACCCTATCAACTATAACTCACACTAAAATCTATCCAAAATTATATATCTTAAAGTCGTAAATATTATCTAGATAAGTCCACATCTAGATAAGTCCACATCTGTGGCTGTGAAACCAGGTTCCCCGAGTTCGATTCCAGGTTCGATTCCAGGTTGGGGCAAGTTACTTGGTTGACGTTTTTCCCTGATTTTTCGTCAACCCAATATGAGCAAATGCTGGGTAACTTTCGGTACTGGACTATGGACTCATTTCACCGGCATTATCACTATCTCATTCGGATGCTAAGTAACCAAAGATGATAAAGCGTCGGAAAATAGCGTACTAAAATAACAAAAATATCTAGATAAAATGAATTTACTGTTTTCCGATGAATTTTAGTGGTTTGTATATACTCCCCAAGTCAAGTCAAGGAGTTCTGAGAAAATTTCGTTGGAAAATCTCATTCGGATGCTAAGTAACCTAAGATGATAAAGTGTCGGAAAATAGCGTACTAAAATAACAAAAATATCTAGATAAAATGAATTTACTGTTTTCCGATGAATTTTAGTGGTTTGTATATACTCCCCAAGTCAAGTCAAGGAGTTCTGAGAAAATTTCGTTGGAAAAGTGCAATGTCAGCTAAAGTAAATAATAACCGAAAATTACATGGCGTGATGGAATAACGCTATGTTAAGCTGAGATCAGATATCTAAATTTCAAAGAAAAATTAAAGAATTTTGACCTTTGTGGGTAGTTTTCTTGGAGAGTTCATTTAGTTTCTTTGTTTTTTTTTTCCCAGATGAACGTGTACTATCTTCTAGTGAAAGTCATTTATTAAAAATACAAATTAATAGTTTGTAAGAATTTCAACCGTAAATTACATTAATAAATATTTTAATCTGTATTTTGTCGTTAATGCCCATGCTTGTGGGTATTGACTGCAGCACTGCCATGGTCATATTGCCGTCTACATACATGTTTAGCACGGTGACAATCAGCTTACAAAAAATGCTTTTTATACTACAATAAACCCTCGTTAATCTGGTCTAATTGAGGGGATAAGTCGAAGGGTTTAACGAAAGTCCGGATTAACTGGACTAACCTAAAAGAACAGTGGAAATTGCATTAAAACTCAGTTTAATGCAACAAAACACGTTTATAATGTATTATGGTGTATTTAAATACACTACACAGTACAGTAATAAAGCAATATATTTACTTACTTCAATGCAAACTTGATGAATTTTTAAAAATTTCAAATCTGTATGTGTAATATTGCATTTATTGTAATTCCATGTTTCTAATGTATAAAAAAGAACGTCTTAAAAGAAGGTTCTTTAATTTTTCTAAACTCATAGTTTTTTGCCTGTCCCAATTAAGCTAAGTCCGGTTTACAGGGGTCCGGAGCAACGAGGTTTTATTGTACAGGGTATTCACTTCTAATGTTACTCTCAAATGAATCAAGTGAGTTGCTAATAAGAATTGCTATGTTACCTGTCGTAAATATGCAACACTCAGAAGTAACAGACAATGAAATGTATTTGAAAAAATCACTGGTATTTAAACTCAAACTTCTGTCTATATAAATTTAATTGATTTGTAATTTTCATATTTAGAATTAAAGCATTATGAAATTTTTGTCACACAAATGTTCCCTCATAATTGTTGTTCGAACACAAATTTCATAGACATAAACTTCACATATTATATGTTTTCTCATATCGAAAACATTGTCTTCTTCATTACAAAAATGGCGATACCAGGTTTCACCAGAATCTTATGAATATCTTTCTCCATTTTCTTATTGGGCAGTAGGACTCAATTTTTGTTTGTTTGTTTGGTGTTGCTTTGCAGAACTTTCTGGTGCCATCGGCGTGGCTCAGTCGGTTAAGGCGCTAGCATGCTGGTCTGAAGCTGCGCTCGGGCGCGGGTTCGATCCCCGTTTGGGCTGATTACCTGGTTGGGTTTTTTCCGAGGTTTTTCCCAACCGTAAGGTGAATGCCAGGTAATCCATGGCGAATCCTCGGCCTCATCTCGCCAGATACTATTTCGCTATCACCAATCTCATCGACGTTAAATAACCTAGTAGTTGATACAGCGTCATTAAATAATCAATGGAAAAAAATAACTTTCTGGTAAAAGTTGATATTGTGCTTGTTCTGCTTGAGCTAACTTTTTGCAGAAAGTCTCTTGTTAGAATGATAGCCAGCCAGGCTGTTTCCTTTATGAGCTGGTCCTGTTTTATGGGGATTTGATAAAAGTGCTCTAAATGAGGAAGATGGTGAGTCTATTGTATTTTTTTTATTTTAGTAGGTTATTTTACGACGCTTTATCAACAGCTTAGGTATTTAGCGTCTGAATGAGATGAAGGTGATAATGCCGGTGAAATGAGTCCGGGGTCCAGCACCGAAAGTTACCCAGCATTTCCTCATCTTGGGTTGAGAGAAAACCCTGGAAAAAACCTCAACCAGATAATTTGCCCCGACCGGGAATCGAACCCGGGCCACCTGGTTTCGCGGCCAGACGCGCTGTCCGTTACTCCACAGGTGTGGTCTATTGTATTCATCTCTTGGTGTGTTAAGAATTGCGAGTGGTACTCCACACATATTGTTATTATCAGGGGTTTAGCATCCATGTGGTGGAACCGTTGCCAATATGTTGGGTTTAAATTGTTTATAGTTAATTAGATGATGGGCGTATGTTCTGTTGTTGCTCATGTTACACTGAAAATAAACAAAGTCGTAGGTAGTTAATTTAATTTTGAAACTGATGGATTTGATTTTAGTATTTGCAATGTATTAAATGAACAATAACACCAAGATCTGCAGAATATAGGCAGTTATAACAGGCTAGAATCTTACACCATGATATGGAAAAGTGAATACCTTGTAACAAAACATTGTAATTTGCAAATCCTCACATGCATAGTAAAGTATTGAATAGAGTTAGCTCATTTTTATATTTTAATGTCACTTTTAGTCTCATATCATTACATCGTTCATAATATTGTTCACATGTGATGACTTGCAAAAAATATATCCATGATAATATAAGTATATTTTAATTGTTGACATTTGGGTATCCACAATTGAACATTATAAAACTATGCAAATCAAACTTTCAGATAAGCTCCCTGCATAATATATACGTCACTGTGTACGTTAACAGAAAACCACAATTCCAAGTCACACAGAGTTTGTGTGCACTCGATGTGGGTCTCTGGCATTTCGTCAGCCCACGCGAGTTGTGTGGATATAAAGGGAAAAGTTGAGACGATGTCGGGTGGAGTTCCCGGGTAGCTCAGTTGGCAGAGTGCTGCTACGTTCAACCAGAGGTCCCGGGATCGATACCCGGCCCCGGAACAATTTTTCTCTTGAAATTATTCATTATAAAACTAATTCATATAATTTTTAATAGGTTTTATACCCATATGATAGTAAACATGTATTGTATGTGTAGATTGTGTAGATAACACTGAGAGTATTGATATTGTAAAATGACAGTTTGTATCTGATGATGTTGACATGGTCAACGAAAACGTTCATACATCACACAACTTATGTAAAGGTTAACACCTAACAAAATATATAAAGTAGTAAAGTCAACGACTGAAAAAATAAATTTCTAACATATTTGTAACCTGGTCATCAAGCAAGCTATGTCAACATAGACTGGGACATACAGCTGAGTACAGCATGGAAACCTATATTCAACAAGCTTCGACCAACCAGAACATGACAAGTTAGGAACTAGCTCCAGATTGGCCCTACTTATATACCAGCTAGACATGGTCCCACGGCATCTCAATCCCTGAAGAAGATGGCAGAGCTAGTCATCGAAAGCTTGGAAGCAACAATCCAACTCGACTGAGAACCCGAGAAGAATTGAATGGAGTTACCCAATAAGAGACCAAGTGCCAAAAACCTGTTTCGAGGTTTTGGCATTGAAATAAATCTGTTTTGTTTTTTAACATTTTATGCAAGAGGTAGGCTATAACATTCATACTATGACAAAAAATAACACAAATAATGCCAAGAAAGGCTAACCGATTTTTAATAAGAGACCAGCGGTTGAATTAACGTTTCAAAGCAAAATAAATAAATGAATTTTAAGCAATAAGCGAATTTTTGCTTATAAATAGGGGCAAATTTCAGATATCGCATTCTTGATTTTTTCCGAGTCAAATTAGCCTGCCATCAACAGATTTGTACAAATATCTCATTTTTTTCTAATTGTCGGTTGGTCTATTATTGCGTAACTCCGTCCAATTATTCAAATGCATATTAAATCCATATTTGTATGGATCCGCTGCTGAAATATCGTTAATGTGTTTCTGGATCCGAGTACAGTACTGGTAATATACTGTATTGTTTTCTATGTAGATAATATAAAAGTTAATCGGATTTTTTTACCTATGGAACCTATGAACTTTATTGTCGAAGGCATAATATATGCATAGACATGGTCAGATATATACAATTACAATTTAATTTAAAATAAGTCAAATATAAAAAACCTTATTCATTTCGAGGGCCCATGCGTACATCCTCAAGACTGTAGGGACACAATTTTATTAATTTCGTTTTTATATAATTCTTAAATTTGAGATAATTTTTTGTATATTTGATGTCATCAGGCAAACTATTGTAGATTTTGATACCAAAGACCATATAGGTTCTACTAGTGTTTATAAGATGGTGTGCTGGAATAGTTAAACTATTTTTGTTACGAGTATCGTAGGTATGGAAGTCACAATTTTGGTGAAAATCAGACAGATTTTTATAAATTATAGTAAAACATTAAAAATATATAAACCATAAACAGTAAGAATATTATATTGTAAAAAATGTTCCCTACAAGAGATCCTACTGTCAACGCCCGCTATGCACCTGACAATATGCTTTTGAGCAATAAATATATCATTCAGCATGGTTCCAGATCCCCAAAAACAAATACCATATGAAAGCCTTGACTCGACATGTGCGAAATAATAAGACATTAATACATCGTGATTTATTATCATCCTCAAAATTCTGATTTGATAACAAATGGTATTGAGTTTAGAAATTAAACTTGTGCAATGGGGCCTCTAAGACAAACAATCATCAAATGTAACGCCCAAGAATTTAGTAGTTTCCCATTTACATAAGTATTGATCTTGAATAGAAATATTAATGTCCTTCAAATTTCTCTTTTGAGAATTGTGAAAGTGAATAAATCCAGTCTTATTAACATTTAAGTGAAGCAATCAAACCATGTCTTGAGATCTTTTAACAGGTCACAACAGGTTGTTTCTAAATCCAGTTCATTTCCATCTTTTACAATAACAGAAGTATCGTCAGCATACATACATATAAAATGATTTCTTACATACATGGGTAAATCGTTTACATATAAAAGAAACAATACAGGGCCCAGAACAGAGCCCTGAGGAACACCCACATCAATATGTACATTCTTGGATCTATATTTATGTGTAAAATTATTTATATTTTGATCCTTGTGTAGTACTTCCACATATTGATATCTGTTTTGAAGATAAGAGGCAAACCATTTTAAAAGTATCCCACGAATACCATATCTTTCATGCTTAGCCAGAAGAAGGTTATGATTCACACAGTCAAAAGCTCTGCTAAGATCGCAAAAAATTCCAACAGGAGGCTTGCCATTATTAAGAGCAGACAGAATTTCATTAAATACGCTAGAGATTGCAGTATTGGTGGACTTTGAGGGTCTGAAACCATGCTGATAATTGACTAAAATATTAAAACGATCCCGGTACTTGAGTAGTCTCTCTAGCATGCAATATTCAAAAACCTTAGAAATGGTATTACCAATTGCAATGGGTCTATAATTTTCCACTTTCAATTTATCAGATTTTTTAAAGACTCGAATAACTTTTATTAAGTTTTAATTCAGTTGGAAATATACCTGAACAGAAAGACGTGTTAATAAGATATGTAAGTGGTTTAATTATAAACTCACTACTTGTAATAATTAACATAGAAGGAAAATCATCAGGGCCAGATGAGAATTTACATTTAAGTTTAGTTTTTATAATTTTATGAACTTCGGACTCTGAAAACTCACTCAAATACATGGATTTGTCAGTAGACTTAAAATTACTAGCATTGTGTTCAAAATTAGAACCATTCAAGTGAGAGATAACTTGTGCTAGTGCATCTTTAAAAAATTTGTTGAAATTATCAACTATATCTAGAGGATTTTTCGTGATAACATCATTAATTTTCAGAGTAATATTTTCATGTATATTTTGACGATTTGTTACCTTTCTGATTATTTTCCAAGCCATACTACCTTTATTCAGTGCATTATCCAACATATTACTGTAGTTACGCTTAGCATTTTTATAAACAATATCACATTCCGGATAAACTTTAGATAGAAAAAATAATTTCTTAAGATAAATGCTTGAATATTTAACTTCGTTGTTAACCCAGTATCTAGAGGATTCAGAAGGTTTACAGAATTTGACAGGAAAACATATGTTAAAATAATACATTCTTAATACATTATAAAAATAACTAAATTTATCAGAGAAATGTGATAGTTCGAAGACATCTATCCAATCCTCACCTGCCACCATATTTAAAAATTTCTCACAATTGGTTAAATTAAAAATTCTTTTAGGATATACAGAATTATTTTTAAATACATTATTACAATAAAATTCATATAAAATAGTACGATGATCAGAAAACGTATTGTCAATGACACAGCAGGTGTCCCTAGCATCAACCTTGGTAAAAATGTTATCGATCGTAGTAGCGCTATTTTCAGATACCCACATAGGCCATTGAACTCTATGTGTAAGGCCAAAGACAGATAACAAGTTACTAAAATCAATAAAATCTTTTGAGAGCTGATAACAATTCAAGTTAAAATCTCCACATAAAATGATATTTACAGTTGGTGTATATAAGCTATGTAAAACATTGTAAATACCATCGAAGAATATATTAAGATTACCACTAGGTGATCTATAACAGACCAAAATAATATAAGAAACACCATTAATTAACCATTTTAGACCACAAATTTCAATATGTTTATCAATGCAAAAAGCATTTAAATCAATAACACGTGTGTCCAGTCCCAACTTAGTCCAAATAGCAACACCACCATGTAAAAATTCATTCCGACAATAAAAAGTAGACAAGGTAAAGTTATTAAAATTACATGATTGAATGGAATCTGAAGTAACCCAAACTTCGGTGAAACATAAGAATTTTAAATTACTGGCATCTGATAAAAAATCAATCTCAATATCGTTAATCTTATTAGAAGAAATACCACGAATATTAAGCAACAATAAATCCGGGTCAAATATCACTCTTTTGGAGGCAACGTCTGACGAATGTGAAAAAACTTGCCGATACATGCACCATACGGCCATATTGAAGGATTCATGGCATTTCTAAAATTACTCTCATAAATTGTGACCTTAAAGGACCATGTGAAAACTGTAGAGTTCGTGTTCCGGCAGTAGGCCTACACTTATCATACATTTGTTAGTTAAACCTCCTGATATGATTATCTCCAATTTTGTAGATATCACAATAGGCCTATACATTTTTAGATGAAGGTTATTTATTTATTGGATTATTTTACGATGCTGTAACAACATCTAGGTTATTTAGCGTCTGAATGAAATGAAGGTGATAATGCCGGTGAAATGAGTCCGGGGTCCAGCACCTAAAGTTACCCAGCATTTGCTCATATTAGGTTGAGGGAAAACCCCGGAAAAAACCTCAACCAGGTAACTTGCCCCGACCGGGATTCGAACCCGGGCCACCTGGTTTCGCGGCCAGACGCGTTGACCGTTACTCCACAGGTGTGGACTAGATGAAGGTTACTTATGAGCTAGCCACTAGAGAAATTGCTGAAGTACCTTGAAAATGCCTAGGCTTTATAGTATGGAGTAGTGGAAATTGGATGTGATCGCTGGACGAGCTGTGTGGCTGTGACAAAAGTGTAGAAAATTGGTTTGCAGCGCCACATTGCCAGTGATAAAAGTGTGCAGTATTAATAACAATAAGAAATGCGCACGAGTGTGCAAGATTTGATTATTGTTATTCTTTGCTGTATTCGCTAATTGATTTGATTATTGGGTTATTTTACGACGCTGTATCAACATCTAGGTTATTTAGCGTCTGAATGATATGAAGGTGATAATGCTGGTGAAATGAGTCCGGAGTCCACCACCGAAAGTTACCCAGCATTTGCTCGTATTGGGTTGAGGTAAAACCCCGGAAAAAACCTCAACCAGGTAACTTGCCCCGACCGGGATTCGAACCCGGGCCACCTGGTTTCGCTGCCAGACGCGCTGACCGTTACTCCACAAGTGTGGACTTGATTTGATTATATTCTTGCAATTTATTATATGATATCTGTGCAGTGTGCAGTATTCGTATACAGTGGTGGGTGGATGGTCTACCTTGAATCATTTTTATTTTGTAGATCAGATATTTATTCTCAGTAAAGCAGTTACAGTTTCTCTGCTACAGTTGGGAGAGCAGTGACATTTTGACTACAAACATTAGTGCCATTGTTCAGGGAACATCGAAGTTACGCAAAAAGCTTATAGAAAAACAAATGACATTTACTCGTTTTTGGGAAAACATACAAATTTAAGCTTCTAACATGACTTCAGGAATATCTTCTGCGGAACTCTGGAGACAGAACTAAGGAAGAGACTAGTGAAGTGCTTTGTGTGGAGTGTAGCATTGTATGAAGCAGAAACAGGACATTACGACGAAGTGAAGAGAAGCAACTAGAAGTACTGTCGGTGGCTCAGTAGAAGACGAGCATGGAGAATGTTACCAATAGTGCAATACTTGTACTACTAGTAACAGGAAATAATGTTTCCGCGTACTAGTAGTACAAGTATTGCACATGTTGTCGTAACGTTATCTATTAACCACCTTTTTTCCTCACTCCTCGCCCGTTTTCTCCTGAGTCAGCGACTATATTTGAAATGTGGATATGGAGAAGGCTGGAGCGTGTGAAATGGACAGACAGAATAAGAAATGAAGCTGTGTTGGAAAGAATGGGTGAAGAAAGAATGATGCTGAAACTGATCAGAAAGAGGGAAAGAATTGGCTGGGTCACTGGTTGAGAAGAAACTGCCTTCTGAAGGATGCATTGAAAGGAATGGTGAACCGGGGAAGAGTTCGGAGCAGAAGAAGATATCAGATGGTAGACGACATTAAGATACATGGATCATATGAGGAGACTAAGAGGAAGGCAGAAAATATGAAAGACTGGAGAATGCTGGGTTTGCAGTGAAAGACCTGCCCTTGGGCAGAGCACTATAAATGAATGAATGACTGAAACATGACTTCTTTAAAATTCAGCTACATTTCGCCGGGATCTCGATTATCGCCGCTGCGTTTCCCGAAGCCTTAAATTCTGCTACAGTAAAGCACTCTGCCTGTTGCAAGCAAATAAAGGTGATTCTGATTTGTCGCGGCAGCCTTGATCTCCTTGCTTGCTGTACATTCTACTTAAACCATGTCAATAATGTCGTTCATGTTGCTGTGAAGTGCGGAACCCGAAGGATTGGAATTCACTTTCAATTTCATGTGTTTTTATTATAGTCACACAAGGTATGTAAGTTTTTACGAGTTTTAGTGTTCTGCATTATAATTATTCGATTATTATATATTATCCTAGATCATATCGTCGCCTGAATGCAAGAACTAGGTAACTTGATTTTTCATATTTTGTGTCATTGCCTATTTACTTATTTATTGCACTAAGGAAAATGTCTCGTTTTCTTGTACCTATTTGTTATATTGGAAAATAGATGTCGCTGGTATCGTTCGATCAGTTACCTAGTTCTTGCATTACATTTTGTGCGATTTTTGCTATGCTATAAAAGAGGTAACTAAAAAACACAAATTTCGATTTACCTAGTTCTTGCATTCACGTGACGATATAGTATATATAGTATATATGATCTAGGATATTATCTAAGTTACTTGATCTTTCCAGCTTCCATATTATATATATGCCGTACCATACTCATCACTCATCATACAGAACAGTATCGTCTGTACTAGCTAGGTAGGTACCGTACTTGATGAATGAGTCTTTTCTGTATATTCATCAACTGCCTTGGTACCCAACTGAAGTCCAGTAAACCCTCAAGGAGCACAATCCATTTATTTAAATATTCAGTTGGACTTTTACATAGTTTTAATTTTGCAATCTCGATGACGAACCCGGGGGTGGGGGGGGGTTGCCAAATTTGATGTGACAGCTGATGTTATGAATCAATCTTCACCTTTTGAAACTGGAAACTAAATAGGCCTAAGCTTTTACTTAAATGATTTAAAACAAAAATGACCTCGAAAACTGTAATTGTTTAACCCTCTACTCCGAACTGTAGAATGAAAAGTTGATGCTTGGTTGTGATGAAAGTACAGCTATAACTTACGTCTGAGAAAGGATTTTTCAAAGAATGATTTGATGATAAATGGGCATTTATTTTGAAATTCAAAATATGATTTCAGAGAAAGAAACATAATCAGAAGACTTTCGACTTAGTAAGGTAAGCCATCTTGTTTTGCTGTACTGATACCCCGAAACTTGTTTGTACCCCTAGTGTACAAATTCACAAAATTCTGTAAGGGTTTCAGTTCTAACAGTATATACATAGACATGAGAATATGTTCAAAAACCACTGTCTGCAATATAAATAGGAAGTATATAGCAGCCATCTGAATAGTAAGTTATTAAGAATCAGTTAATATGAGCAGAACATCCAACTGGAAATAAACTATGCGCAGAATTTTCTTTCAGTTTAGTGAAGATGATGTTGCCTTCCTTTCTAAATACACCCCCAAAATTGCAGTTTGTATTATCTGCACAAAAAGCGTTTGTTTTTTTTATTTTAAGTTGGCATTTTCCAAAGTCACTTAAAAATGTAGCAGTGATTTCTGATGTTTCTCCAGGTAAAGATTTCAGATCCAGCATCTTAAGTTGAATCTCCTCAGCAGGATTAAAGTACCTGGCAAGCAGTGGAAATATTTTTAGATCCTTATGATTCGATGCATCGATCATTATTGGAATAAAATTTGCTTTCTGTAACTCAGGTTATAGGCCTAGTTAGAAATGAGTTGCTGACGGAATAAGAGCCCATCCCAATCTCTGTTCAAAATGGCAGGTTTAAGTAAAGCCAATTAATCTAGGAACCTATAATTACACTTCAAGGTAGAAAGATTGATGTGTATTGTACACAATATCATGCCATGAAAGAGTGTATGACATATATATTTATAAATAGAAATTAAGTTAGTAATGTTATAGTTCCGAAAATTTACTGGAATTGCGATTGGCCCTTTTTGCATTCTGCCACTAATATAATAAATGGGGTAAAATTTTTAGCACAATTGCCTCGACTTGAAATGTTGGTTCAAAAATACATTGGATAAGTTTAGAGAAGTGCAGTCCATGAATCTGAAAGATTGGTTGTAAGTTACTGGACAGTATGATAAGTGAGTGCTCCTGCAGCAGCTGCTAATTTAATTACCTATCCACATCATCAAAGCTTTCAAAATTTTCTAGATAAACATTGCAATGGTGTCATCCCAGATGAGGCATACGACTCGTTAAAGAGAAAATTTTTATATAACATTCTTATTCAATTTGGTATTCCCACGAAAATAGTTCGATTAATTAAAATGTATCTCAGTGAAACTTACAGCAGAGTTCGTATAGGCCAGTTTCTGTCTGATGTTTTCCAATTCACTGTGGGCTAAAGCAAGGAGATGCACTATCACCTTTACTTTTTAATTTCGCTTTAAAATATGCCATTAAGAAAGTTCAGGATAACAGAGAAGGTTTAGAATAGAATGGGTTACATCAGCTGCTTGTCTATGTGGATGACGTGAATATGTTAGGAGAAATTCCACAAAATATTAGGGAAAACACGAGAATTTTAATTGAAGCAAATAAAGAGATTGGTTTGGAAGTAAATCCCGAAAAGACAAAATATATGATTATGTTTCGTGACTAGAACATAGTACGAAATGGAAATATAAAAATTGGAAATTTATCCTTTGAAGAGGTGGAAAAATTCAAATATCTTGGAGCAATAATAACAAATATAAATGACACTAGAGAGAAAATTAAACGCAGAATAAATATGGGAAATGTTTGTTATTATTCGATTGAGAAGCTTTTATCATCCAGTCTGCTCTCGAAAATGCTGAAAGTTAGAATTTATAAAACAGTTATATTACTGGTTTTGTATGTTTGTGAAATTGGGACTCTCACTTTGAGAGAGGAACAGAAGTTAAGGCTGATCGAAAATAAGGTTCTAGGAAAATATTTGGGGCTAAGAGGGATGAAGTTGCAGACGACTGGAGAAAGTTACACAACGCAGAACTGCACGCATTGTATTCTTCACGTAATATAATTAGGAACATTAAAATCCAGACTTAGAGATGGGCAGGGTATGTAGCACATATAGGTGAATCTAGACATGAATATGGAGTGTTAGTTGGAATACCTGAGGGGTAAGATCTTTGGGGAGACCAAGGTGTAGATGGGAGGATAATATAAAAATAGATTTGAGGGAGGTGGAATATGATGATAAGGACTGAATTAATCTTGCTGAGGATAGGGACCGATGGCGGGCTTATGTGAGGGCGGCAATGAACCTGTGGGTTCCTTAAAAGCCAAAAGTCAGTAAGTCATTCATCATAGATGAATCAATCTTGAGAAAAAGTATCTGGAGTACTATTTCAGCAAAATTTGTTATAACAATCTGAATAAGACTGTCCTAACATCTTACATCTTGCAGATGAATCTCAATCTCTAAAACTTCCTCTTTCAGTCATGATGGATGTGATAAAGACAGAATCCGACATCAACCCATGGGCTATACAGTCAAGTGAGACAGAAGAGAAAAAGCCCTTATCAGAGGTAAACTAAAAGGGACTGTTACCAGAAATTGTAACACAATAGCTATATATCTCTCAGTTTGTAGTTAGCACACTTAGGGCCTGTACTACGATTCTCGGATAAAGTTCTAGTTTAAACTTACCCGGCAGATGGCATATTTATCCGGAAGTTGGGTTGTAATTGCGTACTACGACTTTTGGTTATGTGCAATCTGGAGGCTAAACTTCCAGATTAGCAATCCGGAAGACAGAGTGGCAGATAGGCGTTATCCGGAGGTTGGAACTCGGTGTTGAAATCAAGATGGCTGCACGACGTACAGCTGGTGATTTGAAGGATCAATTTAATTTTGATACTGATTCTGATGATAAGTTCTGGAGCAGATGCTTCGTTATATCAGAACAGCAAAACGAATTAGGCTGCATCCAACAAATACGCAATAAATTTCACTACATTTTCAGTAACTTCATTGCCAACGTAATAAAAATGTTACTATATCTTCCAGATAACAATCCTGCAGTTAAAGTCCGCTGGTAGTACAGAACAAAATATTTAACCTCCAGATTGCTAAACTGGAGTATACGAATCTGGAGCTTTAACAGGCGATCGTAGTACAGGCCCTTAAGTATACTAACAGATTTGAAGCTTAAGGCCTGGGGCCTGTTTCACAATGTTTACAATCTTTGTAAATTGTAAACTTTGCTTGTAAATTGTAAACTTCTGTTTCACAATCTTCGTTTGTAATGTTGAACTTTACAAAGGAAATCAAATCTTTACAAATTAAATTTTGCTCACTTTACAAGTGTTCTGTTTCACAATGAAGAGTAATTTTACAAACGTGTAAATTTTACTTTTAAAATTAGCACATTTTCTACAATACCTCGGAGATGTGTAAAGTTTGATATTGCAACAAATTATGAATAAATACAATAAAGAAAAACTTATTAAATTAATTTTTGAGTACCGTAACTGGATAATATTAAGAATTAAACTAAAGCAGTTTTGATGTTATTGAGGAGTTCTAATGACTCAGACGAATATATTGAATTTAGGCCTAATCAAACGAAGACGTGTACGTAAAATTCTCCGCGAAAGAATTAATAACACGTTCGTATCATTGTATAAATTTAATGAAAGGTTTCGAATGATTCCCGCGCTATACTTTAGAATACCGCGTAAGTATTTATATACGAAGACTTGTATTTAATAAATACAAAAGAGAAAAGTGATGCCCTAACCTCAAAGCGATAACTGTACTGTTTTGTATTGGATGCATACTAGCTGTCATTTCCGTGGGTTAGCAAATAAGCACGGAATTTATAATATATCAGTGTGCAAAAGTGCCCATAGGGTAGTTGATGTTGTTAAAAGAGTTAAATTCGGGGCAGGTTTTTGGTCACCAAAATGTTATTTACTATAGCACAGAATTTTTATGCTGCTGATGGGATCACTAATGTTTGTGAGGTTAGGGATGCAACATTAATAAATACTGATGGATCAACACAAAAAATTAACCTGATTTTGTGTTTAGACATTGTAATTATTTTATCAATTGCATATTTGTACGTGGACCAAATCTGTTATTTACTTATTTGACTGAATTTTGTGCTAACTTTGGTCATTTAAGTAATAGACGTATTGGTATACTCGACCAATCACATCGCATGAAATTCCATTGTCGCCAATTTAAATACTTTTAATTTTTTTAAACAATACTTTATATTTTCTGTTAGTGAAATATGAATTAGCAAGCTTAGAATAATCTATTTTAGTACAAAATATAAATATATGTATCGATAGTAGTAAAAATACAGCGACTTTAGCTCTTCTCCTTAGCGATTTTTGTAAACTGTTGTTGACGATGTTGTGTAACCAATAATGCGTATTTGTAAATTTCTTTAGCTGATTTTGTAAAGTTCGTCAGACTTTACAAACTAATAAAATAACATTGTGAAACACAATTTACAAGCATTTGTAATCTTTTACTTGTTATTTGTAAATTGTTAATTTATAATTTGTAAGGATTATGAAACGGGCCCCTACAGTCACATGTTACATGAATACATTAGCCTACACGTAATATTTTAAGAGTTGTTCAGATTTACTATTTTAAACTGTACTTCAAAATCGTTTCCTGTAACCCATGCTAATTGGTAAGCTATTCTATATTTTAATTAAAGCACAGGGTTATCCGTTTGGGAAGACATAAAAGAAGAACGCTGTAACATGAGAATTGTTGCAATTTATTTTCCAGTAATCTGCCAGCTAAAATAAATCATTATTATTATTATTATTATTATTATTATTATTATTATTATTATTATTATTATTATTATTATTATTATTATTATTATTATTATTATAGTGTGACCAAGAGGCAGAGGAATGCCGAGCTAAACATACGGTGCCTGCTTATCACTCACAGAGCAGTACATTCCCTTTTATACACAACAAAGTATTAGATTAGCGTCACACAGTGAAGCAATGCCTGCAAACAAGTCTCGCCTCCATGTTTCGTGGAATATGATATAATGTGATTAACATAAGAAGAATGCCTTAACTCTTGCCATTTGTAAGGCAATGAAATGAAAGGCAGCCTTGGGAAAAGTAAATAAACAAACAATATGCAAATTCCGACCGAAAGTAAAGAAGCAGAGAAGAAATACCACTTTAAATATTATGTGAGTGTAACATTCCACATGAGTGGTTGGAGGGCGGCTCACTGGGCTGAACCCTCCCCCCCCCCCGCATATTTTTCAAGAAATATTTTGTAATTATATTAGAGTTAAACCATGAAGATACTCGTATAATTGCGAAAAAAAATATTGTTTTACTGTTTCCATTAATATTGAACAATATTTAGAATAACAAATCCTTTGTATTTCTTCTGGCAGGATGTTTTAAATTGACTGCCAGTTTGCAAAGAAATGATGAAGCAACATTTCTAAACACAGTAACTGGATTTGTTTAGGCCTGGCATCTATTCATTCACTTTGCAATGATACAGAATGGACTTTATACCACTAACAACTTCTGCCGAGTCTAAATTAAGTTTAAATTTTATAGTATTAAACAATATTTATTATCCAAATTTAAGTTTAAATTTTATTGTATTAAACAATATTTATTATCCAAATTTAAGTTTAAATTTTATTGTATTAAACAATAATATTATTATTCAAAATTAAGTTTTAAGTTTCATATATTAAATTATAATCATTGTCCTCTTTTAAATATGTTGCATGTAAGTTATAAAATTTGCCTAGTGATGTGCCCAAAGTTTGGCCCCTGTCTTTAGTTCCTGGCTACACTACTGCTCCACACAACATTTATTTCTATTAATAATTGTATGGTTTATTTAAATTATACAAAATAGTAACTACTAATGCATATAAATGTTACAATGTCATACATAAACTAGACCTACAATTTTTATTATAGCACATTCATTACATGTAAGTTGTACTATTTCTGCTCAAAATTTATTCGTAGATTTCAGTTAATAATAAGTTTACTAATGTAAAATAAATAGGCGCAGTGGAGCCTCAAATAATTATAATTCATAAGTCAATAAATAAAACAAAAACAATCGAGTGAGGTGACTCAGACTGGATTTCGGGAGGTCCCCGGTTCGATGTCCAGTGCCGAGCATTGTGGTCGTGGCTTTTTCCCTGGTTTTCCTCGACTGAATATAACCAATTTTCATTTAAATAATGCGAATGCCGGATTGGATGCCTATTATCACGAAACAATAGATATACATAGTAACACAGTTCATTTGCAACAGTAACTACAGATAGTCGAGGCATGACCCAAAGCTAAAGCAACTATAAATAAGTAGCCTACACATAAAAAAACAAAAACACTAAGCTTGAAAATGTATTTGCGCTCTAATGTAATTTGTCACTGCAGAGTATTACATGTACACGGTATTTTACGAGCACTCTTGTATGCAAATCTGTCTTTACAAAACGTGAATACGTTGTTCAACTCTATATTGAGGTATCTGTATGGATAACACTAGATAGACATAGAGTACGTTGCCCCCACAAACCACTGACTGATTAATGCGAAAGTATTGTCGATGTTACTGGGGTCCATATTGTGTGACTCATCCATCTGTATTAAAAGTGCATGGTCTAATATTTACTTGTTTGGAGTAACACATTCGGGGTGTGCTACAGTTTACATATGATCAGCATAGTACAATGCCTGCGATATAATACAAACAAACTGATCATAATGATCATTGTAATGGTTGTGAGCTTCATCTGACACTTGGAGCACAGTAGACCTCAATGTGCCACCATTGCATACATATCACAGTCCACACCTGTGGAGTAACGGTCAGCGCGTCTGACCGCAAAACCAGTTGGCCCGGGTTCGAATCCCGGCCGGGGCAAGTTATCTGGTTGAGGTTTTTTCCGGGGTTTTCCCTCAATCCAATATGAGCAAATGCTGGGTAACTTTCGGTGCTGGACCTCGGACTCATTTCACCAGCATTATCACCTTCATTTCATTCAGACGCTAAATAACCTAGATGTTGATACAGCGTCGTAAAATAACCCAATAAAATAAAAAAAATGCATATCAGAATTGAAGACTTTAAATAAAAAAAGCTCCAAGTGCCATAATCATGAATTTGAGGAAAATGAGTTTTAAGTATACTGGGTAATTAATGGTCATAATTTCAGTATTAATGCGTTTTAATTGAAAGATAAGCATAGTATGGAGGTAGTGTCTAAAGGAACTTACAAACGTAATATTGTAATAGTATGAGAAACGTACTGAAAGTGGAAATTTAATGAAAGGCTCTAAGTTCCATAGTTCAGAATCAGCAAAAAGATAGTGAAGAGGACAAACGAATGAAACAAAAATGGTTTCTTGTTCATAAAGTAAAAGTTTATTATGTAATACTTCTGTAAAAATGTTTGTGGTCATAATTTGTCAGGTACTGTATCATTTCAGTCACATTCTTCTTCTTTTCGGTTAATACCCGGAATTTCTTCTCAGTTAACGAAAATATTTCAGAAAATGTTCCTCTGCAAACTTGCACTAAGTCACCTTGCCCATCTGGGACAGTGTAATGAATAGTTGCTTGTCTCCTGGTCTGTGAACGGTCATCGTAGGTACCAGGACGTCTTCTTGTAACATGTGATACTTGCATCAGCCCCATCAAGTAACTCCTTCGCTTTTCAATATCTTCCAGGTCATAAAAATCTTCAAACAGCCCGACCTTGTGTTCATAACTGAGGTTCTTGCATTTACACTTGCATGCACACCGACTCTGAAAGCAAGATGGAGAATCCTGTGCACTATATCCCATTAGGTCTACCAGTTTTTTCTGTTGTCACAACCGACATAATTTAGTTAGACCTTATTGTTGCTTTCATGCAAAAAGAACAAGAATAAACAGTCTGTCCAGGTATGGTGTAGGTTAGCGATCAGTAATGAGACTAGCCTCCTGTGCTGGACTAGCTTTTGCAGGAACATGTTTATTATTTGAACTTACGTATTCATTTCCTCCATTTTTCAGCCTTTTTTTCATTGCAGCGCAGTACCTTCTCCTTTAATTCGTCGTTTCGTTCCACTCAAACTGTTACAAACATCTGCCGCCTCCGCCATTTAATCTAAGTATGAGGAGGAAGCGTGCGCAACATTGAGCCTTTCATATGTTAACAGCAGTGGCAGTTAAGCCGCATGTTATCTGTCGATTGCATTTGGTACTACATTTTCATTCGTGGCAGTTCGAGACTTTTATACATTATAGGGCTTGGCATATAGATCCCATTTTGCACACAATTTCAAAATTCCTTATTATGGCACTTAGAGCCTTTTTTATTTCAAGTCTTCAATTCATATAGTAAAGGCTTATTTCTATCATGTGAGATGTTACATCTCAACATTAATTTTTTAAAAGCTGGCACAAGCTTTGTTTTGAGATCGTCATCCCTGGGCAACTGTGGACACAGATCTTTCTTCACAGTACCCGAATCAGAGAGATGCTATCTGTAGAGAATTTGGACGTCTTGTAATTGGCCACCACAAGTTCACCATTTTGATGTTGAATGTTATTCACGAGTTCCTGCTGAAGCACCGTCTTATGTCACTTTCCTGTTGCAGTTGTAGTATGAAATAGAAATGTGATCTACCTGAACATGTTGCATTTAGTAGAGATAAATTTTGAGATAAACTTGACAAGTTGTGTATGACAGTTGTCTGAGACTGCTCTTGCGCTTGCTGTCACACCAGCGCTAACAGTAACTTCGGTTTCGAGAAGACGCCTATGGCCACCTCTGTTTAACTTGTTAACAGATTCACTTCCTTCAGGGTTGTGATATCATAACGTATTAACGTGCTTGTGTCGACTCTAGAGTCTTCTGTGCTCGCTGGTACTGAATGAAATAAACCAACGTTGTAACTTTTGTATTAAAACATAAATAGAAAAGTATACATGGCAATGGAGACAAACAGAAGGATGCAGTTTACCATAGGACAGGAGGTAGAAATCATTAATGTATTGAAATTGGAATAGAACAGTCCTATGTAGCATAAAACCAACTATGGTCAAGGACAAAGAAGATATCCTTCAAATGTACGAATGTTCTGCAATTTGTCTCAGCATGAAAATTCGTCTAAATTATTTTCAGAACGTGAGAGCATCAGTGGACACTTGATTTAAAGATATTAGTTCCACAGGTATTACAGTTTCTGGCCCGATGGTTCAAGCGAAGGCTAGAGAATTTATGACATTGTTGAATATCAAAGACTTTCAAGCAAGCACTGGTTGGGTATTTCGTTTCCGCGAGATGTATGGCATTTCTTGGAAAACCATTGGTGGGAAGGTAGAGATACTGATGCTGGTAGAGAAGTATCTGAAAGATCTCGTTGAAAATTACAACCCGGAAAATATTTTTAACATGGACAAAACTACATTTTTATCAGATGTTACTGGATAAAACCATGAACCATGGCCTACAAGGGAGAGAGTGGAAAACAATAAAAGAAAAGTCTAACAGCATTATTTTGCTGGTACACAAAAATTGAAACCAATGATTGCAGGGTATTAAACAAAACCAAGTTGCTTTGAAGATCTCGTACCTACCTATACTTGTGAAATATGCAGCCAATAACCGAGCATGGATGACAAAAAACTGTTTGGAGATTGGCTTGTTGAATTGGACAAAGACATGCGCAAACAGAAAAAGAAAATTCTGTTGCTGGTAGATAACTGCTCTGCACATAAGGTAGAAAATGCCAAGCTTGATTATCTCTCTGTTAATTGTATATCCGTGTTACAGCCACTAGACCAGAGAATTATCCAGAATTCTAAAATGTATTTCCGCAGACGCCTGGTGCAACAAATTCTGATAAACACCACAATTAACCCTAGCAATACATGCAGTACCAATAGGGAGTATTACGTGGTACAGTCATTAAGTTCTAAGACATGACACCTGGAGGGTAGGCTCCCACAAGAATCTGGATGTATCACAAGATGCCGCATAACACGGCGTACATTTAAACAGAACCACATCCTCCCTCAAAATAGTCTCCGTTGGCCGTTATGCACGTTTGCCAACGTTGGTATAGCTGCTGGAAGCACCGTTGAAAGATGTTGGCAGGAAGGTCCCGTATGGCTTCTCTCGTGGCAGTCATGACCTCTTCGGAAGAATGAAATCTACGCCCACGTAGGGTTGCTTTCATGCGAGGAAAGAGAAAAAAATTGCATGGTGCGAGATCAGGTGAGTATGGAGGGTGTGGAAGAACTGTCACCTGTTGTCGTGCAAGTTCCTCTTGGACAAGGACAGAGTGATGTGCAGGGGCGTTGTCATGTAGCAACAGCCAATTCTTTGTATGTCATAGCTCAGGTCGCTTACGGCGAATTGAATCTCGTAAACGGCCAAGGATCTCTTTGTAGCGGGTTTTGTTCACAGTTGCACCTTCTGGGATGAATTCCATGTGAACAATTCCATTTGAATCAAAAAACAGTTCAAGCATCACCTTGCCTTTTGACCTGTCTTGTCGCGGTTTTTTCTGTCGTGGTGATAACGGCGTTTTCCAGGTGGCGGATTGTCGTTTCAGTTGCGGATCGTAAAGGAAACACCAAGTTTCGTCTCCAGTTATTATCCAGTTGAGAAACGTCGGATCATCGTCAGCACTACTGATGATGTCACCACAAATCGTCATGCGATCATCACGTTGATCTTGCGACAGGATTCATGGCACACTGTGCTGGGTAACACGAGACATGTTCAGGTCATCAGACAGAATGTTGTAGCAAGTACCATGGCTGACCCCTACTGTTGCTGCGATATCGTCTACCGATTGGGAGCGGTTAGCACACACCAACGTTGCAACTTCTTGGATCTTGTGTTCAGTTCAAATTGTTTGTGGCCGACCAGTACGCACATCATCTTCCAAACTGTCTCTTCCTTGCAAAAAACGTCGGTGCCACCTAAACACAACACTGCGACTCACTGCGTCCTCACCGTAAACTTGCTGCATCATTTGAAACGTTTCGGCAGCAGTTTTGCCTAATTTCTGGCAGAACTTGATGTTTGCCCGTTGCTCAAACTGTGACATCTCGGGTTCCGACGTGCGCATTCAAATCACCGTCACAACAAAGACCATAGTTCTGCTTACAGTGCATGCACTCAACTGTCTCTTGTTGGGTCGAGAGACTAACTGGCAAGGTATCATACTATGGCGCCACCTATGCGCTGTAATGCACCACAACGCCACTATGCACTCAGTATTAGAACTTAATGACTGTACCACGTACGTGGCCACTATAAAAATGTTTAATTTTGAACATTTTTAATCAAAAAATAGTATGTACTATAATAAATGAGAAAAATTGAAATGTCATTGTATATTTTCGAACAATTCAATATAGAGCGGATATTTTTTGTCCACTGTTACAAATTTTCATTTTTTAGTAACACTGTCAGTGAAAACGATAAAACAATAACACAGTAAGATAGAAGGATTCCTAACTGACGGTAAATAATATTTTAATAATTTTAATGTATCAATTACATATTTAAATATAAATTTCGGTGGAAGTGGGCACAAAATACCCCCCCCCCACCCTCCCGTTGGTATTGCTAGAGTTAATATCCTATAGGAAATCCACATGAAAGCTGGTGGTTGGTGGAATGTGAAGGAGACAGTAAATTGTTGGAGGATATCTGGCATTCGGATTTTCAAAATAGTGCAGCATTTGAAGCAGAAGTTCATGAAGAAACTTGCAAAGTGTGAGAAGAAGTTGCAGTAGAGTTACATTCCTCACTTTTGAGGATGCTGAAACAGAAGTAACTCAGCACTTAACAGAGAACTGCTGTCAACAACAGCCGCACGAGAGACCAATGATTTTGAGAAAGAGGAAGAAGACATCGTATTCTGTAGAAGAAATGAAGTATTTGGAGAAACTGAAAGGTTATCTGGAAAAAAACTGAAGCTGTTCCAGAGAATATTCTCAGGTCTCCGAGTGAACTTGAACAATTTGTAGAAGTAAAATTATAGAGGAAAACGAAGCAAACTACAGTTAAGGAATTCTTCAAATCTTGTTAATTATACTGTCTAGCTTGTGTATAGGCTATTTTATATTGTAGGTGTTACCGTTTTTGTATAATTTCGTTGTTATGGTTTTAAAATTAAACGTTATGTACAAGGTGCGGCAGAGGAATCGGACGATTTTGAAAAGGAAATAACTGAGTAGTTATGTTTATTAGAACAAGTCTATCACTGCCTAAAAGCTGGCTATGTATGCCATTTTGTTGACATACATTTACACTGGTGGCCATAATTCTGGAAACTTTTTGTTTTTGTACTGAATTATTATAACGTCTGCATTTATTCACAGATTTATACAATTTAAAATATTGCTAATGACTGATTCGTCAATTATGGAATTATAATAAAGGTATTATATTATGTATTACATTATATTCTTAATATTTTAACAATAAATAGTCATTATGTGGGAAATTATGTTCTTATCGTTTGAGATGAAAATATTAATTTCAGATTTCATTGTAATTTCCCATTATTTACTAAAATTGGTCCACTGTTGTTTTTAAGGTTACTTTTGATCATTGGGAGCATTGTTGAGCATTGTTAGCATAAAATATCGGCATTATTAGTGTTTTTCTATCATTAGTCTGACAAGATTTCGTTCGATTAATACGTGGTTGCTTTACCACAAACTTTATTCGTAATTTTATCACAATGGCTCCATGAAAGAATTGGACACCTTCTAAACGAAGTAGGGCAGTCACAATTCGAGAAGAAGGCTACACATTCAAGGAAATTGCAAGGAAGCTTGGTAATGGTGCTACAGTGTCTGGCGTCCAGAAGAAATGGCAGAGGTTCAAATCCACAAAATCGTGTAAAACAGCACCTGGGGTGGTAGAAAACCTAAAGTAAGTCCGTGAGATGTGAGGCAGATTTGTCGATTAGCATTGAAAGATCGAAGGAAATATTCTAAAGAGATACAGGAAGTTCTACTCAGCAGTGGACGTAATATTTCTGCGAGAACTCTTCGAAGGAAGTTATTTCACAATGAACTGAAAGCAAGAGCACTCAGAAAAAATCCATTTCTCAACAGAAGACAATCAGAAAATCGTGTAAATTGGTGCAAAAATCATCAATAATGGACCAGTGATGACTGCACGGAAGTGATATGAAGGGATGAAACAAGAATTTTTATATTTGGAAGTGTCGGAATCAAATACGTACATCGAAGAAATGGAGAAGCTTTGAATCCTGAGTGCCTCATTGCAACCATGAAACATCCTGTTGCTTTCATGATCTGGGGATGCATGTCCAGGAATGGAGAAGGAAGACTTCAGATTTTTTAAGGGAACTTGAACGCGGAAAAATACAAAAAAAAAATATTCTGGAAGTGAAATTGATACTATCCATTGCCAACTTACACCCAAATTGTGATGACTTTGTATTTCAACAGGATGCTGCTCCATGCCACACTGCCAAGAGTGTTTTGCAATGGTTTCAACAGAAAACCATCACGGTGTTAAAGTGGCCTGGAAATAGTCCTGACCTTAATCCATTTGAAAACTTGTGGTCAAGGTTAAAACATTTTGTGTCTAAAAAAGAAATTCCAGCAGCAAAACTCAATTCATTAATGCCATTATCCACGGCTGGTTTCGGATCATCAGCAAGGAAGAACTGCAACGTCTAGTGGACTCAATGCCCCGCAGAATTGATGCTGTCATTAAAAATAAAGGTTATCCCACAAAGTATTAACTGTTTACAGAGTGAACGAAAAAATAACACGAGAGTGTTTCTTAGTGTTAATGTGTAAATAAATGTTTTCCCATACACAGAATGATAATGTATTTTCTATAAAAATAGAATAGACAATGTTTGTTTGATGCTTTTAGTCACGAGTAACATTTTAAATTGTATTAATGTGTGAATAAAAACAGATGTTATGACAATTCAATACAAACACAAAAAGTTTCCAGAATTATGGCCACCAGTGTAGATAGTCTTGAAAATTACGTTCTTCAAATGGTGTCCGTCTCTCTCTATGCACTCTTCAAATCTTTCCCTGAAGTTGCGTGTCGCTCCTTCCAACACTTCACCATCAATGTTGGCATTTCTTGGGCAATGGTAATCTTCAGGTCATCAGTTGTTTGGGGCCTGTTTACGTACACTTTGGACTTTGGTAACCCCACAGAAAGTAGTCGCATATGGTAAGGTCAGGCGAACGAGGAGGCCAAGGAATGTCGCCACGCAGAGAAATGATGTGCCCTGAAAACATGTGGCGCAGAACTGTCATTAAATTTTCTGCCGGATGAGCCGTGGCACCATCTTGCTGAAACCATACAATTTGTCTATCAGTCCCACGTAGACGCCTACGCAGTTCTGGTTGAAGAAATGTCCTCAGCATTTCGACGTAGCGTTCACTATTCACCGTCACAGTGTTCTCGTTCTCCTAAAAAAACACGGACCTATGACGCAGTATCTAGACACAGCACACCAAACTGTAACCTTTGCACAGTGAAGCAGACGCTCGTGTAGTTCGTTAGGATTTTCGGAGGCCAGTATCTAAAGTTCTGCTTATTAACATAACCATTTAAATGGAAATGTGCCTCGTCACTCATGAACATAGCTTCGTCAGTTAAAATATTTTCACCATTCTCTCGGCGAATGTCCTGCGTTGCACATAGTCTCCTCATTCACTTGCTGAACAGTCATAAGTTTATATGGATGAAACTTAAGATCTGAATGCAATATTCGGCGCACAAAACGCTCTGAAAGTCGCAGTGCTGTGGCCAGCTGTCTAGCTGATCGATGTGGACTCCTCATAACAGCCACTCTTACTCACTCAATGTTATCTGGCGTTCGTACACTTCGAACATGTCCTGGTGGTTTCTTGCAAGGTGATGCTGATAGTCGAAAGTTTTGTACTCATCTCAGTATGGTATTGCGAACAGGAACGGCATCGTGGTGGCCAACATGAAATTGGCGTGCTGGGTTTTCACAACTGAATCACCATTCTTGAAAAATGTCTCGATAATGAAAGCACGATGCTCCAAACCCCATACTTCCGTGATTACACAAAATGACATAAAAAATGCTAACAAACGAAAGTCGATATCCATAACCCGTCATGTTGCTCAGTAAATGATCTTTTGGAACTGTCCGATTCGTTTGTCGCACCTTATATTTTATTTTCGTAGTTTTGTACAGGCATAGTGGATTTCTTGAGTGTGTTCATTGTTACATGGGCTGTAAACACTTCTGAAATAAATGAATGGTGAGATATGTTATGGAATAACTTTGCATTATCTACTGCAGACCGCGAAACCAGGTGATCCGAGTTCGAATCCTGTTTGGGGCAAGTTTCCTGGTTGAGGTTTTTTCCGGGGTTTTCCCTCAATCCAATACAAGCAAATGCTGGGTAACTTTTGCTGCTGGATCCCGGACTCATTTCACTGGCATTATCACCTACATTTCATTCAGATGCTGATGCATCGTCGTAAAATATCCCAATAAAAAAATCTACTGTAGAATCAAGACAATTTTATTTGGATAAAACTTCCGTTTTTCATTAGAATGTGCTTTTCAAAATAACGTATAAATAACATTATTTTCTGATTGCGTTATACTGAGATTTCACTGTTCAAATGTAAACATGTATTTTCAATTAACTGAATGGCAATAATATAGTATTGTGACTTTTTATTCAAAACAATAATGTTACTTTTATTGACAAAAATAATGGCTTTCTATTTCTCATTTTAAACACTCTCGCCAACAATGGGTATTCCACTCCACACAGCAACACAGTATTCGCTATTGCACCCCACAGACGACAATGACAATTCACTTGGATTATTGAGAACAACAATGTACTGCTAATCTCAACTAATGTTCACAAAGCACTATTTACAACACAAAACTGTCAGTTCACAGTTTGTTTGCCTTGGTTAGTTCTTCTAGTTCATTCACTCAAGTTCACAGTATATCGAACCCAAGACTTCCAGAGACAGTCCACTGAACTTCGAACTCAAGACTTTCAGATAAAGTTCACTGCACGCCGAACCCAAGACTTCCGGATACGCCGCACTCGCCTTTTGCTGCCCCAGTTGCAGTCCTCCTCACGTCGAACTCCTGTCTCGAAGGCTGGCTTCCTTGTTCGCTCACGGCTGCTTCACAAACTGACTCGCTGTTCTAAACTGAACTGGCTCTCTTCGAAGGCTGCTCGCTTTTATTTGTTAAACCACACTTAGCGAACCTTCGATTTTCTGACGCTTCGTTGCAACAATCTGTCCCAAGAAGTTTCTCCACTCTCAGCCGCAGTTGGCCTCCTTCCCCTCTCGGAATACAGACGTTCCCTGACGTCTGTCCCCTCCAATCCAGCCGGCCGCAGTCTTCTTTCCCTTCGCCGCACTGTGCCTTCTAACCATCCACAATCACAGGATTCAATATCCAGCAACTTTTTCAAAGACTGATTGATTTAAAGAATATTCGTTTGGTGTTCTAAGTACTAGTGTATATTTTCACTGTCCGTCATTCTTGAATTTTGACAATTCTCTTATTGTAACAGGAGAAGATTACAAGTGCAGAGACACTTTGGATTGTTGTTTAAGACTGTTTGGTATGTCGGCACTGAATATGTTTCCACTGGGTTTTGTAGAAACGATATCTACATTCCATATTGGCGAGGATAATGAAGAGTTGAAGACAGATCAGAGCGCATATGTGCAATGCATGCATGTTGTGATGACGTGATAATATTTCTCGCATGTTTGGATTTTTTCTGTTGGAATGTACTTTATAAATTTACTTTTGGGATAGTGCTGAGTGCCAACATAAAATATCCCAATTGACTAACCAAACATTACAGTTTCTGTATAGAAGATATTTTAATTTGTGAATTGGATTCCATTACAGATATGACTCTTTTATTCACTCTCGCAAATGAAGCATTACCTTTTCTTTGACTTATGTTGCTTTTAAATTCTATGTTTCAATTGTCCTTCAATTATTTCCATAATGTCTATCGTGAGCTTCAAGTAGACCCAGAGTGGAGCCTGTACCACTTGTGATCACATTGTAATATATTACTCATTCATAATGTCTCTGTGTTCTGCAGGAAGGGAATTTATTGGATCTTCACGTGACTGGGATAAAGGAGGAATGCATGGACGACACCTGCGATCTCACGTCAGAGATAAAATTTGAAGAAATTACGATGCCAAATCATTTTCCCTTTGTGAAGTGTGAAGTCGAGGTGAGTGGGGCTCTTCAACTTGTACGCCTATTCTGTTCGTAACATACCCTACTCCCTCTGTAAAACTATCTGCATGCTATTTATTGCTTATTTCTTTGTTCCAGAATAGCCTAAATTTAAAGTGTGATATGATCCTTTACTTTAAATTTTTAATAAAATTCTTTCAGTGATAATACAGTTATTTTTGGCAAGATACAAGATCTTGCTAAGTTGAGTGAGGCGCCTAATATTACCATCTTCAACATGTCTTAATGATTGCTGCTATCTAGATGCAGTTTCCACAAAATCAAAGACTAGATTTAGGCTCACACATTTAGCATACATAACGTTTGTGAGAATTATAAGAAGATGTGTTTTCATCGCGATAGTTACTGTTATTGCAAGTTATCTTGAACTTTCTGAGCGGGGACAGAGGGGCAGAGGGAAGGAAGCGCATAACGTGGGTGGAGCCAACTGAGTTGTTTGCGCATGCTCCGCATCATAATCTCTTGTCGAGAAACATAGAACTATTTCCTTCACTGCGTACCAGTAGTGTTAACATGGAGCAGCAACCACAGGGTAGTAATTATGGTGAAATCACACCACCGCGGAGAAAAAGTAACGCTGTTATCCACAGTGGAGAAAGAGAAATTATCACAGATATAATTAGGTGTTGCGAGGAAGAAAAATTAAACAGATGTTTGCTGGAACCTCTTGATAAGGAATATGAGAGAGCGACTAAATACTATGGCAAAAGTATTAGTTCCGTGAAGAGAATTAAAAATAATATTGAATTACAACCGATTGAACCTCACACTACTCTGGGAAAGAATAAGTATGTAATGTTTAGAAATTATTGCTATAATAGTTATGAACAATAGTGTGTGTACTGTGAGCGACATAATGAATTACTGTTGTAAGTTATTATTTTGTTATAGTTCTGCAAAACATATTACTTCATTCCAGAATTAGACTTGTGTAAAGTTGAAGTGGACGACTTCGATCAACATGTCATTCGGGATACAATCGAAGAATTCTATCTTGTTCAGAAAGTAGTACCTACGATTAAGAAGATAATTCAGAATGGATGATGCCATTGACGAAATAATAATTAATTTTGGACCAAGCGTTGAAGACTATGACGATGATGGCAGTAATGATAGGGATATGGATTGTGTGTAATTGTAAATTAATGTGAATGCAAATAATAAGCCTGTAAAATATTGTTATGAGAATATGTACATATCAGCTCTAGGTGTAAGTCATGTAGGCCTATATAATGTATAGAAATAGCTGTAGTAACTCCGCCATTGCCGGTCCCCAGCCCAGATGAGAGAGGAGGAGTGTACACACGATTATATTTAAATACTTACTCATTACAGGTTAATTAAAATCTGCTACGAAAACATGTTCTCCTCTCAAAACCGGAGTGTCGTGAGATGATGATGTCTGTATTGAACCAAGTTCTTTTACAGTAGAGAGCCGTAAGGTAAAAGAACCAACGTTTTCTGAAAAGAGTCACGTTACCTGAGGGAGGGGCATCCTTGCCGTGCCGTTATGTTGATGAGTACATGCCATACCGAGCAGTTCCAAAGACAGACTTAGGAGATGTAAGGTTCAAGATAACTTGCAATAACAATATTTATGAGAAAAGTGGCATTTTATTTCGTCAGTATTAGGAATATAAACATTGCTCCGATAGGAAAAGGAAAGTATCTGTGAAAAAACACTTTCCTGCGATTCTCACAAACTTTGTGTACACTAAATATGGGAGTCTCTGTCTAGCCTTTAACGTTGTGGAAGCAACACATAAGTAGAAAGTCTCGTCTGGGAGATATTCGACGTGGTGATATTAGGAACATCACTCTGGGTTTAGTAGAAAAAGTTGTAGGCTACCTAAAACATAGTTTCTATTTTTATTTTAAGATTTTGACACTTCTGCGAAGTCGCATTAAGTTGTTTTCACTGTTATCTTTGTGTACTGCAGCAAACTATCACCTTTCCTTGTCATGTATATCTTTTTATGTTTAGAGATATTTCACATAAAGAAGTGAGGTGAATACATGAAGCTAGTGTTTAATCTGTTTACTTTTATTCTAACAAACTATTTAATTTTATCAGAGGAAAAATTAGATGTGTCACATTGTCATTTTTAAAATTATTTAAATGTGTATAGTTCTCGGTTTTTACTATATATATAGGCTGGCAGTTACACCTAATCATCAGCATAATGTCTGCCTGGACACATTGAATTCCTCTACCGAAAATACAGTCCACCCACTTCTACAGCTGCAATCTATTTCCGTTCCCATACTAAACCACGTCTTAACACTGTTCTGTTAGGAAAATTCATTAAACCTGTCATGTTGCAAGCCTCAGTGCAGAGTGAATAGTTCTTTCTGGCTCTATCAAAGAGCGATGACGTCGATACTTGATTCAGCTTATTCTATTAAAGGTGCAGGAATTAAAGAAACACTTAAAATGATAATGCTGGAACATCATGAGTTCTATCACTGTGAACAAATTGGGTAGAAAATTTCTGCTGCACGTGTGTGGATGCTTGTACTGATGTGGTGCATACACACTTTGAGAACTCTTTGCATACTTAACATTAGGTTGTCAACACACGAATATTTCATGAATATCTTGTCTAGCTGGTAGATTCCATGGAACTACTCTGCAGCACATATAAGGATCACCTTCAAATTGATACAGATGGATCTGTAAATCCTAATAATGGGACATCAGGAGCAGGGTATTATATTCCAAAATATCAAGAAAGTTACTTCATACCATGTTCATCCTCCTCCAGTCTTGACACTGAATTGCTAGCTATTGATGCTGCTCTTCAGTGTGTTACTGAAATTTCTGAAAAATCTATTTGCATACTTACCGACTCCAGGGGGGCTATATTTAATATAATTAAATATGTACCAAACCTATATGCACATAGAATTATTCCAATTCAGAAACAACTAATTAAGTAAACTAAAAGAACTCCAAAAGCAAAAACATTTCAATGGATACCTAGTCATTGTGGTATACCTGGAAACGAGAAAGTCGATAATATTGTTGAGATCTCTGTCCAGTGCTTTTGCTTCAGTAAAGTCTCATTTTACAAACCTATGGATCAACAATTGGCTCTCTTCTGACAAAGGAAAAATTTTACGGTCTGTACAAAAGAAACCAAATGACCTGGAAATATACAAAAACTTGCCCAGACATGTTCAAACATTTTTAACAAGAGCCAGAACAGGTCACATTGTCACTCAATTGTACCTACACCGATTTCACATTTCTGATAATCCTACTTGTCTGTGGTGTAATAATCATGATGAAGATCTGGAACACATTCTTCTATACTGTCCATCCATAAATCACAAAAGAAGTAAATTAAAATCATCAGTACCAGTTGCAGAAGACACAGCCCTGCAGTATATATTGACTACACCCCAACTCTGGCTACTAGCAACAGGCATCTATAATGAACACCGATCAAAATACCCCTCATTTCTAGTGAAAAACAACTGAATAGATTGCAGTGGACTATAGTGGACTTTATGTTGTCAGCTAACAGCTGGATACATTAAGAAGATTGATTGATTGTCTAGCTTGTATCTGGTTTCGGTAGATGCTTTCTGAATGGAACGTGAAGAAGCCACATTAAAATTAATGACCACAATATTTCTCATTCTCTGGTGAAGAGACAATGTCCAAAAATTGTATACTATCATTTAGCTATACATTACAGTACACTAATTTTCTATCAAAGTTGCATAACTTCATTCATTTATAGTGGGAGATTGTGTGCTATACAGGTGTATTACGTCACACTGAGCTCATATACCAGTAATTTTACTGCAGAACTAGATTCTGATTTTAGAATTAGTTCTTGTTATTCAGAGAATCGCTGTGGTGATTCCTTAACTGCTCTGATTCTCAGTATTTCCAGTTTTTCATTCCAATGATCCCTTCTTTGAAAACAGCCAGACTCCTTTCCCCTCCCTTCTCATGTCAGTTTACGAGTTCGGAGTTGTGGCCGGAACTGAAATTTTGTAGTAATTATGACGATGATGATGTTGATGATGATGATGTCAAAGAGAAGTGGGAATACTGTATGTGATGTCCCATTACAATTAGAGTCAATCAAACCACATTGCATAGAGCAGTGCGGTTATTTTTGCAAAGTGTTCTACAACTCCCAAAATGTTTTACATTCAGCATGTGCTCCTCTGATTGCTCACAGGATGTGAGGTGATTTTCTCTTTCTACCCTTACACGCTGCAGCGTATCAACATTAAAATGTTGCATAGTTTAAGTTATCTTACTGCGAGAATGAACAAGCTCTGGAGCAGAGGGTTGGTACGCACAGTCCTTGATTCCACTCCAAACGAAAGAATCCAGTGGGGGTGATATCAGAAGACATTCAGGCGATTGGTCCACCACAGCCTATCCATCTCCCAGTGAAATGTCTACCGGTATTCAGAATTACCTGAACATCAGTGTTGTATGGCATGTTGTTGTAGCCCTAAGGTGATTGTTTCGAGTGGTCTGATGCGCAATAAGCTGATACTAGGACAGCATTACAGGGATAATTTACTGTAACTTGCTTCAGTAGTACCTACTTCCCCAGGTGGAGGAGTTATAATTTTCTTGTAATTTTCCATCAAACGGAGTGTCCGTCCCCACTGCTGTATGTTATATGGTTTCAGAGTTATGATTGGTTGTAATGATAATGGGACACAGTGTATACCAGTCTACCCTATTAACTCTTCTAATTAAACCTTACCTGCATTTAAGAGCATTTGAATTTAGATATAGAAACTCGAGATGGACTAGTTGAAGTAATGTTGTGTCATCTCCCATTTTTCAGGAAGAATCGTGTGTTTTGCATATAGAGAAGGAGGAGCTGAAAGTATTGGCAGAGGAGGATGGATTCTATTCGGAGAGGTGAGTAAGTTCGTGAATCTTGACTTTGGCTTGCTCTCTCATGACATTTTCGTCGTTATGCAAGGAAGTGTTTATTGTTAAATGTTGTTGTTGTTTTCTAATGCCAGGCGTTTGACAATAAAGTCATTTGACCTCTTGCACTCCAATATTTTTCAAAGATATTATCATGACGAACCACTGAAGCACAGATTTTGAGGTGTTCCCAATCCATTTCTTGGTTTGAGTTGCACAATGGGCAGTTAGGGGACTGATATATTCCAATTCTATGCAGGTGTTTGGCCAAACAATCATGGCCTGTTGCCACTCTAAATGCAGCTACAGACGATTTTCGTGGTAAATCGGGAATTAACTGTGGATTTTGATGCAGAGAGTTCCATTTTTTCCCTTGGGATTGAGTTATCAAATTTTGTTTGTTGAAGTCTAAGTATGTAGATTTAATAAATCTCTTCACAGAGTAATACGTAGATTTAGTAACAGGTCTGTAAGTAGCAGTGCTGCCCTTCTTTGTTAAAGCATCCGCATTCTCGTTTCCCAGGATTCCACAATGGGATGGTATCCATTGGAATACAATTCTTTTATTGAGTGATATTGATTGAGAGAGCATTTTAGTTATTTCTGCTGTTTGAGATGAAGGTGTGTGTTTAGAGACGATTGATAGAATAGCTGCTTTGGAGTCTGACAATATAACTGCATTCCTAAATTTATTGATGTGGCATAGAAGATTCCTGAGACTTTCACTTATTGCAATGATTTCACCATCAAAACTTGTTGTTCCATATCCAAGAGATCTATAAAGTGAGAAGAGACAGCACGTAACACCTGCACTGGCACCTTGTTCTCTGGAGATCAAGGATCTGTCAGTGTATAAATGAAGCCAGTTTTGTGGAGAGTACCTAATATTAATTGTCCCTAAATACAATTTTTTCAGTATTTCAGTGTTTACTTCTGATTTCAGTATTTGTTCTGTTAAATTTAGAGTTAAATGGTTTGGTTTAATTAGTAAGCTTTCTTTCAAATTCGGGATATTGATTTTCTGTTTTAATTCCTGAACAATGGATATGAAACTTTTTTGAGTTTTCAATCCACAGAGAGGACTGTATGAATGCCAGTTTTTTCCTGGGAATCTGATAAGTTTTTCATATTGAATCAATGCTTTTTCTTCTATTGTCATTTTTATGCTGTTAATATTAGTGAGGAATCTCATAGAATCTGTTGGAGTTGTTTTGATTCCACCAGTAATGAGTCTGAGAGCTTGGTTTTGAACATATTCTATGTCGTTTATGAAAGGTGAAGTAATTAAAATTTCTCCGCAGTATGTCAGCACTGGCTGTATAAACATTTTGTGTGTAGTTTTCAAAGTATTCCTAGAGCATCCCATTTCTTTCCTGCTAGTCTTTTTAGGAGGGAGAATCTGTTACGAGCTGTGTATTTCAAATGGTTGCTCCATGTTAACTTACTATCGAAAATAACTCCAAGATATTTGGATTCATAAGTCCTAGGAAGGTGTTGGCCATTGTATTGGATATTGAATTCTCTTTCTTTTTTACCGAGTGAAAATATTTGGTAGTTACTTTTGCTTAAATTGAGTGTCATCAAATTTGATGTATTCCATTCATGTAGTTGATTTAGAGCTTTAAGAGCAGAATTTTGAATTTTGTCTCTATGTCTGTAAGATCCGGAAGTCCACAAAACTATCTATATCATCTGCAAATAGTGCTGTTTTCATGTTTGATTCCTCTATTAGGGAGGGTAAGTTAAATGTTAAATGTTGGGCTCTATATTCTAGTATCATAACGTGACATTACATCTATACTGTAACTACAACCAATCTTAGTCTGTTATTACATTATTCTGTAGTTCTTAACAGAATCCATCACACACTGCTCTTTTCTTAGTTTCTGTAAAATTATTGTTCCATCTTAATTTGTTTCAGGTCAAATTGTCTGTGTTTGAACTTTCTTTATGCAGCATTCTTACATATTTTTTGCAATCAGATTTGCAGACGTACATATCACACAAGTTATCCATTCCATTACGCCCACACAGAGATTGTGTGTACTCGTTGTGGGTCTCTGGCATTTCGTCAGCCCACGCGAGTTGTGTGGATATAAAGGGAAAAGTTGAGACGGTGTCGGGTGGAGTTCCCGGGTAGCTCAGTGGTAGAGCGCTGGTACGTTCAACCAGAGGTCCCGGGATCGATACCCGGCCCCGGAACAATTTTTCCCTTGAAATTATTCAAATCTGCTTTACAGGGAGCTTCACCTGAAAGACTAGATTTGTATAATATATACGTTACTGTGTACGTTAACAGAAAACCACAATTCCAAGTCACACAGAGATTGTGTGCACTCGTTGTGGGTCTCTGGCATTTCGTCAGCCCACGCGAGTTGTGTGGATATAAAGGGAAAAGTTGAGACGGTGTCGGGTGGAGTTCCCGGGTAGCTCAGTGGTAGAGTGCTGGTACGTTCAACCAGAGGTCCCGGGATCGATAACCGGCCCCGAAACAATTTTTCCCTTGAAATTATTCAAATCTGCTTTACAGGGAGCTTCACCTGAAAGGCTAGATTTGCATAATATATACGTTACTGTGTACGTCAACAGAAAACCACAATTCCAAATCACACAGAGATTCTGTGCACTTGTTGTGGGTCTCTGGCATTTCGTTAGCCCACGCGAGTTGTGTGGATATAAAGGGAAAAGTTGAGACGGTGTCGGGTGGAGTTCCCAGGTAGCTCAGTGGTAGAGCGCTGGTACGTTCAACCAGAGGTCCCGGGATCGATACCGGGCCCGGGAACAATTTTTCCCTTGAAATTATTCAAATCTGCTTTACAGGGAGCTTCACCTGAAAGACTAGATTTGCATCCTCTTCTTTGTTATTAAACGTCCAGTTGACAAATTCTCGGCACTTCAAATGGTTTGTGGCTTCATTTGAGTCTTCTAGGCTTGCAGATTACAAATCCTTCTTGAGAATTACACGCAAGGTACTTCTCGGAAGGGTCCATTGTTGTGAACTACTGAAAATTAATTTCTTTCACTTTTTCTCAGGACAGCGATGTTTTCAGGCGACTGACGAACACGTGGCCATTCAATCTTTTCAACTCGAATTTTTTAATTTGTGTGTGAACTGTTGATCATTAGATCCATTTCGTCGACCGAAAATTCCACGAAGTCTTCGAACTGCCTCTGCATAACATTCTTTATATCTCTGTAATGCGTTTTCACAACTACAGTGAACTGACCCTTCATACAATGTTATGCTTTCTTTATGTTGTTTTTTCACAATAACAACAAATCGCAACAAAAGCAGATGACGAATGTTCCACTATTAACTGCATTAAATGCGCTTCATATTACAATAAAAATATTTGTTGAGCATTTTACTGTAACAGTGAAATATGGGCTGCAAGAATATATTTTCATTAGGTTTCGTTGGGATGGAGAATGCATACCTGTGCCTTGGAAGATGGAAACTTGTAGATAAGTTATACGGGCTCGTGAACAATCTCTAATTTTATTTAAATGCCATCCAGCCCAAGACAACTTCAGTTTAAACCACATTTGAGCGAAAGCTTACCACACCATCTGCACCGGTAAGGAGAAGTACTGGATGAATATATGTCTTCACTAAGAAACAGTGTTTCGGAAAAAAACGTCTGCGAAAAAGTCCACCTCATAATTGGGAAATGCAGATCTGGAAGTCTGAGTCCTATGGATATCACTCACTTCACATAAGAAGCCTAGTCTATTATGAAGCAGGGTTTTTGAGAATTGAAGAATTTGAAAAGTGACACAAGCTGTCTTTCAAGTGTTATAATTAGAATAGAGACAGACACAATATTGAATCTCATATTCAAAACTGTTCCTGCTACCAGTATGGTGTGCATAATGCAATTAAGATCAAAAAGATGATTTTCATATTTCATAATATTTTTATAAAATTATATATCATATATCCATTAATATTTCTATAACTACCAGGCATTCCAGACATTTTAAAGAGAAGACAGAGATATTGTAACGTTTTATTACTAACAACAATGTAACTTTATTATCTCAACAATAGGATTTGCTCTCCACACAGTAACACCGTATTCGTTAGTGCACTCCACTGACGACAATGACAATGTACTTGGACTATTACGAACAACAATGAACTGTTAATCTTAACTAATATTTACAAAGCACTATTTACAAATCAGAACTGTCAGTTTTCAGTTCACAGACCTTCAGAGACAGTTCACTGTACTCGAACTCAGGTCCCTCCAACTGCGGTCCACTGCACTCGAACCCAGGCCTTCGGATGCTGACACAGTTGCGGACGCACACTCGAGTCGAACTCCAGTACACAAGACTGGGTTGCTTGCTCTGGCTTACTCACTGACTGAATAAACTGAAAAACTGCTCAAGTTCGCTCGCGTTTCTTCTTTTATAACCACAGCGAGTAGCCTGGAAAGTTCGACGCGTGTCCAGAGATAGCACTCCAGAGAAAGTACTCGAACAATCCGGACCCCTCTTCACTCTGCACGCACCAGATGCACGCGCAACCCGGACCCAAAACATGGACGACTTAGCCTCTCCTCTCCACCGCGTTGACGTAATACACCCCCTCTGCCCTTCAGCATGCAGATGCTCCCAGTGCCAGCGTTTCGTCTGCCGCGCGCCCTGTTGGACGCGTGTTTGAACCCCGTTGCAGCTGTCACAATATTTTCCAGGAAACACTTGTGAAACACAAGCCACCTATTGCAGCAACATTCAGGACAAGTGAAATCTCCAAGTTGCCCTTTATCGTGGTTGAACTCATACAGTCAATAAATTCGAGAAGCAGAAACAAAATAAGTGGTTCCTATTCCACCTTTGCTCATTCATTCTAATCCAGTAAAAGTGTTTTCAGTGTTGCCATGTGTACTTATATATGTGTAAATGAAAGTTTTAAACAGGTTTCAACCATTAATTTTGCTAGCTACTTATTATCCCCTCTTTTTGAAACTTAATGGGTTTTTCATCGTACAAAACAATACTAAGTGACGAAAGATGTAATCGTTTACCAGAAAATATAGAAAAATTAAGTAGTGTTGTATTTAAGCAGTGTTGAGTCCACGCAATGCAAGAACTGTTTTATTCTTGTTTTCTTTAGTTTAAGATATTGAGTTACCTAGGTAAGTGTTTGATGACGTTGCAAAACTGTTCAATTATGCAGATTACCCGTATTTTATTCGGTAGCGTATTAATTATATAAAATAACTGTTAATCTGTACAGGCTTGTTGTGTAAATAATGACGTAGACCGCAAAAAAGTTGTGAAGGCTGTAGTTGCACTGACTCATTTTGTCGTCTGTACTAGGCAACTGCAGAGAGTTTGCAGTTGTGCCATTCAGTCAGTCGTGCAGGAAGCTGTTTCATTATTGTCCTCTTGTGCTAATTTATCGATTGTGATTGTAGATTATCGAATGACTTTTGGGACAACATTAAAATATTTCCTTTAGTCCCCATGTTGGTAATCAGAAATTGTACAGAAAAATCCCTTTTGAAGTCAGTCTCTCATAATAGGATAAACGTGATACTTCCTTGCCTTCTATTTTTTAAATAGCAGTACCTATTCTGTCTTTGGTACTGCCATGAATGACATAGGGGGAAATGTGCAGCTGATGAGAATAGTTGCTGTTTCAGTCATCATATCGATGGCAATCAATCATTGCAATTTATCATTTAATATTAAAGAGGCCTAATACTAAAAGATCATCCCACAATTTAAGTACATATGGTTAAGACTATCCTTCTATTTACAAACTTTTACTAAATATATGACTTGAAGTTTCACCAAAGCAAATATTTTGCAATCTCTGCATATACTCTGCACTGGTGACAACCACTATTCACAAAATTGTCGTCAACATAGACTTTTCTACAAAAAACCACGAATTTATTAAATAACCGTTTTTTCTTACATTATGTAATTTATTTCGCAAAAAAAAAAACAACCATATGGCATTTTACACACTTTTGGAATATGTCGCAAATTCAATATTATCAAACTAGAACTCGCGAAAAATGGAAATTATTAAATGGCATATTTGAAGGATAGCAAACTGGGCACATGGCAGACTTCTGGAAAGAAGTACAGAATCGTCACTAAGATGAAACGTATCTCTGATAGGCTATACTGTATAAAGATTCAGTTCATTTTTCTGAACACTGACTTTCTGCACTGTTATTCTGACCTTATTTATATAATCTTTTATGTTTATAATTTCAGCTAAGCAAACAATTGCATTATTTCTAGGTAAGTGCTAGAGGACAGAATTAAAATAAATCCCGGGTATATTTAATTTGGAAAGGGCGTGACTTTTTTTATTTTGGCCTGGTTGTGATGATTCCTAGATATGGCTGAAGGCGTACTTACGTATTACAAGCATTTAACACTTATCACTAATGCGGAAATCCATGGACACTAGTGCTCGCCTTGTTGTGTAAGATTCGCTTTTACGACGTGAAGAATAGCACTTACAAATAAAAAAAAAAAAAATGTTTTATTTAACGACGCTCGGAACTGCACAGGTTATATCAGCGTCGCCGGATGTGCCGGAATTTTGTCCCGCAGGAGTTCTTTTACATGCCAGTAAATCTACTGACATGAGCCTGTCGCATCTAAGCACACTTAAATGCCATCGACCTGGCCCGGGATCGAACCCGCAACCTTGGGCATAGAAGGCCAGCGCTATACCAACTCGCCAACCTTACAAATATATCATTGAATGAAACATAGCTGCGTTGTTAGTGTATGCTGAAGGACATGTACTTCCTTTGCCACATTTCTGCCAGTAATTGCTACTTCAAACCACCTTTATGGATTAGGAAAGCTGTACAATGGTCAGCACATTTACTAAATTGGAAAGCACTGGAGTACTTTCTGTTGGGACTTCATTAGGCAGTAGTGCATAACGCTATGGAAAATAGTGTAGAATCCCAGTTCCCTCGCATTCAGGTCTAATGCAATGCATTCAGAAACTTTCGTACTGTCTTTGTACGTGATGACATCTCGATGTGGACTTTGCTGTGTAGCTGGAGGTAGACATTTCGAAACACTGTAGTGAGTCTAAGAATACCCAACCAATCTCAAATATTGTTTATAAATTTTTTGTAGGGCTGATAATATAAAGTTGAATTTTATTATTTTGTTCAGTTTTCTTTGGAATAAATTAATATTCATAAAACTTTTTCGGTTTACCCTTGTTTATCCTGTATATCAGTGGTCGGCATTTCTTGACTCGCGAGTCAACTCCTCAATACACAAGCAGGGCGGAGGGGTAAGGCATGATCTCTCTCCCCTTAGCCATCTCATTTGGTGTTAAGCAATTTGGTATCCTCCCCTCCTAATCTTCTCCTTTGCTGTGTATTGCGAGCTGCATTTTATATGACAATCTTTGCGACCACTGGTTTAGAGGGATTAGACCTCTGCAAACGTCCGACTGAAGCTTACTGGTTGGTAAGCATCAGTTGTGAAGAGAGGGCAGGTGGGTAATGAGTCGGAACGCCACTGCAACTTATGCAAAATGTTTACTTTACTTTAATTCGCATTGAGTTTCTTATATGTTGGTGCAGTTTGTAAACTTAGTGTTTGTAGCCGATATTATGCTTTTACAAACGTTAAAATTTGCATGTAATCGAGTAGGTTATTTGTAACTGATTGTTAGGTGATCGGTCGTGAGTGCTCGAGGTTGTTGCACTGCAGTAAGTTTATTACATCACCTTGAATGTCTAACACTGAAAATAATCTATTTAAGAAGGTTACTGTTTTGTTTTATTTCAGATAGCACGAAAAGCGGGAAGTATTTGAAAATTTTTAATAAAGAAATGTTACCTTTAAATAACAGAATTGATTAAATGAAATATTGCTTTATATTATCAATAATGTTATTCAACATCCTTATTCTCAAAATCATTACACTGGTAATCAAAATGTTTAATGTGGCTTAGTAAATATGTGATTGCAAAAAAGAAAAGAGATTTTCTGTTGCATTCCAAATTTCTTAAAAATAGACATAATCTATCTCAGAGTATTTAATAAAAATCAAATTTACACGTCCAGTTTACTTGAAATATATATTAAGAGATGAATGATCAGAGGCAATGTTTGACGTTGGAGCTACTTATCCTAAGATGGATGCAGATACTATTATTCGACATCCAATAACCAGATCAAGGACAAAGCAAATAAAATTATTTCTGAAATTATTCCAAAGATAAGAGAATAAATTGAAAAATCGTCATTTGGTTCTAAAATTAATTTTTGTTTTTATTATCTAGAATTACCTCCTTGACTTCTTTGATATATTTACTTTTGTCCTGTGATATTACAAATACAACTGTTACAAAATATTACAACTCACTGACGACCGTCGACCATTTCTGTTGGGTGTTTTGCTCTTATGTGGAGTGAATACTGCACATACGCAGCCAGCCTGATGGGTATAACAGCGAATAGGGATTATAAAGAATGGACACTTTGCGTCGGTACCTTTAATGTAGCCGGACTGAATTCAATGACCTTCAAGCCAGCTAAAGCGTGAGATTCTGCTTTCTCCCTAGAGTTGGCGCTGACATCACACCAGCTAGCAGTCGATACAGCGGAAATATAACACATATAATTAATACATCTAGGTACATTATGTACTCAAATAAAATAAATTGGATCCATAAAATAATAAATCCGTCATTAACTGTAAAGAATTCCTTTATAATGAGAGTTGAGACGTTGACCCCAACAACAATTAAAATATGTAATGATTTGTTAGCGCTGAAAATGGAAAAAACAAAACTCTTACGAAAAGTAAAACCAAATACCTATATTATATTATATACAAATATTAAACGAATTCGATACTTAATTTTATAATTTGTTATATTATTTTATAATATAATTTATTATATCTGAAATAATATCATTATTAGAACTAGCTTGTCTCTGAGAAATAAGGAAAAGCTGTTAACTAGAATTTATTTGAAGCAAAGCGTTACTGGATTATGCAATAACATAGGCGATGTTTGGATCCTGTGTCTCAATTCTATTCTCAATTATTATCTTAGCGAATGCTCTATTACACTAACCTCTAGCGCTTGAAAGTGGAACTAAACGCTGTGCACAGAGAAACAAAACACAGAAAAATTCTCTCAGTGTCCATTCTTTATAATCCCTATTTGCTGGGTATAACACGTAATATCATGACCCTCGATCGATTGTCTTTATTGAAATGCAGACCTCTAATAGGGATGCAAAATAAAATTCTTCAGAGTATAAAGAGTGAGGTCTTGAAATCAGGCAGTAGCTTCTGCTGTATAAACGTAAAATGTTAGTACATGTTAATTTGAGTGTGTATATTTTCCGTGATTATCTTGCATAGTGCTTGTATATTTTCGCCATAGGATTGCGGCTACCTATGAACGGACTTTACCATCAGAATTCGCCGGCATTGCACATGAAGATAACGCGGCTGTATACGAGTTTCCCAAGAATTCCGTTGTTTCGGAAAAATCTGTGCCGACTCTTGAAGAAGAGAAGCAATTAAAATGCGACTTGTGTAAAAAGTGTTTCTCGAAATCGGTAAATCTAAGAAGACATTTACGTGTGCACACAGGCGAGAAACCTTTCAGATGCGATGTTTGTGGCAAATGTTTCCGTACTTCTAGTCTCCGAAATCGGCACGCACGCATCCATACCGGCAAGAAGCCTTTCAAATGCGATGTTTGTGGAAGTTGTTTCGGTTCGTCGAGTCACCTTACGCGCCATCAGAGCGTTCATACAGGCGAGAAACCTTGCAAATGCAGTGTTTGCGGAAAGAGCTTTTCGCATTCTGATCTCCTTATAAGACATGAACGCTTGCATACAGGTGAGAAACGATTCCAGTGCGATGTCTGTGGCAGATGTTTCGTGCGATCATGTTACCTAATTGCCCATGAACGCGTGCATACAGGTGAGAAGCCTTTTCAATGCGATGTCTGTGGGAACAGTTTCGGTTCGTTGGGTATCCTAACACGTCATGCACGCATCCATACTGGCAACATGCCTTTCAAGTGCAATTCTTGTGGAAATTGTTTCAGTTCGTTAAGTCATCTAATACGCCATGAACGAATCCATACTGGCGAGAAGCCTTTCAAGTGCAATTCTTGTGGAAATTGTTTCAGTTCGTCAAGTCATCTAATACGCCATGAACGCATCCATACTGGCGAGAAGCCTTTCAAGTGCAATTCTTGTGGAAATTGTTTCAGTTCGTCAAGTCATCTAATACGCCATGAACGCATCCATACTGGCGAGAAGCCTTTCAAGTGCCATATTTGTGGAAACTGTTTCTCGCAGTCCGATAACCTACTAAGACATGAACGCCTGCATAGAGGCGAGAAACCATTCTAATGGCATGTATGCGGTAAATGCTTTGCGCGATCTTGTCACTTAGGCCGTGTCTCAAAGCTACATTTTCAGCTGAAGTGAACTAGATTGTTGACTAAATAACCGGATGTGACGTCAAAAGTTATGATCCAAAGCTACTTAGTGTATAGCAAAGAGTTTGTAATATATAACTAGAGACACCAACGGCGCTAGTTTCGCGTACAAAATTGAACCGCTGTTCGGCCGCCATTAAAGGGAGTTGATGCTTCGCCGGGAGTGCGAGATGTTCATGCTTATTGAGGAGTACGAATAAATATAAGTACACTTGGAGGGAAATAATAAGAAAATGGTGAAATACTGCGCCGCAAATAATTTTTCGAACATAGCTACTATTGTAAGGTGCACAGGAAAGCATGCATATCTTAATATTTGAATGAATGTTCCAAATGCAGTTCCTCCTTTGAATGTGTTTACAGAATGTCGGAATATTTCTTGGATAAAGTTTTTCCAGAAACACATTAATCAGGTTAAAAGGGCTGGTTTCAACAATGTCTGTAACGGTTAGGTGCCATCATATTACAGTGGATTATAATAGCAGAGTGCATAAGAAAATCCTCAGACTATATCTGTCTAAACTGTTGTTTCACAATAAATGAATTAGGCTAATCATGTAATTTCCATATTGTACAGTATGTACTTCTAGTTTCTGGTTGTATTAAATGCAAAGAAATTAGTGAAAATATAGCTGATGGCCTAGTTAGGCCTATTATTACCACTACTACTAGATCTACTATGACTACTACTACTAGGCCTACTATTACCACTACTACTAGGTCTATTACCACTACTACTCGGCCTACTAATACCACCAAAACTAGGCCTACTATTACCACTACTACTAGGCCTATTATTACCACTACTATTAGGCCTACCATTACCACAAAAACTGTAATACTAGGCCTACTATTACCACTACTACTAGGCCTATTAATACCACTACTACTAGATCTACTATTACCACTACTAGGCCTACTGTTGCCATTACTACTAGGCCTACTATTGCCACAAAAACTAGACCTACTATTACCACAAACACTGGACCTACTACTACCACTACTACTACACCTACTATTACCATTACTACTAGGCCTACTATTACCACTGCTACTATACTTGTTTTTTTTAAAGATGGGACATGACAGTTAAGCGGCCGAACTTGGAACTACAGTGCTATGTTGCCAATATGCTCTACCACGGTGCCAGCTGATGGAAGGTATCAATTGACGTTAAGATGGCTGACGTTAAAACATTTATTGACAATTGATGCGAGGGTAAGAAAACAATACAAAAATCGACAGAGAATCAAAGACTAAACGTACCAATGCTAACATTGTATGCACAATAAATGTCACCAAGAGAGCTATTAAGCACTTGCAATGTGAGAACGGTAAGTTTGGCAACTCAACCGTTGTTACCATAGCAACAGGCCTACCACGCTATGTGACATTCAGTTGTTTTTCCGATCGCAATGCTCCTGTCATGTCCCATCTTTCAAAAAAACAAGTATAGGTCTACTATTACCCCTATTACTAGGTCTATTATTACCACTACTACTAGACCTATTATTACCACTATTACTAGGCCTACTATTACCACTACTACTAGGTCTACTATTACCACTACTACTAGGCCTACTATTGCAATTACTACTAGGCCTACTATTGCCACAAAAACTAGACCTACTACTACCACTACTACTTCACCTACTATTATCACTACTACTAGGCCTACTATTACCACTACTACTAGGCCTACTATTACCACTACTACTAGGCCTACTAATAAGTTACTATCGAAACTAGGCCTCCTATTACCATTACTACTAGGCCTAATACCACTACTAATAGGTCTATTATTACCACTATTACTAGGTCTATTATTACCACTACTACTAGGCCTACTATTACCACTGCTACTAGGCCTACTATTACCGCTACTAATTGTATTAAAAAGTCTGTACTGACCTCTAACTTGGTGGTCATCAACTACACAATGAATAGATTGTTTTATGATAAAATTTATTCTGATTATATTTTAAATCTGTTTCCAGAATTTTTATGATCTCATATTTCACCACTAAATATTTTCTAAGCACCATACACCTTCCTCTTCCTTTGCATGAAAGGACTGAAATATAGATCATTTTAAATATTACAGTAAATATCCATTAGTATATCCTTAAAACAATACTAGCAACCTAATACTGAAAATTAATGCTGGCATTGCCATTATTCAATATTTCACATAATTGTCCCGAGTATATATGGGTGATTTAATTTATTTTTTAGATTATCGCCAAAGATGAATCATTATAATACTTTAATAAATATAGCGCTCCTCTGCCATTCATATTTATTTCATCACGACACATCCTTTGTAAAAGATGTTTAAAACAGTGTCTATCACCAGGCTACATCAATGTATTGTGGTACTGTTTTCGAATTTCGCGCCTCAAACTCTCCCTCTAATGGCGGATGCTAGCCGATTCAATTTGTGACTTTTCTTGCCTGCCACTCACGGGTATGTGTCTCTAGTAAGTATTACAAACTCTTTGGTGCATAGTAATCAAGTCCGTAGCAGCTAGTAAACGAAAATGCTTGCTTGATTGTTGACTTGTTCATTAAACAAACATGGATACCTCATCAGCAATTGGGGTTATGATATCTGAAAATGCTTTGGAAGTGAAATAATGTAAATATAATGTAGAATAACACGTTAATTTTGAACACTAGCATTGTTAGTACCTTCTGTACTATGTTCTAAACATTACTGTAATATATTAAGTCCTTATTTTTTCCACATAACTCGTAATGAAACTGCATTAGGACACTGCCTTCTTAATTTAGTGCTGCACCGTGATGTCATGGTTTTTAGAAAAATAATCTATGGAGAAGGCCATGTTTCAAGCATACATGTCCAAAGCTGCCTAGTGTGTAGTTCACAAGTCATCTATTGCTAGTCCCTAGTGTGTAGTATGGACTTGAGCTTTGAGACACGGCCTTAATAAGCCATGAACGTATGCATACACGAGGTGGACCTTTCAAATCCGATGTGTGACAAGTATTTTTGTTTTATAAGATAGATTTAAAGTACGCTTTGTCGCGAAAAAATGTTAGATTTCAATGTTTCTAAAAAGTGTTTCTAGAATTCTAGCAACTCAGTAATCCATGAGCACTTGCTTAGTGGGGAGAAACGTTCAAGTGCGATATATATGAAATGTTTTTTCTCTTGTGAGACAAGTTTAAGAGTAATACAAATGCATAGTGACGACAAACTATTCAAGTGCAGTAACTGTGATGTTTCTCTAAGATGGGGACCCTAAAAATAATGAACATCAGCATATAGTACAGTAACCTTCCAAAGTCTGATGTTTACGAAACTTCGTTTTGTTAAGAGGATAATCTGAACAATGTTATATTCAACTATACTAGTGATGAAGCTTTTAGCTGTGATGCCCGTGAAACGGGTTTCCGGAATTAGACTAGAATTATGTTTGTAATCATACCAGACAGATATTTATCGTGTTTCTCACAGTTGTGTACACTAAATTCCATGGACATCAATATATAGGTGAGAAAATATATCACTATTTCACCCAGAATATATTCGTGTATTATGTCATGAAATATGGATTAAAATAAACATACGCGAGAATAACGTTTCATTGACATCACATTTCAAAGGTTTGTCGCCTATGTTCTCGTGTTCACGGAAGAGAGAAAAAGCTACTATAAATATCGCATTTGAATAGTTTCTGCCCAGGATTCTTGCGTACATTAATATTTAATCTTATTCTAAAAATTTGATTCACGGATATCTCACTTGAATTGTTTATCGCCTGCATTTTCGAACTTTCCACAGATCTTATGACATTTGGCAATTCTCCACAAAAAGCTACACGTGCCACCACTGCACTAAGCTTACAGTGGTTTATAAGGTGATGAGAGATGGACCACTGAAGTGGCAGAGCAGTATAACCCGATGAAAACTTTGGAGAAACTGGGGCGCGGGTAGTTCTGGTGACTTTGGAGGTGAAAATCGTGGAATATCTCGTGAATTTTTTGCGAAAATTGGTTTGAATAGTTAAGAATTTCAGTTGTGAATATTAAGAAACGTTGGCTCAGAGAAAAAATGTTGGAGAAAGTGGAGGAAAGGAGAAAATGAACAAACATCATCAGAGAAGAATGTGGACGAAACTGCAGGACACTAAACAACGAACTAAGCAATGAAACTGATAAGCAGGGAACGGATTTATATGGACTAAAAATATATTAAATATGTAAATATATATGTAGTTATTTTTACCAAAATATGGAATTAAATATGGATTTTTACCAAAATATGGAATTAAATATGGACTTAAAATTATAAAAAAATGACTATGTACGTTAAATATTGGTACATTTTAATCAAACTAAACAAAAAATATAATGGACGTACCTTATCTTCCAATGTAGTTTCAACAAAACACAATTTTTATTGTCTGTTACCATAACAATAGGTTACAAACATTTCTTTCAAGTGCTGAAAAGTGAATCTTCTTCTATTGTCTCTGAGGATAGATTTATACTGACTAAAAGAGCGTTCGACGTCACAAGAAGTAACTGGTACATAATTCAATTTCACAATGTCTGCTGGGGATAAGTCCAAGTTAATCTTCACTGTTGATTCACCACTCATCACAGCAACAACCTTTTGTAGTTCTTCATATCCAGGGTTTTTTGAAAGTACAGTGTCCACCTTAGCTCTTACTGCATCTGCAACTTTACCTCTACCACGATTCAGTTGTTCCACAGTACTATTTATAATTTCAAAACTTTCAGATAGTGAAAGGTGCCTATTTTGGAGACTTTTGAGCGTTTTTATGATGCATGAAAATGTATGCTGAATGTGAGCTAAGTCATTCTTCACACTTATGTCACAGGTAACTGTTTTCGCAGTATCAATTGAGACTGCATCTTCAGAGTCCAATGCAAGGAGAACATTGTTAATAGAGTCTATATGTTCGGCATAATATTCAACTGCTTCTAGCCATGTACCCCATCTAGTTAAAATTGGCTTTGGTGGCAATGGAATTTCAGGGTACATTTCTTTCAACACGTTAACTCTACTGGGAGCTTTGAGAAATACTTTTTTCACTGATGAAATCAACAAATCTACTTTAGGGAAATTGTCTCTGACCACTTCTGCCACACGATGAAATGCATGCGCCACACAAGTAAAATGAGTCAATTTAGGATATACAACAGATAATGCTTGTCCAGCTTTGACCATATAAGGGGCAGCATCGCTAATAAAGAATAACACATTATCGTACATAATACCCTTTGGCCACAGGATACCCATAGCTTCGTTGAACAGTTTAACTATAGTTTTGTTATTGCACTTTTCTAGAACATCACAATGTAAAAGAATTCGTTCAGAATATTGTTCACTTAACAAACCGATAACTACATTACCAACAAGTCTACCTTCTTTGTCGGGAGTCTCATCAATGGAAACCCAAATTGAACTATCTTTAATTTCATCTCTTATCTTCTGTATTGTCTCATCGTAGATGGATGGAGCATACGTCTTCCTAAGTGTTGACTCATCCGGGATTGTATGTTGAGTATATTTTTCAAGGAATTCCCTGAAGACCTTATTCTTTAGTTTGTAGAGAGGAATATCAGCAGAGATGAGAGAACGGCACAGGTCGATGTTAAACTCAGATCTTACATTCGATGTTGTTGGTTGTGTTAAAAACAATTGTCTCTGCTTGGAATTTAGTTGTTTGTTGGCCTGATGTTTACTAGTTGTAATGTGTTGTTGCACCAGGAACTTTTGTGTAGATGATACTGCACACTGACACAAATTACAAAATAATATTTTATTGTCAGTTGATAAACCATCTTCTTTAAATTCTGAAATGTAACTTGTTAGTTTTGATTTTAAATTGCCTGAATGACGTACTTTTGGCATATTTACCGTCTTTATAGTATGATTTACAAAACTGAACCTATGTGTACTCTGACTGGCATTTACCTGTTGAGCTGCACAACTGAAGTCTGTTAAAAATTTTAAATTAAATTAATACAGTTTTGTAACTTACTTTCCCATTGTTGATAGGACTGCTAATTTTCAAATAACTCTGATGTTAAAGGGATTACTGAACATGTGTTTAAATCTCTATTGTTGAAATGTATTTTTAAAAGTTAATGGAATTTTGTTTTGTTTTATTGTTAAACCTAATATAATATGGACTGTTTTATATGAAATATGGAAAATATATGGAAATTAACGAAAATATGTACTAAACTCTAAAATATGGAAAAATATGGAAAATAAAAGTAGGATTTTTCAACCCTACACATTGTGAAACATAAAGATAATGCAAAATATAAATTATATTAGCTTTATAAGTAAATATGTATTTACATATAAATCCTTTCCCTGCTGATAAGGTAACGAAGACCGAATGAAACAAAAATGTAAAGATATAAAGGGAAGGTATGATTTAATGTACCACGAAGTAAGATGTATGGATTTAACAGTAAGTACGGTGCAGGATAGCCATGTGGTGTATAGAACACGGAATGGGCAATGAAATTACAGATACAAAGGGAACAAATGGACGAAATATATAAGAGAGCTGTATGAGACAAGGAATCGTTCAAATAATTTAGTTACAGAAGACGAAACAGCTGTATCAGAAGGTAAATATATATATATATATATATATATATATATATATATATATATATATATATATATATATATATATATTGATTCAAGGTGAGCTAGCACATAGGGGAATGAAGAATGAGAAAACAACAGCAGTTGGTGGAATCCCCATCGAATTAGTGAAATTCTTGGATGAAGACAAGAAGAAAATTTTTTCATCATGCAACACAATATATGTGAAAGGTGGATGGCCTGAAGATTTCACAAACTCAGTGGTACTACCAACACCGAAGAAAAAATTGCCAAGAAATGTAACAAGTTGAATATTTTTCCGATATCACACTCGGTGAAATGTCTCCTGTGAATAGTAAATCGACATTTATATTCTAAGATGGAAAGAGACCTAGAAGAAGAGCAATTTGGTTTCAGGAAGGGAAAAACTACGAGAGATGCAATTGAACAATAGACAAAAGCTAGCTAGAGGAAAATAAAGAAAGATATGTAGTATTTGTGGCCCCGAAAAAGGCTTTTGACAAAGTGAATAAGAATATGGGGGTTCTCAAGAAAATCTAAGTAGTTTGGAAAGAAACGAGACTGTTCAGTAATCTTTATATAAAAGAACGAGTCAATTATCATCTACTCTGTTCAACATGTACTTAGAGGATTTGGTGAAGAACAGCTTTCAATACATGGGATGAGTGATGGTAGGGGGAGGAACAATGCAGTGCACACGATTTGCTGATGATATGACAGCATTAGCAGAAGAGGAGAGAATACTATTTGATATGCTACTGGAACTAAATGATAGCAGTGAGCATTATTGGATGAAAATTAATGCAAAGAAATATAGGCCATGGTTAGCAGAAGAAAAAAAAGAAGGTAAACGTGCAAATACGAAAGGAGGCAATGTAACAAATAGTTAGCTTCAAATACTTTGGGTGTACTATAAGTAGTAGTATGAGCTGCTCCAAGGAATCAAAAGGAGGGTAGCAATGGCAAAGAAGTTTTAATAAAAAAAAGGAGGATCTACGGATCTCTGGAAAAAGAAGTAGCACGTGTGTAGTGAAGTGCTTTATGTGAAGTGTGGCGTTGTATGATGTAGAAACATAGACATTACTACGAAGTGAAGAGAAACGACTGGAAGCATTTCAAATGTGGACTAAGAGGAGAATGGAGTGTGTGAAATGGACAGATAGAATAAGTAACGTAGCTGTGCTAGAAAGAGTGGGTGAAAAAAGAATAATGCTGAAACTGATCAGGAAGAGAAAAAGGAATTCGCTGGATCACTGTCTGAGAAAAAACTGCCTACTGAAGAATGCATTGGAAGAAATAGTGAGCTGGAGAAAAGTTTGGGCCCAAAAATATATCAGATACATTGAGATACATGCTTCATATGCGGAAACGAAGAAGATAGTAGAAAATGATAAACATACCAGAATGCTGAGTTTGGAGTGAAACTCCTACCCTTGAACAGAAAACTATGAATGAATTAATCAGACTTTTGGTAGTTTTTAAGATCTGACTGGGGGTAATGTTGTTATACATAACTTTTAATATTATTTTGTAGATCAAATAATATAACATATTAATATATTTCTTTCGGGGTTCCTGATTATTCTGTGCCAACTGGATATTATATTGAAATTCACTACGTTCCCAGTCCTCAGTGTCCATCATATACAAATGAAATCATGCTATGAAACCAATGTTCATGACGTATTGAGATACGTATTCCCCGGGCAGACATTGATGATTATTCTTTCTGTCTCACTGGTAGAACAGTTGAAAATAAATTGGTTTATAGGCGAATTTCAAGTTTCACGATGTTGCCGCATATTTGACTGCAAATATCATTGAGTACTAAACCTAGTTCACATGTTGTTCAGTTAATTTAATACAAGATATGTAGAAACTAACGTCGAGTTTATTTACTAATGTTCAGTTAAGAATAATCTTTAATGAGTGACGAAATGGGACAAAAATACACATAGTACTGCTGTTGTGCCAAGAGATGGCAGGGAAATTGTCTAGGTTGTGCGAGGAAAGCCATGGAATACTATGTGCATGCTTCATCTCAATGCACAAAAACTGTACGTGATGAAAAAATGAAATATCCACTAAGGATATTACAATAATAAAATATCCCTAAGGATATTGGGCACACATTGTCCGTTTTCGAGAAAAAATTATGATCCGAGTATCTTAGAAAACGTTTTGCATCGAAAAAAAGAAAGTGGGCTTAACGAGCTTTCCTCTTACATCCTCTCATTTCATTCCCTTTCCCTTATATTATAATGTACCGAAGTACATATGCTATTTCCATGCAGATATTCTGCGTCATCATACGATGAAAGAGTAATGGAACGGAGAAAAATTCTCTCCGGCGCCGTGATTTGAACCCGGGTTTTCAGCTCTACGTGCTGATGCTTTATCCACTAAGCCACACCGGATTCCACCCCGGCGTCGGAAGAATCGTCTCAGTTTTAAGTTCCAACTCTTGGGTTCCCTCTAGTGGCCGCCCTCTGCACTACATCATAGATATCTATGAACCTAGGACTGAAGTCCACACATGTGCTGAGGTGCACTTGTAATGAGTGACTAGTTGGCTGGGATCCGATGGAATAAGCGCCATCTTAAATCACGAAGCGATTTACGCATATCATATATATTATAATGTACCGAAGTACATATGCTATTTCCATGCAGATATTCTGCGTCATCATAGTGGATAAAGCATCCGCACGTAGAGCTGAAAACCCGGGTTCAAATCCCGGCGCCGGAGAGAATTTTTCTCCGTTCCATTACTCTTTCATCCCTTTCCCTTGCTCCTCACACACTCTTACACTCATTCTTTGATTATTTCTATCTTTTGTCCGTACCCCTCCTCTCTACTCCTACCTAATTCTATTTCAACAACATGCCTACTTTAATATCAAGGCAGAATTTCACTTTCCATACCTTGATTTTATCAGGACTCGAACCACCGACCTTCACTTCTGTACCCCACAGCTTCAGCTATTTGGTTCTGCTAATGCCGCCATATCATCAGCACTTGAAATTCATACATTAGCTAAATCTAAAACGAAAATTCAAATGTCGTGTCAAATACTACGTCACATCTTACGAAGAAAGTCCGGATATCATTTTAGTTGAAGAACTTAGTAGTCTTTCGAGATGTGTGACATGTTACCAGGTCTTGTTGAAACACACCGTTGCCATCTGGAATGTGTTTGGCTTAAGATGAGTTGCCCTACAGTGTCATCTATTTAATTATAAAATGAAAACAGGCAATGTGACATTTTAAATCTGCGTAGATTGCCAATAGAAGATAAGGATCTTAATGCATAGCAGGCAGAGCTGAATGTAGGAGTAATATATTCCAGTGGAATTGATTATGCTGCTCCAAACCAAGAAATTATATGTTACAGATTGTTTGAGATCAGTTCCATTTCATCTAACATTGTAGGAAAACTCAGCACTATTGTGTGTACTCAATCTGCTGTTATCAATATAATGTGCTTGTTTATTTCCACTAAACCATTGATTGATTATATAACACTGTACAATATTGTTTCCTTGTCATTGTCACACTTCTGTCTTCTGAAATAAGATTACCTCTGATAAATTACTTATTGATGAGGCTAAATCGTTGATATAAACTAGAAACAATAATGGACTTAAAACTTCATGCTTAATTTCTCTAAAGTATCAGTGAGTATTTTTCAGAGTATTTCGTACATTTAATTACAATTGTTGTTTTGTATTTGCTAATGAAGATGCAAACCAAACTACCGTGTCATCTTTGATGCCATACATTTTTCTTATCCATATTTTGTGATCTAAACAGCAAATGCTTTAGCTAAATCACAAAATACCGGTATTCTCCGAACATGTAATTATGAATTTAAGGATTTTAGTACGGTACTCACGAACTTAGAAGCTGCATTCTCTGTTGATTCTTATTTTCTAATTCCAAACTGCTTTGAAACTAATATGATGTTGCAATCCAAGTAGTGAGACAATCAATACACACCTGTCTGAAAGAATTTTGACAATATAGTAAGTAATATGGGTCTATAATAATTACGGATAATGCATTTATTTTCGTTTTCCTATGTTGATTTTACCATTTTGTATTCGAGTCTTTGTGGGAAAATACCACATTGCATTCATAATTTACATAAACAGTCCACACCTGTGGAGTAACGGCTAGCGCGTCTGGCTGCGAAACCAGGTGGCCCGGGTTCGATTCCTGGTCGGGACAAGTTACCTGGTTGAGGTTTTTTCCGGGGTTTTCCCTCAACCCAATATGAGCAAATGCTGGGTAACTTTCGGTGTTGGACCCCGGACTCATTTCACCTTCATTATCACCTTCATCTCATTCAGACGCTAAATAACCTTAGATGTTGATAAAGCGTAGTAAAATAACCTACTAGAATAAAAAAAATTACATAAACAATTTAAATGATAAAAAATTATTTCAGATTAGGGCAATAACACACTTGCTATTTCATCATATGCAGAGGAATTTTTGGTTTTTAGATTTTTATCATGTAGGCTAAATGTTACTATGCTGTAGTAGTGGCAATAAATCCAAGACCTCGAAATTCATTGTTAAATAACCAAATTGTAGCATCTCGTGCATAATCTTGAATATTTTCATTTGGACATGGAGCTGTTTCATCTTTAATAATATCCCATAGCTCACAACTTTAAGCTATATCAGAATTTTGTATTTTTCAATTTCGATGTGTTCTTTTTGCTTCTTTCATAAGTTTACTTTTCATCATAGTTTACAATAAACTTAATCGAAATGTTGTTTAGTCAACTGTATGAAGACAGGTTGGACTGCATCACTTCCTAGGAAACTAAGGCAGGAGATAATAGGGCAGTATGACTAGTTTCTTTCCTTCTCCATTACATAAATCACAGACTAGATCATATCATACTTGAGATGTATGCAATAATAATTGAAGTACGCCCCTGAACAACGCTGTATAGCACATTTTTTTTATATTTTGAGTTTTCAATGGGACATCGATGTATAGCACACCCTACACATGGAAAACACACTGGAATGTCGAATATCCATCCCCAAGTGGCCGTAATAGTCGGAAATTTGAACCACTTCAGTGGAACAATGATGTATAGCAAACAATGTGGCGAATGCAGGCAGTATGCATGTTTCACCAAGCGATCTAAAATGCCTCACTATGTCGAGAAAACGCAAAATTAACATGTCTGAGTGGAATGATATCAAACAGAAGAAGCTACGGGACTCTGGAAAGACATACAAAAGCTGGAAAGGCAAAGAGGTGCCTGGAAAAACCCTTCCTAATAAGGTGAGTGGAACAATGCTGTATAGTGTTATTCCTACTGCAGTACACAAAATTTCCGGTTGCCTGATCGCTATTTATGATATTCATGTTCCTATAAATTTATGTGCTATTTTTAAGTTCTTTTCAAATATTATGAGTGATACTGAACGTACTATGAAGGATGGATTATAATTTTAATACTCCGTATAATGGATCAGCAGTATGTAGGCTACATAGAAATGACCCAACCTTATTTTATTAATAGTTATTTTAAAGCTAATTATTTGCAATTTTAATGGAATACCATAGTATTTTATTCTCAGCCTAGGGTTGTGGCCCAGAAAAATTCAGAAAAGAAGGGTGTTATGTTATGACCCCGGAAATAAAAATTGCATTATGTGAGGAATATCACAGACTTTATTATAATGAACAGTCAATAGGTTTGGTAAAATATATTGTCATGTCAGAACCAGCAAGACGGAAAAAGAGAAAGAGCGATGCAAATTCTAAAAAATTAGCTTCATTGAGAGAATTTCCATGACAGGTAGATCATTTCAAACATGTTACAAAGATCACATCACAGCCATAACAAAATTACAAAACACTTCCACATATGCAGAACACATCACACATGCTAACTGTACATACAGAGACATCAACACAGACATAGAAATTCTATACATCCAACCAAAAAGCCTGAAACTAAACACACTAGAACAATAAGAAATATACAGAAACACAAAAACACATCCAAACGAAATTCTCAACGCACAACTCAATTTCAGAAAAAAAAAACACACACACACACACACTCTTTGACTCCACATTACATTACACAAACACACCCCCACAGGAAACAAACAAAAGGCGCCAAGACCAGCAATAACCAGTTCTAAAGATGGCCGATAGCAAGCTGAAACATGTTAACAAGGTAATATAAAATTTAGCACAAGAAAGACAAATAATATGTTTTCCGTATGATATAGTGTTAAAAGTTACGTAATCAAGATGTACAAAGTAATTACGGTACTTACATGCTACAGAACCTTAAAGTGTTATATGCATTATGTTATTTTTCTGCCGTTTCTTTGTTTTTAATGTTTATAAGATCACAAATCCATGTCTTACTAGTAAGTGTTCAACCATAGGAAACATACAGCATTGTTCCACTAAGTAACATACATCGTTGTTCCACTGTTATTCCTTATAAAACTACTTCAATTTTAAAACATTCAGTAGTAGACAGCTGGTTAATAGTTCATATGTATCGTGATGTTGTAATGTGCCTGTTGCCTTGATATACGGATTAAATTATTGTTTAGTTTTACGATAATATTATTTTATGTCTCTACTGTAAAAAATGGAAAATGTTCTATACAGCGTTGTTTGGGGGCGCACTTCAATTGTTCTTTCTCTGACATATTGTCAAGTGAGAAGCACTGCCTCATAATAAATGCAGATCTCAATCAGAAGTGAAATTGTAATAGACTGCATTACGAGACTCGTTTATTTTTCTTAGAGATTCCTGTTTGTAATACATGAGATTTTAATGCACAACCATTACCGGAAAACAATGCATTTCATTATCCCTGTCAGCATTTTTATTGTTTGTTGTCGAACAGGCTTCTTTGTATGAACAACATAAGTGTTTGGTGACTAGTAGCTTACGTATCATTAAGAAATGAGATATAGAATTTTTTTCTGCTACTGTAGCTTTATAACAATTTTAATTGTCTTGTTGATGGATGTTCCTAAATTTTCCACTTTTTTTTTTTATTTTATTGACTGCAATTTGAAGTTCAGTACTAGTAATTGATTTCAATATATTCTTCAATATGATCACTTCAGTTAGTGGGTATACAATATCTGTTAAGAAATCATTTAAGGCATTTATGCTAGTAAATATTAATTGAATTCACTTACATAAGAGGGAAGCGATATAAAGAATAGAGCATAATTCTATGTATTGGTCTTGTATCTGTTGCCACAATCTTCTAAACCCACAAAGGAAGGTAGGCCTACTGTACACTATATGGGTGAATATTCTGAAATGGGCAAATATGAATAACAAAACTGGAAAAAATATATTATATTAAATTGTGTACCTTTTTCTCACATTGGTTACATTTGCTCCTATTATTGAAGATTCTGGTATCAGTTCAGCTTAAAAAAATTTTTATGTGAGGTTTTCTAATTTAAAAAAAAAAAACAAGGGATTGTTGTTATCTTTCCCTTACAGCCCATTGTTTAAGGTATCTTCTAAACTAATGCACTTCAGATTTCACTTGTCTTCGAACATTTCTTTTTTCACGATCAGTCATATCTATTTTCTTTCTTTTTTTTTATATTCTTTGCCATAGTCCCTTTTTTTCTGCAACTCCTCTTCAGTCATATTTGCCCTCTGCCTACGTATCTTCTCCCTTTCATATTTTCTACTTTCATCATCAGACTTTTTTTCTTTCCTATAAACAATCACATGAAATAATATTCGAAGTTACTTTATCCACCAGCCATTTAATAATTGTATGTTAAATGAAACCTAGGTCCCACAATAAAGGGACCGACGTTACAGGGACCGTTGTTACAAATTAGTATAATTTCCGCAATAGTTCTGACAAAATAAATCGTTAAAAATATCATGGAGGTTAGATTTTTTAGTCAACAAACATTGTAATGTTTTGCATATACTACGAAAGTTTAATATATACAAACTATATTTAATGCCACCTGGGACCAGTGTTACCAACAGAAAACATAACATTCAATCATCAGTGATGATTTTTGTATTTTTCAATAAAATAAATTACGACAATGGACGAAAAGTTTTTTAACTGGCGCCATGTTGACCTCTCATCACTACCAACCGTTAAAATTTACCACATGAAGCATAATTGTCTTTTGAGTAGCTCTTTTATTTCGAGGGACTGGCGTTACAAAATTTTTGGGGACAAACTTTACGTTAAAGTTGTGTCCTTTCAGAATTAAAACAAACAACAATTCCTGTCTTTCATAAGTATTTTAACTATTTATTTTTATTATCTTGGCCGAGGAAATAAAATCAAATCGAAACATTCCGAGAAAAACTTAGTCAGAGTAAAATGTAGTTGGGGATATAGGGACCGTAGTTACATTTTGAAGTTTGGACGTTATTTTTTAAATATAAATTTTAAAATTAATCCTTTTATGCTTTGTTTCCAACGAAAACGTATGAGAGTTAATTAAACGCAAAAGTAATCAGTAACATTTTCAAGAAACTCCTTAAATCATCCGGGACATACATTTACCCATTTCAGAATATTCACCCAGATATGTTCAATTGATGGTATTCAATTTTGAAATAAATTTCTTCTCAAAGTAGATGGCATAATTAAATGTCGCTGCTACATGTTGATAGTATGCAAGATAAAATTAGACCTGATTTTTAATTTCATTCACATGGGAATTTACGTGGTAGCGCAATAAAATTTGGAGCAATTTATGAAGTAGCTTGAATGAGATTCACAAAGTAGGAACTGAGTATCTTTATTTAACAAATATTTTCTCTTTCAGGTGACTTTTCTGCTGAAAAGACACCAGCAAATAACGTGCAACTTGCTACGAACCGCATCGTTTTCTTTTTACCATTATCACAGTCAGTAATGCGAGATAGATTTTTATTAACCATTGGAATACAATTATTCAAGGCATCGTCTGTGTACATTAATCTAACAATGATACAATAATTTTACAGTCATCTTAATCTATGGTAACATGTCACATGCTTATTAAATAGGATACTAGTTACTTAGAGTATAATGTAGTTAATCACTAAGCAAATAACGTACAAATAATACTGCTAATTCAGTCAGTAATGCATAACACACTATAATAGTTACTTGTAAATAAGATGGTTAGTTTCTTTTAAGAGATTCACAGTTAATTATTTTGTAATCACACACTAGCAGGCAATTGATTTCTTTTCTTCTGGCTCTTGATGCCGCCTCTCTTCCATTAGGGTCTCCAGGCACATGCAACGAGAGAGAACAGAAGGGCAGTACACTCAAGAATAAATGGTTAAAATGTAAAACTTTATATTTAAATATTTCTTTATTTATTTATTTCATCAATCATTGTTCATGTCATGGCGGATTAGATGTAAATATTCGTTTATGCACATTGGCTTCAGTGACACGTGCTTCAAAACGCACTTCAGTTTCTTTGAGCTACAGTAGTCTACATAATTTATCATTTATGGATTTGATAGTCGATATCCATTCTGATTACAAACAAGTCTCTGGGTTTGCTTAATACGCTGTTCACTCTCCTCATATTGGAGCAATGGAGCAAGAAAACTATAACCACAGTCTAGTATATACAGTCACGAAGCTTGAGTTGTGAGGGTGCTAGGAACAATTTACTGTGCCACTATTATTTCACATTGTCTGTAATGAGGCGATAGTAGCGATCCTAGTGGTTAGTAACTATCTACATGCATATTTACTATGTATTGAGCTTCGTGACTGTATATACTAGACTGTGCTATAACCCTCTTGATATGAACGAACTGACTCTTTTGAACGACTCTCTCTTGAGAGCTAGCCCACGCCAATTAGTGGGTTTGACCCTTCACTAACCGGTAGTGGTTGAAAATCGAAAAGTTGTATAATGAATCAAAATAGGTCTATCGAAATAAAAAAAAGCTAAACAATGGAAGCCATTTCCTAGTAATGAAATTTAACAATAGAATTCCATTCAGTACAAAAAATGGGAGTATAAAGGTACACTACATCAGTTATTCATAGATTTCAAAAAGGCATATGACTCGGTTAAGAGGGAAGTATTATATAATATTCTTATTGAATTTGGTATTCCCAAGAAACTAGTTCGATTAATTGAAATGTGTCTCAGTGAAACACAGCACAGTCCGTATAGGTCAGTTTCTATCTGATGCTTTTCCAATTCACTGCGGGCTAAAGCAGGGAGATGCACTATCACCTTTACTTTTTAACTTTGCTTTAGAATATGCCATTAGGAAAGTTCAGGATAACAGGCAGGGTTTGGAATTGAACAGGTTACATCAGCTTCTTGTCTATGCGGATGACGTGAATATGTTAGGAGAAAATACACAAACGATTAGGGAAAACACGGAAATTTTACTTGAAGCAAGTAAAGCGGTCGGTTTGGAAGTAAATCCCGAAAAGACAAAGTATGTGATTATGTCTCGTGACCAGAATATTGTACGAAATGGAAATATAAAAATTGGAGATTTATTCTTCGAAGAGGTGGAAAAATTCAAATATCTTAGAGCAACAGTAACAAATATAAATGACACTCGGGAGGAAATTAAACGCAGAATAAATATGGGAAATGCGTGTTAGTATTCAGTTGAGAAGCTCTTATCATCCAGTCAGCTGTCCAAAAATCTGAAAGTTAGAATTTATAAAAGGGTTATATTACCGGTTCTTCTATATGGTTGTGAAACTTGGACTCTCACTCTGAGAGAGGAACATAGGTTAAGGGTGTTTGAGAATAAGGTGCTTAGGAAAATATTTGGGGCTAAGCGGGATGAAGTTACAGGAGAATGGAGAAAGTTACACAACACAGAACTGCACGCATTGTATTCTTCACCTGACATAATTAGGAACATTAAATCCAGACGTTTGAGATGGTCAGGGCATGTAGCACGTATGGGCGAATCCAGAAATGCATATAGAGTGTTAGTTGGGAGACCGGAGGGAAAAAGACCTTTAGGGAGGCCGAGACGTCGATGGGAGGATAATATTAAATTGGATTTGAGGGAGGTGGGGTATGATGAGAGAGACTGGATTAATCTTGCACAGGATAGGGACCGCTGGCGGGCTTATGTGAGGGCGGCAATGAACCTTCGGGTTCCTTAAAAGCCATTTGTAAGTAAGTAAGTATTCCATTCAGTAGCTTAAACCACAGGTGCATTGATCCAATAATGGGGAGTTTGTAGATCCCCTGTCATTTATATTTCAATTTTTTGTTTTATTTTTGTCCTATCTGAGTTACATAGTATTTTTAGATAACTGCTGGTGATCACAGCTCACTTGATCATAGAGCGTGGAGCTGTTACGTTCTGAGTGGTTCATTTTCCTTATAGATATATTTATTATTACTTCATAGAAGTAAGTTTGTAGTCATGAATATTATCAGTTTTGCATTCGTTGTGAAAATCAATTGAATCGTAATTGTTTGTCGGATAGGGTACCATGCAGGAACAATGATGAATTGGTATTTTGGCTTCATTTAGTTACTGTTACTACTACATGACAAAACCTGCAAGACTACAAATCGTAAGAAGCCTCGATATTTTTGTATTTCCTCTTAACAATATGCAATTCATCGACGTCTTCTATCTGTCTTGGCCTGCTGATAGGAGTCGAATTGTTTCTTGCTATTACGTAACAAAATTCTCTACAAAAGCCATAATAATCACAAACGGTAACTATGCTTAAAGTCCACCGCTTTGGAGTAACGGTTAGCGCGTCTGACCGTGAAACGAGCGGGTCCGGGTTCAAATCCTGGTTGGGACAGGTTACCTGGTTAAAATTTTTCTCCGGGGTTTACCCTCAACCCATTAGTATAGTATAGTATAGTATTTATTAGCTGTCGTTATAGCAAAAGCTAATGACATTGTCAAATTACACGTGTGAAATTATAGTGCAAAAATGAAAATTATTCTATTACAACACTAAACATAAAACAAAATGATCACAAATACTCCTTAGAGTTTACAATTGAGAGTCAAGATTATCAAAATTAGGCTAATATCTAGATGAAAATTGTAACACACTGATTACAGATATTGATTTGATTAACAATTTATGAGAATTTCCTAATATATTACAGAATAATAATACAATTCAGAGAAAGAAACCTAAAAAATATCAACAGCTTGCTTTTCTGATTCAAAATATTCTTGTACAGAATAGAATGGGTTTCTAAGAAGCCACGTTTTCACTTTGACTTTGAATATGTCAAGTGACCCTTCCTGTGCTTCCTGTGGAAACATGTTGAACATTCTACAGAAAACATGTTAGGACTACTTTTAACTTTGGATAGTCTGCAAAATGGTATGTCCAGTTTTTCTTTATTCCGAGTATTATACTCATGTTTATCCATCCTACTGGTGAAGCCATAAAGATTTTTCTTGATGTAAAGAAGGAGTTCCAGAATATATTCATTAACAACTGTTAAGATGGACTCCTGTATGAACAGTGGTTTACAATGTGCTTTGCTTGGTTCTTGTGTGATAATTCTTATTGCTTTCTTCTGAATGAGCAGGACTTCAATAAGTTTATTGCTGTTTCCTCACACCAGGATTCCATACTTCAATATGCTGTGAAAAAAAGCAAAATAAACACTTCTTAGGTACTGCCCGGGTATTTTATCTCTAATTCCTCTTAAGAGATACAGGACTCTGGACAGTCTCCGAGAGATGTATTCAATGTGGCAATCCCAGGTTAGTTTTGTATCAAGATGGATACCAAGTAACTTTACTGCCTTTTCTTCAGACCCTTCTTCTTTTTTCAATGACAAAATTAATTTTTGAGTCTTCTCCTCGTTTAAAATTAACTTATTTGCTCTGAACCATTCTGCTGCTTCCAAAACTGTATTTGAGGTTAGCTGACGCAGTTCAGCTGCACTAGTCGAACATGTTATAAAAGAAGTGTCATCTGCATATAATGTAAACATTGAAACAGTTGGACCTCAGATTCATTTCATCATCATTAATTCACTGTATCATCATCATCATCATCATCATCATCATCATCATAATCTTCCACACCAAAGCCTGGGTTAAGTTCATGGTGCAGCATGCTGTACTTGTACAAGAGAGCGGCCGTTCAGCTACCCAATCATTCACAGATTACTAGTGGTAAGCACAATAAGCCTTAGCCTGGAGTACAAGTCTTCGGGTTCCTTCTTCGTACAAGAAAAAAAAAAACTATGCTTAAGTTTTAATTAACTGGTTTCACTACTAGTTATTTATATAGGCCTAGTCATTTTATGAAGCCAACAATAAGCAATAATATTTTGTTGAACAGAAAATTTACAGTCTTCCAAACAAGTACAGTATTGTTTGTAATACCAGTCTTTTTATTACACTCACTATACTGCACTTCGAAAGGAAAATTCTAGTTACCGGTATATTATCTATCCACGTTAATATGTGTTCTTGAGCACTTTCCATAGTTTTACTAATATATATGCTGTCATAATAAATTAATATCAGCTACTGATAGTACTTAGGAATTTAAAACCTGTACGCCTGTTACAGACAGAGTACCGCATTATTTGATCTGAGAAATGCCGACGCGGCGGCCATGTTTATTCCAAAGGAGACTTGGTACAACACAAGACTTACATCGAGACACAGGTTTCTAATGTGATATTCCATTTTTATCTTGAAGAATGCCGTGTTGTTGTGCAGTTAACTGCTCTCAAAGGTCAGAAAAAAATGTCAGATTGTTTCTCCTGCCTCAGGGAGACATAAATAAAGAAAGAAGGAAGAAATGGATCAAGAACATCAAAAGGAAAGGTTGCCTTCCGAAGCGTGCATATGTATGCGAGGTAATTGCTACTGCATTTGAATTATATTGAATATAAATATATATTTTTTATTTGTAATTGTTGCAATTTATGATCGCTGTAATTTACAATTGGGAATACTATAATTTGTGATTACAGAAACATTTCACATACGATATGTTTGAAAATAATCGAGCTGACGGAAGAAGATTGTTACGCTGGGATGCTGTTCCTACAATATTTTCATACAAGAATATTCCAAAATCACGGAAAGAGCCAGAAAAAGGAATAGTCAATGAATCTGAAAGTAAGTGGATTTTACAAAATATGTTGTAATCACGTATGTTTGGCAACAATATACAAGACATTGAAAGAAAAAAAAAAATAAAAAAAAAAAAAAAAAATAATAATAATAATAATAATAATAATAATAATAATAATAATGAAGCTTTGTTAACAACCATTTTGTGATACTGAAATTCAGCACATTCAACAATAATAGTCCTAGATGTATACAAATGTTGATATTTCACGAAGTAAAATAAAACATATTTATAATAAATTACAATTTAATTATTGTTTAAATTCTTAACTTAACTTTGACATCTTTCTTCCTTAACACTTCAACTCATACGTTCCCAACTTGTCATAATATTATTGAAGAAGTCTTATCACTGTATTTTAGGACTAGAATGTATTTATTGTTAAGAAAATTGTCTATTCAATCAATCAATCAATCAATCAATCAATCAATCAATCAATCCAATGAAGAAATCAGTCAATCCTTTATTAATGTCACGACAACTGTTTGTTGCAATAGACATAGGCTAAAATATACTAAATTACAAGAGATATAAAATAATATTTGACATAGAATATAAAAACAAATGAATACAACAATACAAATGAAATATAATAGCGGTAATAATAATAACAATTACCATTATTAATAATAATCGTCATAATGAAGAATTACGTAGGGTTGAAGTGTTGGTGCGAGAATTGCAGTGAAAAATTTCTGATTTTATCGCTATTGAAATGATTGATAAATAATAAAGTGTTATTTCTAATCAGTCATTTTGCTATGATAATACTGTTTATTAATCAATGCCTCCTGTATTCAATAAACCACACACCATGTATGAGTCGCCTTCAATGACCTTCGTTCTAGCATTACTGCGTATGCTTCTCTGCTGAGCAAGGAGTAAATATGACCACCACCACCGAGAATATTTTACTCTCCAATATACAATGACTCTGGTTTCATAGTAGAAATAGTCGCCCCTGGTAGCTAGTTGGTATAGCGCTGGACTACTATGCTCGACGTTGCGGGTTCGATCCCGGCCAAGGTCGATGGCATTTAAGTGTGTTTAACTGCGACAGGCTTATGTCAGTAGATTTACTGGCATGTAAAAGAACTGCAGGACAAAATTCCGGCACATCCGGTGATGCTGATATAACCTCTGCAGTTGCGAGCATCGTTAAATGAACCATAATTTAGATAGTAGGAATACTGCCATCTATTGTTTCGCTTACCAAGAAATAATTGATATAATTGTACAGATAGATGATTTTGACGGTCGGTTTGTAACTTGTCTCCTTGGCTTAATAGTTAAGGTATGAGACATTTGGTTAGATGTGAGGCTTGTTTGTTCGAATCCCGACGTCAGCAGTGGTGAGTAAATAGTATTGTAGTTAATATTATTTATAAGCAGAGAGTAGTTGTGGGTATGTAAAAAATGTGTGTGCTGAAAATAAAATTTTTCTCTTTGCCTTGCTCCCAAATGCTACACACATTCTACAACCTCCTGATGCTTCTGTGTGATTGAAAAAATGTAGTTGAGGATTTTTTATATAAGAATAAGGGACGTGCAGTATCTAAAACAAATTTTGGTCAGGCATTGGAGAGTGTTCGATGAAAGAACCACTCCAAAATGATTTCTGTAAGTGCGACATCTTTCTTGTTGATGCGAATGCAGTAGATTATTCTTGATGAAAGAGCCACAAGTAGGTGTGTTGATGGAAATGAGAATCAAACCAGCAAAGTTTAATGTGGAACATCTGTTGTATTCGGAATCAGCTATGAAAACTCGAAGTGCTAAAGAATTCAAAGCTGTTGCAGTTAATGAAAAATGGGATGGCATCTGAACTCTAAAACGACTGGTTAAATTTACGGGAAATGTGCATACAAGCTGATGACTCCAACAACACTGCTGATGATGATACCATATTGATTTGTCATGATAACAAAGTTGAAGGAGCACAGCAGAATGAAGAAGAAATGCAGATTGAGCAAGTTCACCAGATCAGAGGAGGATTTCAAATGAATGGAGAAAATTCACCACCTATTGCTGCAATTCAGTCTTCAGTAAGTTGCAAGTAGAAGTACACCACAGCCAACTAGTCCTGTATTCTGAAACGAGTTTGGTTGGCCGAGAGAGTCACCATTCATATAAAAAAAGAAATGAAAAATGCGTTTATCTTATTCTATGGTAACAGGTGAGAATACTGTCATCAGGATTTAGATGTTGACGGGAAGAAAGAAGAAAAATAACAATGCGAAGAAAACACAGAACAGAAAAGAGACTGAAGTCTAAAAGCAGGGGCTTCTCAGATAGCGCTCTGAGTGAGAGCAACAATTCCAGACCTCATCGAACAACCAAAGCAGTAGTGATGAGAACCACGTGAAAAAAGGATCTTGGGTCGCTGTGAAATCTACAGTGATAAAACCTTGTCCTTACTTTGTGGGAAAAGTGGTAGAGGGAGGGAAAGGGTATTAACCTTTTATTGGCTTGACAAGTGGCTGGAAATGTGTTGAAGTGGCCAGCACAAGAAGATCCTGATACTAAAGCAGCATATGCTGCAGTGTGTTCTTCCTGAACCATAGGAAACTATAAGAAAGACACACTTGTGGGATATACATTTTCAGTTTTACAGGTTACAATCTTGGTTAGAATATAAATGTATTTTTATATAATGAAATATAAGTGTTTTCTATGTTAAAACTGTCGTATCTGATCTGTTTATTTTTTATTTTAGTAGGTTATTTTACGACGCTTTATCAACAGCTTAGGTTATTTAGCGTCTGAATGAGATGAAGGTGATAATGCCAGTGAAATGTGTCCAGGGTCCAACACCGAAAGTTACCCAGCATTTGCTCATATTGGGTTGAGGGAAAACCCCGGAAAAAACCTCAACCAGGTAACTTGCCACAACTGGGAATCGAACCCAGGCCACCTGTTTCGCGGCTAGACCCGCTAACCATTACTCCAGAGGTGTGGACTCTCAAATCTGTTAGTGTAGTGATCGACAACTGGTCGAAAACTGGCCATTTATTAACACAGTGCGGTCAACAACTGGTATTCTTGTAAGCTGTTAGTGTAAAAATGAATTTAATCATCTGACATTGCTTTAAACGAGTAATGAATAGCACCATTGCATTTGCCAACATTTCATTAACCTAACTAAATCTACATATTACTCTATGAAAAGATTTATTAAATCTATATACTTGGACTTCAACAAACAAAATTTGATAACACAATCCCAAGGGAAAAAAATGGAACTCTCTGCATCGTAATCCACAGTTAATTCCCGATTTACCACGAAAATCGTCTGTAGCTGCATTTAGATTGGCAACAGGCCATGATTGTTTGGCCAAACACCTACATAGAATTGGAATATATCAGTCCCCTAACTGCCCATTGTGCAACTCAAACCAAGAAATGGATTCAGAACACCTCAAAATCTGTGTTTCATTGGCTGGCCATGATAATATCTTGGAAAAATATTGGAGTGCAAGAGGTCAAATGACTTTATTGTCAAACGCCTGGCATTAGAAAACAACAACAACAACATTTCATTACTATTTTACTGCAGAAATCTTTTTCTTGTGACATTCTCTACACACAAAATGGGTGTTTGAAAAACAAATGTTCCTTAACTGGTCAGCTGTGGTGATTCCACCCTAACTGACGTGTCAGTGAGTGTTTGCCCTTGGCACGGTATAAGATTTTGGCAAATTATGGTAGCAGTACCTACATTGCCATTTAATGAATTGATACTTGACTAAATTATATCCATATTTGTTACCGTATTTACTCGCGTAATTCACGCCATCGCATATTTCACGCACCCAAATTATTTACTATATAATTTAATAAATTAATTTCCTCGTATATTTCACGCATTTAATATTCGTGAAATACTGTAACAAATACATACTGAAACTTGAAGTAATGAGGTGTGTTATGTTGAGGAGCCCTGAATGTACGGTATCTTAAATGCCGTAACGAGAGAGTGCATGGCGGTATTTGGGACTGGACAGCTACCTGTTACAGGCGCTCCCTTCTCGTCTATGAAAGTCCTTTAAAAATACCGGTATAGGGTATTGACCTCCCCCTACCATTTGAATGGGGGTGGTTTGAAAGCTTTGTGTTGGATCGCATCAGTTGAGTTTGAGACTCGAAAAGGGAAACCTGTCAAAAGCCGTCTGTTAAAAGTTTTAACAATGAATGTTAAATCCCGATATTCGAGTCATACTGCATCCTTCAAATTAAAAGTTATTGCGTATGCAGAAACACATGGCAACAGAGCAGCTGGACGTGAATTCACAGTTCCAGAATTTAATATTCGCTACTGGAGGAAGCAAAAACAAGCTCTTCAAGAAACAAATGCATCAAGGAAAGCATTTCGTGGACCAAAAAGTGGAAAATTCCCTGATCTTGAAGACACGTTACTAGGATATGTAAGGGAACTGCGTAGTTTTGACATTTTTACCCTTAACAATACCAGCTTGTGAAATTCCTCGCATAATTCACGCACCCTTAATTTATAGATCGAAATTGCGGGAAAAAAGTGCGTGAAATATTCTAGTAAATACGGTACTTTATTTCATTATTTGATTGTAATATTTGCATCTTACCAATAATTCCCCACACATGGACCAAAAAAAAAAAAAGACTTCTAAGAGTTTGTTTTATTTGAAGACATGTACGCCCCTAATCTATGTGTAATTGGTATGTGAACAATAGACAAGATTCGGTATAGTGGATACAAAACCACACGGAATTATCGATGCTGTATATAATATTTTCAATTTCTGTTTGTTTATTAAAACACATAATCAGGTATTCAGAATTAATTACAACTCATCAACGTGACCTGAAACCTGCTTCCTGGCCGCAATCTATTATTTCTGACGAGGTACAGTAAGGCCACTGAGGTATATTCTGTAATCTGTAAAGTGGCTTAAGCTGTTAATGCATGCACACACCCTGCAGATATAATAGGAAGCATAATCATTTGTATCTGCTTCCCTCTGATACTAAAGGTGTTGCATGCAGTTATACCAAACTAGTTTTTAACATCAAGTTGCTGGTAATAGATCCTTCCCAACAGCTCACAATGTAGAACTGAATGTGTCTTTTTAATCACCTCTTCCAGTTGTGATGGATGCTATCAAGATGGAACCTGAGGTCGATCCGTTGGCTATACAGACAAGTAATAACACTGATTGGAAGGAAAAGAAGTTTTCGTCTGAGGTAAATTGATAATGATTACTATGTCGAACAAGCAACATTGATCATTCTTGTAAACCATGTCAGAGGAAAACATGCAACTGTGGAATAATTATATTCAACATACTTTATCAGAGAAAGAAGCCAGGAATATCTCGTCTTAGTTGCCATTGTGACACGTATTCCTTGTTTTACAAAAGTATGCTTTTCACTCATTATGAGGACTGTTCAATTAAATTAAAATGTACAAGATTTAATTCAAATTCTTCTTTAATTTATTTTTGGACATTAAAATTAATGTATGCAAGTTCAAAATTAAGTTATTTCAAATAAGCGTCTATATGGAAAGCTGTCCTGCACTCAGTGCTGGTTAGCTTCAGTTGGAACACTTGATACCAAAGAAGAATCTGTGAGGACGCTCTTGCATACAGGAGCACACAGTCAACATGTTAGCTGGAATTGTAATTTTTAAGATTAATGTATTGTAATCATCTGAGGTGATCTGTGATGTCGCAAAATTGTTCTCTTCCATTAATTTACTGATCTGTATATCTGAGAAATGAACTAAATATATCCCTCTAGCTATACATATTAAGTAAAATAGCAAAATTAAAGAGCTAAAATAGTAGCTTATATTTATCAAGGTTCTACTGTCGCTGCTGATGTACATCGCCATTTAATTATGTTTGTTAGCAGATTGAATTATCATTCCTTTGCTACACTTATTTATTTTGTTAAATGTTTGTACACAGACCAGAGTACAGCCTGTAGCACTGTAAATTAGACAAAATTCAAATTAATCATATACCTTCTGTTTTTGTTCATCAGGAATTTAATTCATTGAATCTACAATCGATTAAAATAAAGGAGGAAAACGAGGATCACATTTCTGGTGTCACATCAGAGATTAAATTTGAAGAAAGTTCAGTGCCATTCAATTTATCCTTGGTCAAGTGTGAAGTTGAGGTGAGTGAAATTCATCAGTTACTTTGGCTATTCTTTTTCCAGTTTGTTACGTATATTGTGTTCCTCACAGATATTGTTAGTGTACAACTCTCAGCAGTTAGTGTTTGTTGTCGTGTAAGAGAAGTATTAACTTTCTCAGTGCGTCATTCAATAGTTATTTCTTTGTTGTGAAGTATCATAATTTTGAACTGTGATTTGATTTTTATTCTAAGCACTATGGTCAGTGATTTGTTCGAATAAAGACATTGTAAAATAAAACCTTCCACACCATATTATTCTCAACTTTGAGTAAACAATCAAATACTGTAGAACGTTGTTAGTTCTTTGCTTATTTTGCACCATAACGCACTATATTAATAATAATAATAATAATAATAATAATAATAATAATAATAATAATAATAATATAATAGTAATAATACTAGTAGTAGTAGTAATAATAATAATAATAATAATAATAATAATAATAATAATAGTAATAATAATAATTCATGGCACTTCAATTCTTTAATGGCCCAGATTCACCAAGTGGCTACTGGCCTCACACCTCACACCCACAACAGTTCTTGTTCTTTAAATGGTGTGATATGGCAGCATTATTAACTCCAATTTTGGAGATTTTCAGCCACAACAACTCGGCCAATTCTTTCGGCATAAAGAGCAAAGACTCGCATGGAGTATCTGCCCGAGTACTGTCTACTGCTACTATGATTTCTACTTGCGCTCAGAAGGATTTAATTCCACGTCTGTGGCATGGAAAATCTGAACTCTGATTCATGGAATATCACAGTTTCTTAGTTTTATTTAATCTGTATTTTCAGGAAGAGTTATGTGACTTGGACACAATAAGGGAGGTGCAGGACATGAAAGTAGAGGCAGAGGAGAAGAAAGTATCGACTGGAAGGTAAGTATGTCTTGCGAGCTTTCTCTTGATCCTTTGAAGCGATTTTACTTTAAATTCTGTTTCTTGCGTAAGATGAAGACAAATCAAATGAGCAACATGTCATCACGTCAGTTCTGACTACTTTTGCTTCCAAATACCCGTACACAGGCTAAAAACAGTTAGGCACTGCCTTGTTTAATTTGGCAACCTTTATACTCTAGGTACTTCAGGGTGTGTTTGAAACAATTTATAACTTGAAAGTGGGCACTTTAATGGAAAAGTAAATATTATATATCTTTTAACAGGAAACTTCCTGTATTTATGGGACAGTTAATTAATTTTTTATTTTCTATTTTTTGTTTATTTGCTTCTTTCCGTCTTTTATTTACACAATTGTAATTTTCCTATTTTCCTTTGTTTTCTGTTCTTCTTTCCTTGTCTTCATCTTCTTCCTGTTTGGTCTCTTTATTTTTCCTTTCCCATATTTTCTTATATGCTTCGTTTCCCTTTTCTGCGTTTTATTTATTTTCTTCCTTACCTCCACAGTGACCAGTTTGTTTAAACATGTCGCTGACGAAATTTTTCACAGAGGAATTCCCGCAAAAGCACCAGATGTCGATCTCGATCTCGTATTCCCGTAAATTTGACTTAACAGTAGCATTTTAAAAATAGTAGGGCCTGAGATTTCCAAACCGTATCGTGACTGTTTTTTCTTTGCTGTGTAGAGATGCACGTTGTAATAGGTGGGACTTCTGTATGGCCAGTATATAAATTTCTGTTTATTGACAGCAGTGTCGTATCCTAGCCCTGAGTTAAAGGTATACTGGGTGGTATTAATAAAGATGAGGAAGATGAGTTTGCTTCAAATTTTGTGATCTTTCTCCTTTTCCTATTAATAAAGTTGAGGAAAATGAGCTTGCTCATCAAAAATTCCTCCACCTTTGAGAAAGGAGTCAGCACGTAATAGTTTCCTCGCATTACTTATTAATAAAACGGAGTTTTGCTTCTTGCTCTGAAGCATTTGCTTCAAAAAACCTGAGGTACCTAAATAGGTAACTCTTGTAGAGTGAAGCTGTTGTATCGAAATGGCTGAGTTCATGGATATTCAATGGCCTCAAAAGTTGTATAAGAAGCACAGAGATTCACTTTCGAGAGATTACAAACTTCGTACCGATTTAATCAAGAAAATGTGGATTGTTTAACCGACTATTTCTTAGGTGACACAAACCAAACCAGAGGCAGTGCATTTAAATATTTCCTTAACAGATTTGCAGAGGCTAATGCTGTTGGAACAATTGGAGGCATTGAAGGAACACAGAGAGTATTATAAGGAAAAGCGTGCAAGACTCTTTGAAAACTACTATCAAATCACAGCTGACAATACACGGAATGTTGAATACCTCTTTATTTACAATTTACACACAAATGTAACTTACATGAAATTATCAGTTCAAATATTATGCACTGGAATGAAATAGAATTTGGGAGAGGGGCACTATGACCCAGCACTGCGACCTATCAAGATACATTGCATTAACCCTCAAGCTAGGCACATTCCCAAACTCACACCGGCTGACTACACTAGGGTTTGCTATGTATCCAGGTTTCGAGCAAGCAACTCCACTAATCCCTAGGCCAGCCCCGTCCTTGCGTCGCTAGCCGGCATTCGAGGAATGCTATGGAATAATGACTGAATGGAGAAATGTTGACAGAATGATGTAAATTCCTCATTAGGGGAAACGGGAGAACCCCGAGAAAACCCAACTGCATCCTTGTCCGCCACAAGTGTCACTACGGAGTTTTCAATTAAAGATCCCATATGAACCGGGACAGTCATTCATCTTTATGTTCTTGTTTCCCATCTTTTTAAAATCTGGTTTTCATATTGGACACTTTTTTAATTAATTGTGCCTCGTTTATTGGCATCCCAAAGCCTTTTTCATACTTCTCTCTGGTATTTGCAAATGCTGCAGATTTCTTTTGCCTCGATTCTGGTAACATTGACTTCATAAATATAACTGGAAATTTTTTAACGCTATCCATAAATAAAGATAAATCTTCTCCCTTTTTCCCAACGTCTTCCTCTGTATCACTCATAGCTCAATCACTAATCTTTTCGATCGAAATACACGTGGCGGTGTCGCTTGTTGTGGCTGGCCTGAACCCGTTTGACGACTCTACTGATACGAATTCCCACGCTAAATGAAGCAAACTCTGAGAGCAAACTCTGGCACATAAGAGCAAGCTCCGATAGTTTTTATTAATACGACATTTCAGAGCTTCCTCATAGAAAAAGCAAGCTCGTTTTGCTCATAAGGAAGATGAGCAAAGTAAGGTCTTCGTTTTTATTAATACCACCCACTGTTTCATATATTATACAACATTTCCCAATTTAATCTGCCTCCTTAGGTTTACAATAATTGTCATTTTATAGATGGTATCAAGAGGTATAGCAACGAAGTCTTGACTGTATGATCTCGTTCTTTATTTCATTTATAGTAAAATCAGAAACAGCTTTAATCATTTTGTACAGCTGGAGAGGTCTCGCAAAATAATATTGAATTTTGTAGAGTGGCTTGTATTCTCTAAGAATACCCGAAAACTCTAAGGGTGCTATGCATAGACATTTCGCTAGCCCACGCTACGAGCGTGCTAAACTAGCCTTGGCTATCGAGTGATTACTTGTACAGGATTCATATCGTATCATATCGCTAACACTGGTTTGTGAATACGAAAAACGTTAGTTCCCTGATCATCCATCGGAAGCCTCCACTAAGAATGTTTATGAATATGGCCCAATATACTTACCTCTATTTAGGGATTTACTAATGTTATCTTTTCCTTCGAACGGAAGCTCTTTTTTTTAGCGAAGAAGATCACAGCATCTATTAATCGTTTCATAATAAAGGAGAAACGTGCACAAGCTTGCATGGGATATTGGTTAGTCTTCCTGCGAAGTTCGATCACTGGACGTGGTACTTATCATTAATTGTATCATAAGTTCCCTGTTTCTCTTCACCAGTTCCTATGTTTACTGATGCTCCCATCCTTTGGTTGTTCATTACGCCTGACATCTATTCTCTGATGCCCGGACATTTTCAATTTTAAGAAATGCTGAAGATGAGACTTAGATTTTCTTGCCTAATAATTTGTTTTTCTTTCCACATCCAGTCAACCACTCAACTGTTTTATTATGAGTTGCTGAAATTCAGGGGCGTATTTTGCGGGCTACCGGGGCTACCGGCGGTAGCCCAAGGAAATTACAAAAGTAAAAATTTATAATATAACATAATGTAATAATTTTGTATTATTAGTTTTACCATAGTATTTAAAATTAAAGTAATTGTTAGATATATTTTGTGTAATAATAGGGTCAGCGGTAGCCCAAACCCTTTAACCAGTATACGCCCCTGCTGAAATTTGTATAAAGTGTGTATACTTCTGACTTCGTCGACTTGTGGACTGCTGTTAAGGGTGTCAGTTCAGAGTTCACCTTTTCTATTAATTTCGAGTTTCTCGCCAAATGTTGCAGTGGTAAACTTTCTGCTATTAAGATGCTTTCTCTAAAGATTGCATCCTAATTGATTACATTTCACTACAAATAAATAATAATAATCTTAATTAACTAATTCCAAATGAGACATTAAACATTATTTTTGAAGTAACACATTGACGTTGCAGTACAAAACAACGCACGCATAGACTGAACTCAGTGTGCCTTCACAACAGCCCCGTGCTCACGTCTTGACTTGAGAAGAGCTGTAGAGGAACAGCACGCATTGCTAAGCAAAGTCCTGTACACTTGCACCCCACCCTTGTGACGTAATACAACAGTCTACAATATACAGTCACGAAGCTTGAGTTTCGAGGGTGCTAGAAACAATAGACTGTGACGGTACTATTTTGCATTGCCTGTAATGAGGCGATATTAGCGATCCTAGTGGTGAGCAACTATCTAATGTTTGAATATTTACTACGTATTGAGCTTCGCGACTGTATATACTAGACTGTGCTAATACGTTAGCCCGAAGTCTGATCACGAGAGTAGCCGGACTCATCATACCTTTCGGTGTTCGCGTCGCCACATCGTTTATGCGCAATAAAGTATTTATTTGGACCACGATTTTAAATATTCTTTTCTCGCTAAAAGTACGTGATTGACGGACACGTTGAATTAAAATGCGCATCTTCTCTCTCATGTGATTCAGGGATTGTAATTTGCCAATCATTCGTTAGACGTTTCTGAATTCGTTTACTTATATCATGAGAAAAAATTGTTGCGATAGTTAAATTTTGAAGGGTTGCAAATTTAAATCGTGATGTATGATTACTGAAATAGTTCAAAGCGATAATCCAAATGCATTAATTGAGGGACGACCGCAAGCCCGAGGACTCCACTCTAATGTAATTTCCTGGAGTCCGTACTCTTCGAAGATGATCAGCAGGGAACGGATTTATATGGACTAAAAATATATGAAATATGTAAATATATATGTAGTTATTTTTACCAAAATATGGAATTAAATATGGATTTTTACCAAAATATGGAATTAAATATGGACTTAAAATTATAAAAAAATGACTATGTACGTTAAATATTGGTACATTTTAATCAAACTAAACAAAAAATATAATGGACGTACCTTATCTTCCAATGTAGTTTCAACAAAACACAATTTTTATTGTCTGTTACCATAACAATAGGTTACAAACATTTCTTTCAAGTGCTGAAAAGTGAATCTTCTTCTATTGTCTCTGAGGATAGATTTATACTGACTAAAAGAGCGTTCGACGTCACAAGAAGTAACTGGTACATAATTCAATTTCACAATGTCTGCTGGGGATAAGTCCAAGTTAATCTTCACTGTTGATTCACCACTCATCACAGCAACAACCTTTTGTAGTTCTTCATATCCAGGGTTTTTTGAAAGTACAGTGTCCACCTTAGCTCTTACTGCATCTGCAACTTTACCTCTACCACGATTCAGTTGTTCCACAGTACTATTTATAATTTCATATAGCTCTTACTGCATCTGCAACTTTACCTCTACCACGATTCAGTTGTTCCACAGTACTATTTATAATTTCAAAACTTTCAGATAGTGAAAGGTGCCTATTTTGGAGACTTTTGAGCGTTTTTATGATGCATGAAAATGTATGCTGAATGTGAGCTAAGTCATTCTTCACACTTATGTCACAGGTAACTGTTTTCGCAGTATCAATTGAGACTGCATCTTCAGAGTCCAATGCAAGGAGAACATTGTTAATAGAGTCTATATGTTCGGCATAATATTCAACTGCTTCTAGCCATGTACCCCATCTAGTTAAAATTGGCTTTGGTGGCAATGGAATTTCAGGGTACATTTCTTTCAACACGTTAACTCTACTGGGAGCTTTGAGAAATACTTTTTTCACTGATGAAATCAACAAATCTACTTTAGGGAAATTGTCTCTGACCACTTCTGCCACACGATGAAATGCATGCGCCACACAAGTAAAATGAGTCAATTTAGGATATACAACAGATAATGCTTGTCCAGCTTTGACCATATAAGGGGCAGCATCGCTAATAAAGAATAACACATTATCGTACATAATACCCTTTGGCCACAGGATACCCATAGCTTCGTTGAACAGTTTAACTATAGTTTTGTTATTGCACTTTTCTAGAACATCACAATGTAAAAGAATTCGTTCAGAATATTGTTCACTTAACAAACCGATAACTACATTACCAACAAGTCTACCTTCTTTGTCGGGAGTCTCATCAATGGAAACCCAAATTGAACTATCTTTAATTTCATCTCTTATCTTCTGTATTGTCTCATCGTAGATGGATGGAGCATACGTCTTCCTAAGTGTTGACTCATCCGGGATTGTATGTTGAGTATATTTTTCAAGGAATTCCCTGAAGACCTTATTCTTTAGTTTGTAGAGAGGAATATCAGCAGAGATGAGAGAACGGCACAGGTCGATGTTAAACTCAGATCTTACATTCGATGTTGTTGGTTGTGTTAAAAACAATTGTCTCTGCTTGGAATTTAGTTGTTTGTTGGCCTGATGTTTACTAGTTGTAATGTGTTGTTGCACCAGGAACTTTTGTGTAGATGATACTGCACACTGACACAAATTACAAAATAATATTTTATTGTCAGTTGATAAACCATCTTCTTTAAATTCTGAAATGTAACTTGTTAGTTTTGATTTTAAATTGACTGAATGACGTACTTTTGGCATATTTACCGTCTTTATAGTATGATTTACAAAACTGAACCTATGTGTACTCTGACTGGCATTTAACTGTTGAGCTGCACAACTGAAGTCTGTTAAAAATTTTAAATTAAATTAATACAGTTTTGTAACTTACTTTCCCATTGTTGATAGGACTGCTAATTTTCAAATAACTCTGATGTTAAAGGGATTACTGAACATGTGTTTAAATCTCTATTGTTGAAATGTATTTTTAAAAGTTAATGGAATTTTGTTTTGTTTTATTGTTAAACCTAATATAATATGGACTGTTTTATATGAAATATGGAAAATATATGGAAATTAACGAAAATATGTACTAAACTCTAAAATATGGAAAAATATGGAAAATAAAAGTAGGATTTTTCAACCCTACACATTGTGAAACATAAAGATAATGCAAAATATAAATTATATTAGCTTTATAAGTAAATATGTATTTACATATAAATCCTTTCCCTGATGATCAGGAGGTTTCTTGTTGTATTGTATTGTATTTATTAACATTCCATGGTATTCATACATGCTTACAGCTAGAATATGGAACAAGTCAAAAAACTAAATACTGTTATAAAGTGTTAATTTATAGTCACAGTCTAGATGAAATATATGCAGACGAGATTTACAATATTGTCTACTAGTACAACACAAAGTTTTAGTATCAATTTCATGAAGCGTTATTGAATGTCATGAATTCACCTACAGAATAGAAGGCGTGAGAAATTAGGTACTTCTTTAATTTGGCCCTAAATAATTTTATGTTTAGAGTTTCATTTTTTATATCGATAGGAAGGCTATTAAAAATTTTTACTGCCATATAACGCACTCCTTTTTGATAGCACGATAGACTTTCCAATGTAGTATAAAAGTCATTTTTTTGACGTGTATTTATGCTATGAACTGTTGAATTAGTTACAAAGTTTTCACGATTACATACGAGGAAGACTATTAATGAAAAGATATACTGACAAGCCATGGGCATTATGTGTAGTTTTTTAAAATAGTCCTACACGATTCCCTACACGATTTGGCACCTACTATTATTCTAATTACTCTTTTTTGTAATAGAAATATATTGTTACTATCTGTGGAATTTCTCCAGAATATTATTCCAAAACTCATTACCGAGTGGAAGTATGCAAAGTATATTGTTTTTAAGGTATTGATATTTACTATCTTTTGCATAGATCTAATAGCAAAACAAGCTGAATTTAGTTTGGGGGTAATTTCTTTAATATGATTTTTCCAATTTAACACATCGATTTTTAAGCCAAGAAATTGTTAATAACTGACGCAGCTCAAAGCCCGATTGAATGTAGTTTATCGCGTAAGAATCTTGTCAGTTCTCCACACGCGAAAATATCGCCTTAAGCACGCTATATTGCAGTAGCAGAACCATTTTAAATAAATGCTTCCACAGCAAACTCGGTGTTCTCGCGAACAATGCTCTGTGGTGAGTGAGTCACTTTATACAGCTGTTTGTGTTTTCCTATTAACATGTGGGCATTTAAGTGTCTCTTTATTTCTGCTCTCTCTTGTATACATTCTCGGTTCGCATGACTTAACCAAATCGAGATCTGTACAGACAATGAATTTCTTAAGCCTTGAATGCCCAGTTTCGTAAAGATAATGTTAAAAACTATTATTATGTTATCTGTAGGCCTGCTTTAAAATAGTGTAATACATTGAAGTGCTTTCTCATTACAGTTTATAAGTAAATTAAAATGACTTTGCTTTATCTGTATTTGTTTTGAGCTTTCGTCATGTCTTTCATTTTTCCTCCACTTCTCACATTTTTTCTTTCCTGCTCTCTGTGTTCACTGTGTAGTCTCTTTCCGACGAATTTGCGATTCTCTGCTTACTTTTCGTAATGTATCAGCATTTGTGAGGGGATGGAGATAGACTGAATATAATATTAGCGGTTATTTACGCAACTGGCAGCATTAACTACTTCCTTAAGCACAAGAAACTGTAGGTTTAGTTGTTCGGTCACATACAGTACTACATGTTAATATTCATATTCATACTTTTTATCATCATACGGCTTTCAGGTAGTGGTTTCCCTCACATTTCTGCATACAGTCCATCACTACACTTCATTACATTCAATCACATATCCTAATATATTTCTCCTATCATCTATATCTCTTGTTCTCTTATTTCAAATTCTGCGCACCGCTATCCCAATCCATTTGGCTTCTCGTTTTCAAAATTTGTCCGCATATCATCAGCTAAGTACAAGATCTCATCAGAACAATTTACTCATTATACCCTACCACAAGACATCTTTATATTCTTCATCTTATACAGTTTCAGTTGCTAGAAATTGGAACTCGCTACCAAGTGATGTAAGGGGTTGTTGGACAATAACTTCATTTAGGTCAAAATTACATAAATTCTTACTTAACAAATTAATTGCTGATTAATATTAATTACATATTATAATGAAACTAATATCTGTCCAATCCTATTATTATCATTAATTTCCCTAAATAGATTTACAAAACCTCTAATGGCAATTACATTAATATTCCCTTTATAGAAATATATTTTAGATTTATATATATATATATATATATATATATATATATATATATTTTTTTTTTTTCTCCCTGTAACATAGTTCTAGTAAGCTTATATTAAATTAATTTTCATCATTTTACTAGCTATCTCAAACCTCGAATTAATCATAATTGATTGAATTAAATTAGCTCATAAATTAAGTTACTACTTTACCTTATAGTTTTATCTAAATTTAAATAAATATGTAGTGTCCTAGTCGTTAACTTAACTGAAGAATATTGCTGGAGAACCTTTTAAGTGTAATGTAAATATTCGTAATTTAAATATGTATTGTATTGATTAAGGCTGGTTGAGTGGAAGAGAAGGCCTTATGGCCTTAACTCTGCCAGCGAAAATAAAACATTATTATTATTATTATTATTATTATTATTATTATTATTATTATTATTATTATTATATCTCCCCATATCTTCCAATGACCTAAAGTTAAACCCTATTTCTTCCTCCATCCTCTCTGATGTACAGTATTTTCAACTCTTCATCGTCTTTATCTGCCCTGAATCTCATTCCCTAATACTATGCAATACTCTCTGCCTTACTCATGTGTACAAACATTCTCGGCTGTAATCTGCTCCTCCATCTCTACTACTATCATTGTCATCTTTCATTACTGTTATCCCTAATTTTCTGTTTATCTTAAAACCTTTTTATTTCTGACTAGTATTCACTAATTTTTCTACTTTCTCATCTACATTACCGTATTATATTATTTGTGTCGTTTATTGTTCCAGTGTTCTAATGTCTGTAATACTTACTTCCTATTACTTGTTCAATTCACTTATCACTTTTTCGCTTTATTGGATAACTTTTACGGTTCACTCTCACTACTTGCACTCAGTTTCTATCTCCTCTACTTCCCATACTCTTCCTCTCTCAATTAATGTTAATATGTATAACTCTGTCCAACGACAAAAGTAAACAGTAAGCGTAGTCGTAAGTGATGATTTTTATCACTCTAAACATCGGTGTAATATGAATACGTCATCACTATTTGAGTTCAGTCTGAAGTGAAGTAGCCCACTGTGACATGAAAACCCCAAAACGCAAACTACCACTTCTTAATATAAGTGTGCGAGCAGATGGAAAAGAAATAATAACGTAGTGCAATAATTTTGCAATGAGGTAGAGAAACTACTAATATCATTGGAAAGAATTATTGTTCGGGCAGCTGTAGCTGTAAGGAAACGTTCAAGGACAGTACAGAATGTAGTGAACAACTGAGAAATAAGAGGACAGTACTCCTAGAGAGTAGTGGTGAGAAAATTGTAACACGCCAGAAAAAGACGTTTGAACGAATTCGATCAGTGTATAGTGCGATGAATATCACGAGGTCAAGCGAATGATTTTCACTCTTTGTAAACTGTACAATGCAATGCATTAGTTACACATTATACCTTCCAGAGGATTGCAATAGACATGGGATTGTTGTTGTTTAGCCAACTGTCTGAAGGTTGGAAGCTCAAAAGTTGAAGAAAATTTAAAAATTTAAAAAAATATTTGAGAATGAAGTATTGTACAGAAATGTGTGGTTTACACAAATGAAAGATGGGTCCACACCTACAATACCATCAGGAAATATTGCTGTCATGATACAAAACCAGTAGCTGTGCTAGGCAGAGAACAATAGTTGTACACGTGGTTGGTGAAGGGGCAGAGCTCATCCATGACTCCAAACCCAAGTCTTATATTAAATGTGATTAATGAGAATGAATGTCTCATGAAATGGATGAAAACGCGCCAGATTCAACTGGCACAACTGCATCTGACGTCATCGATAGCTCGATGGTTACAATTAATGGGGCAGATTTCGCCAAGGACACAGTACAAGTTGTTCTAGATGATTAATGTTAGGAAGCATATCATAATTATTCTCTCTCGCACAGAACGTGAATTCAGTGCAGTGTTCCATTGCTCATAAAATATTTCCTGGCAAGCCTCTAAGATTATCCATAAGCAGAAATTATAAACATATGCAAGCATTTTCCACGCAATTGGCAATTGTAGTTTAATTAATACATACAAACTACCATATTCAAATCCTCGTATTGTCTATGCTTAAATGTGGTGACATTTAACATCTCTGATGTCACAGAATGTTCTCTCTGCCAAATCATTAAGCTCCAGTATTTCAATATTGTGGAGAATCATGTACCTTGAATAGTTTCCTGTAAAGCTATGGTTCCGCTATGGCGATCATCGCCGAGCAAACAACGCTGATGATGATCGCTCAGTGCTCAACGTCGGCTATGCGGTTTCCTTTGACAGCGAACATCGCTGTCTTTGCTGTAGAGAATAATCGATTTCTAAGAATCAAGAATCGGTCGATCGAGGACATCGCAGATTAATATCGATTGTCTCCAGCTGTTTAACAATGAACTTGAGAATTTACAAGTTGTTAAAATGGCTTTAAATAGGGAAAAAATAATGACTGTATTACTTCTTGAGGAAAAAGAATATGATCGCGCTATACTGGAGAATTAGCACGGTCACTTTGAACCGTGCCGTTACGTTTAGCACCAAATTTAAGTAAATACACAATGTCACCAACATAAGAACGTGACGTTGGTGTGTGGCGTAGTTGGTGGGAGAAATTTTTTCTCTCTCTGTCTACCTCCTTCGTTCTGAACATTATTGAGACAATGTGTATTTGCGTAAATATTGCGAGTAAATTATGACGAGTGCCTTAGATGAGAGGCTCGGGACAGAAACAGTTTTGCTGTAGCGCATGCGCGGACCTCTCATGCAGTGGGAGCGTGATTCTTACTTGAATTTATTTTTGCGTGTACTTGCAGATTAAATGATTGAGATCCCTTCTTGCTCCGGTTACAGGCCTTTCATTTACGAAGGTTATGTTATGTTAGGTTAGCTTAGATTAGCTTAGCTTAGGTTAGCTTAGGTTAGGTTAAATTAGCTTTGGTTAGGTTAGATTAGTTTTGGTTAGGTTAGCTTAGCTTCGGTTAGGTTAGGTTAGCTTTGGTTAGGTTAGCTTAGGTTAGGTTAGCTTAGGTTAGGTTAAATTAGCTTTGGTTAGGTTAGATTAGTTTTGGTTAGGTTAGCTTAGCTTTGGTTAGGTTAGGTTAGGTTAGCTTAGCTTAGCTTTGGTTAGGTTAGGTTAGCTTTGGTTAGGTTAGGTTAGGTTAGCTTGATTTGGTTCGTCCATGTAGTAGTTAAAATTATATAATATGACAGTTTTTGATTCGTAATATTGTTAAAAAATAATAGGCCTATAATGAAAGCGGTGAATAATTTCATGGTCCTTAATTTTTTTTTTCGTAAAAGGCTAGGTATTTTTCTATAGGCCAGAAATAAAACAGCAACGCCGTCATAATTACGTACTTTACGCTTTGGCGAACATTAACCGGAAATTTACTTTCCGTCATTTTAATTGTATTCCGTGAAACACGCCTTTTTTCCTGTTAATTTCCTTGTGATAACCTAGTTTATTATCTTATTACATCTTCATTTTCATTTAATGCATTAAAAAAACCGCCGTTGTACTACATAAAACCTTGAACTTGACTAATGGAGTGAATTATTTAAGAATATAGTCGCGAATTTGACTACCACCATTTCGATTATATTTTGTTTGATAGGGCTCGGTACGGCCCGGTGACTAGTGGCCAGCGAGTAGAGTCGACTATCGATATTGGTCTGCCGTGCGTATTATCCAGTTGTTCCTATGATCGAATTAAATATAATGTAGCACTAATAGACAGAGACTCCAAACCAATTATATGTTTAAAACCAGACGTACAGAAGGATGTTTCAATGCGCTAATTTGTAGACATATACTTAGGCCTACTGATCAAATTAAATTTAAAGACTGTTTTATACTTACCATAGAGCAGTTCAATTTTATTTTATCTTTAATTGAAAGTGATGTGAAGAGAAATCCTACTTCATTTGTTGAAAAACCATCCAGCAAGAAATTATCTATTACTTTAAGATAGGCCTACCGGTACCGTAAAATGATATTGCAATTGTGTTAAAACAATTCATGTTTATTAAATTCTATAATTTTCAGAAATATGTAGCTTCCCCGTCTGCTTGTTACAAACGTAATACTCGACAGGTGCAGGAGCAATACTAAGGAAACTGACCACATGGATACAGTCATTCATCCTGGATCTGTCGCATGTTATGTTGGTAAATTAACAAGTGGGGTGGGGCTACAACAGTGCATTAGAATATATAGGTAGGCATTAAACGATTTTTATTCCGTATTGAAAATACATGCGGCTGCAGACTAATACTAGGTCCTTGTTTATCAATATACAGTATGTAGCTAAAGCTTGCAGAAGTCAGTGAAGGGAAAGAATATTGTGCCATCTTTGTTGTAGCTTTTCTGGAAAAATACCTGTATTTTCCGAGCGAGCAAATCATGTCAACAAATAAATTACATTGTTCGTTATAAATTGTAGTGGTTTCAATATTCAAGCTATGGCCAAGCTATTCAACTGAAATCTAATGATAAGACACACTTCATTTGAATTTTAAAATAGTCTCAAGTAGGCTAATTAATTAGACCTAAATTACTGCAATCGTCGTTATTAAAGGTTGAAATTTCGTGGAAGAGCTTCTCTTGACACCCTATTTATATATCCCTGCTTAAAACACGCAATTCGGCATTTTTATAACCGCGGTCATTAAAAAGTTCATTTGTAATATTGTTTTTCTAATGTACCTATTCGCATATTATCCTATCTCGAAAACAAGTTACTTTACCACTCTTCCCTATAATTTCACCAACTACCTTCCACAACATTTATTTTTATGGGCAGCTCCATATACTTTCTAACCCATATCATACATGCAGGATATGACTAGAAACAAAATTAATTAAAATGTCATTTATTGTTGAGAAGTTCTAAATACATGTTTTGAAGCCATATTGCTTTATCGTCATTCTTTTGTTTTCTGAATGTACGACGATCAGCGCTCTCAATTTGAAGTCAAATCAATCCAGAGCGATGAACGCTGACGCACATCGCTGCAGCCAGCGGTGAACGTCGTAAAGAAACCAGCTGCATATATAGAGCTAATCGAGTGGCGTTGTTCGCTCGGCGATGATCGTCATAGCGGAACCATAGCTTAACACTTTTGTAGTATTCTGCCATCCAGGTTCCTGATCAGTATTGTACTGTAAGTCAGAGGTGGTACTTCGTCAAATTATAAATGTTCTGCAACATATAAATTAGTGAGAGATTGAAAACTACTTTTAACTGAAATGTTCTGCCTTGTACATTTATGTTGTTGACGTATATTTGCACCACAGTGTTGCAGATGGCATGGTGTCAGGCTGTGGCGGTATTGCACATGAATTGCAGTTGGCTCTTTATCAGCGTCCCAACGCCTCCATTTCCTCGCAACAACGTGCGCAGAATCGCACTGATATGAATCAAGTTACACAGAATGCCTCTGAAATGTGTTCGTCGTTTTCGAGTGCTTTGAAAAAGTGTATCCCCAAGCATACAGGCAGGAAGGAATTCAAATGCGATGAGTGTGGAAAGTGTTTGTCACATAAGAGAAATCTGAAATATCATGTGCTCAATCACATTGGTAAGACTCTGTATAAGTGTAATATTTGTGGAAAGTCTCTCTCACGTCAGGGTAACCTCGTAAGTCATCAACGAATACATTCACGCGAGAAACCATTTAAATGCGATGTGTGTGGAAAATGTTTCTCCCGGATGTGCTCTCTCACGAGGCACGAACGCCAACACACCGTCGAGAAGCCATACAAGTGCCAAGATTGTGGAAAGAGTTACTCACAATCATGTCACTTAGTAGCGCATGAAAGGCAGCATACCGGAGAGAAACCGTACACGTGCGATATCTGCGGTAAGAGTTTCTCGCAATCAAGTCATCTAATGACTCATGAACGACAACATACTGGCGTGAAACCGTACAAGTGCCACGTCTGTGGAAAAAGTTTCTCGCATTCGAATTCCGTAATAAGGCATGAACGGCAACATACTGGCGACAAGCCATACAAGTGCAACGTGTGTGGAAAGCTTTTTTCGGATTCTGGTAACGTAATAAAACATGAACGTACACATTCAGGCGAGAAACCATTTAAATGTGATGTATGTGGAAAGTGTTTCTCGTGTACGAGTTCTCTAAGAAAACATTTACGTGTACATTCTGGGGAGGGAAATGCTAAATCTGTGGAAACCGTGGCTTGCAATTCTATTCTCTTAAATGCTGCTAACGTCAGGTTTGCTCCAGCAAGCAATTCAGAAAACGTTCCGAACTAATACCGAACTCCTTTCGACACATGCGCCAGTTGTGTACTGTGTGAGAACTAGTTTGGGATTTTACGTTGTTCGATCGTTTCTTCAACTCTTCTTTCTCGGCCTTCCGAGTTTGTTCTCATATTAAAATTATATTCGTCTTTTGAACTTAATTCTTCGTAACATATGTCGTCATCACATTACAAATCACTCATAATGGACTTTATCCTCGACCATGCCGAAATTATACACCTGGTAGAAGCCCTTTAATGGACGCCTTTAAAGTACACTTATTCATTAGAGTTCAGGTGTTCCACGAATCAGAAAATACCATTGTAGCAATATGAAAGCGCAAGTATCGATTATTCTCGGATATCGAGTCAAAAGACAACTAGCGCGAGTTTAGATAAAGTAAAAATGGCGGATACTAATGATAAGGAGCTGCAACTTACACCGCCGGAAATTTCGGCAACAGCACTCGATGTGACTAATAACTTATTGCCAGAAAAATCAAGAAAGATGTACGAAAAATTCTATGTACAATTCATGGATTGGAGAAAATCAAAATCCGTAAACTCATTTTCGGAAGATGTATTGCGGTGTACTTTGAAGAACTGTCGCTAAATATGAAATAATCGACCTTGTGTACTCACTACTCTATTTTGAAATCAACACTGAATATTAAGCACCAAATTGACTTATCTAAGTACTCAAAATTGAACAGCTGGGATATAAAGGCAAACATTTTCACCTGATGAATTGGAGACATTTATAAATGAAGCACCTGATATTAAATACCTCATGATAAAAGTAAATACCCTATATTATCTTCATATTACTAATTACTTTCTTACAATTAGCATATATGTAGTAATTGGCGAGGGGGGAAATATTTGGTAACGTGATTCATATCGTTACAGGTAGCAACAATTTTTGGAATAATGGGTGCTTGCCGAAGACATGAGTTACATCAATTAAAAGTTGATAATGTAAAAGATATTGGATCAACTATGGTAGTTACTAACCCAAATACTAAGACAAACTGAACAAGAATCTTTACGGTAACAGGAAAGAACTATGATATATGTCAGAAATACATAAATCTACGTCCAAAAACATGCAACACTCCCGCCTTCTTTATAAATTACCAACATGGAAAATGTACCATGCAGAATGTCGGTATAAATAAACTGGGAAATTTGGGGAAAGAAATAGGACTATACCTTAATCTCCCCAACTCCAATTTATACACAGGCCACTGTTTTCGCAGGAGTTCTGCGATAATTTTAGTAGATGCTGGCGGCGACATCACAACATTGAAAGTCACGGAGGCTGGAAATCCAAAACCTACTGGATCAGTCATACAGAATAGCTGTACGTAACGATCCCAACAGTAGGTTGTTTCCTTTCTCTCCTTCCTTCCACCTGAAGACGAAGGGAGAACCACCCTTCGAAACGTTGTCTTAATTTTTTGATTGTGACAACCAGCAATGGAAAAAGTCCAAACCCCTCACCTAAACAACATAATTGTTACCGCAATATACGAGCAATTTGTTTAACAATCAGAGCCTCTGATTTGATTTCATCGATCGAAGTTCGTCAATAAATTAATCTTCTTTTATTGACTTTTAATTTTTTTTTCAAGTTAGTAAATGGGCCAAACAAAAGTAGCTCGTGGGCCTGATCCGGCCCGCGGGCCGTAGTTTGGCAAGCCCTGGCCTAAGCCAAGATCGAGTTCCAAATCTGTTGTTACTGAGCCCTTCCAGTACAATTATATATCATAAATAACTATTACATCCTGGAAAGCAATCTGATTAATCAGTCGAAAAGTACATTTACGTTGTTCTATTCTCATCCATGATTTCGCGAATCTTAAATATAATCAATTTCGTGGCACTGACAAAGTGCGGGTTAAACACTGCCAATGACTCGGCCGGAGCAATAGTTTAACGAGATCATCTAGAGATGTGAAACTATAGAGGCTGTTGAGCATCACACTTTACAACAATGGCCATATAATCTGAAAAAAAAAAAAAAAAAAATCGCTGTACATTTGTGTTGTAAGGCTGTCTCTCAAAGCTCAAGTCCATCCTACACACTAGTGACTAGCAACTAGCTGACTTGTAAACTACTCACTGGGACATGCATGCTTCAGTCACGGTCTTGTTCACAGAATATTTTTGACATCACGGTGCAGGACGGAATTAAGAAGAAAGTGTCCTAATGCAGTTTCATTACGAGTTATGTGGAAAAGTTAAGGGCCTGATATATTAGAATATAATCCCAATGTTCAAAGTTAACGTATTATTGTACATTATATTGACATTATTTCACTTCCAATGCATCTTCATATTTGATAATACCAATTGCTGATGAGGCATCCATGTTTGTTTAGTTAACAAGTCATCATTCAAGCAAGCATTTTCGTTTACTAGCTACTACAGACTTGATTGTTATACACTAAGTAGCTTTGGATCATGATTTCTGACGTCACATTCGGCTTTTGTAACTAATTCAACAGTTCATAGCATAAATACACGTCAAAAAATGACTTTCATACTCCATCGGCAAGTCTATCGTGTTATCAAAAAGGAGTGCGTTATATGGCAGTAAGAATTTTTAATAGCCTCCCTATCGATATAAAAAATGAAACTCAAAACATAAAATTATTTAGGGTCAACTTAAAGAAGTGCCTAATTTCTCACGCCTTCTGTTGTGTAAGTGAATTCATGACATTAAATAACACTTCATGAAATTGATACTAAAACTTTTGTGTTGTATTGTAGAGTATATTGTAAATCTCGTCTGTATATATTTCATCTAGACTGTAACTACAAATTAAGATTTTTTAATAGTATTAAGTTTTTTGACTTGTTCCATATTCTAGCTGTAAGCAATGTATGAATACCATGGAATGTTAATAAATACAATACAATAGACAACTAGCTAGTTCACTTCCGCAGAAAATGTAGCTTTGAGACACAGCCTTAATACTGATTAAATTATTATATAACTAACGGTACTATCTCACTACGTTCATATATTGAGGAGAAACTATACTTTGCTTACACGAAACACTTCATATTTTCTTTTCTCTGGTTGTTACTGTAGTATAAAGGTCAATGTAGAGTATACACCTCCCACTGAACGAATAATATTGGTTAAACGAGCGTTGAGGGACTTCCGCCGATTTTGGAATAGACACCGACGCACTTGGGTTAGGTTAGGTTAGGTTAGGTTAGGTTAGTTTAGGCTTTTATTATACTAAATGTTTAGGATTAGTGTAAAACTGGCCTATGTCTCCTATAGTGGACGGGACATAAGTAACATTCACCGTATAAATCAAAGAACCAGCAATTTATTTCTAAGCCAGTTTAAAGTAGCGTTTATATCATTTCACCTGAACTCGCTCCTGCTGTCTCAGAGGGGCACTATTTATGCTCACGGTTAGAAACTTATGACTGCGTGCCATTCTATAAATACACACAGATACAACATTTAAAGCCATAGTCATGAAGTCGTAAAATGTGGTTTGAGAAAAGAATATGACTGGCTTCCAATCCGCGTGCAGTCGTGAATGTGCCGACACCGAGAAATACCTGCACACACATTGCATTTAAATGACTTCTCGCTCGTGTGCATGCGTTTTTGTCTTTTCTTAAACTAGACGCTACCGGAAAACACTTTTCACAAACACGACATTTGAATGGATGTTCGCCTGTATGCACACGTACATGTTCTCTAAGCATATTCGAATTAGAGAAACACTTTTCGCAGAGACTTCATTTGAATGTTTTTCGCCTTATTTGTCCTCAAATGACAAATGAGTGACCAGGGAGTAGCTAGAACCTTGCCACATACATTACACTTGTTTGAACTGTTCTCTGTTCCACTAAGAGGGTGTGTCTTCGTCTTGTCTTCCATTCTCTCATAATTATGACATTCAATTGAATTTTCGCTAGCAGGATTCTCTACGGAAACGGAATTACTTGGGCTTTGGCATATCGTCACTTTTACTTGGCGCGGAATACCGCAGCATTCTGTTGACACACTATTGTCTTGGGTAACTGGAACGCCGAGATGAAAAGGTACCATCAATGCACATAGTACTCAAAGTAGTAAAATCGAAGTCAAAGAGCATCCATAAACATATCGATATTAGTACATTATGCAACGAGCCTATAATGAAGGTAGAAGCGAGTATGGATATTTATGAAACGAGCGCAAGCGAGTTTCATAATTTTCATACGAGCTTCTTAATTACCATTATAGGCGAGTTTCATACTACTTTTTATGCTCGACCATATTTCTAAGTTGATATTATTAATTTTCTTTGTATCTGGCCTTGGCCAATGTCCCGTATGTTGTGAGATGTGCGCAGACGCGAAAGTATTGATTTTTTCCGAGGAACAGATGTTCACATTGACCTTGCTAGGCCATAAGAACCTACAGAGATAACATTGAAATTAAATTAGACATTGAAAAACGAGATGACAAATTGAATTTATTTGAATATTATTTACAATTAACGCTAATTATTATAGTAACAGAACATAACCTTCTGCGACAGTATTGGATTTCCAGCCTCCGTGACTTTTCGCTAATTCTCTTTCGATTGCATATCCGAGAATAATCGATACTTGCGTTTTTATAACGGTAGAAAGCTGAACAGTTGTAACCTGAGTCGTCATTGGCTGAAAGACCTGACCTTTAATGAGTAGGTGTACTTTAATGACATGCATTAAAGGTCTGCTACCAGGTGTATAATTACTACATTTCGGCATGGTCGAACATAAAAAATGTACACGATATCAAGTTATGCATTAAGCGTGACAGGAGATAAACCACGCTTTGACTAATGAATGTAGAGATGGATAATTATTTCAATGTTGTAACACTACATTATGACGTAATATCTCTCACATTTCTAATGTTACAGATACACCTTCGACCAAGGAATGTTGTTTTATATTAAGGAATAGTTGTATTTCAAGCACGTATTTTCTGAATGGAATCGATTAGTAAATTCGACTTTGGAATAAAATTAACCACAAAGAATTCTAATAAACCAGACAGAGGTGGATTGACAGATAAACGGAATGCCTAAAACCACTTTATTTTTGTTCAGACGCGCATTTCTGTCAAAATCCAGAGCAGTTAGGAGTGATTGGTTTGAGGGCAGTGCTTCATTCTTTGCAGCGGAATGTTTAAATGTGTTACCAAGTCTCTCAAGCACATACACAAATGTTGAAAAATTTAATATAAACTTCTCATTGTTTCAAAAGTTTGTCCCACATTGTTATAAGATATTCTTGGTAGACGAACATGCACTCCCTCTTCATCACTATTTGAATCAGAATTATCAATTTCGAGTGTTTCCCACAGCTTTTTTTTCCCCAAAAATATAACCCTAACTTTTTTACTGGTTATGAAATCATTAGTTGAAATATACTTGTAGAACTAACGCTAATAATATTAGTAAATTTTATTACGTTTGCTGCTTTATGAAACACTTTACTAATATTATTAGTTATGTTCTTAATATTATGAGCATTTACAATAATAAATAATATTATTAACTAATAATTTTATAAAAACAGAATACTAATAACATTAAATTATTAGTTTTGTGAAACTGGCTGGGCAGTGGAGCTTTTAGTTTTACACAAAGCACTGTGGAAGCCATGTAGAGCTAGTCAAGTCTTTCTTTCTTGTTTCGACCTGTCCATTCTCGGTTTGTCTTGGCTTCGCTGTAGCAGTCTAGTATATAGAGTCACGAAACTTGAGTTGTGAGGGTGCTAGGAACAAAAGACTGTGCCTTACTATTTCGCATTGTCTGTAATGAGACAATATTAGCGATCCTAGTGGTGAGCAACAATCAATGGATGCATATTTACTACGTATTTAGCTCGTGACTGTATATACTAGCACAGTCTACTATATACAGTCGCGAAGCTTGAGGTGATTTTTTGCAAATCTCACGATAAAGCGCTCCAAGTGGTTAGCAACTAGAAACAATAGACTGTCCACGGTCGACTTTGCGCTTAGAAGTTAGAGTGGACCAGCGACTGTGACGTATTTCCATCGAGTGCTAGCTCGTTGCGTATTTCGCATTGATGCTTGTGAAGAAAAGTGGTATGAATTGTGAAATGTTCGTTATTGGTTGTAATGAAAATGTTAATGGCTAAAATACAGTAATTTGAATAATAATATGGGACAAGGAGGAGACGTTTGTAGTGCTATAAATTGTAGCAACAGTAAGAAAAAGAGGCCAGAGTTATCCTTTTTCCGATTTCCAAAAGATTCAGAAAGGTGAGTTGGGACAAGGAGGAGACGTTTGTAGTGCTATAAATTGTAGCAACAGTAAGAAAAAGAGGTCAGAGTTATCCTTTTTCCGATTTCCGAAAGATTCAGAAAGATGAGTTTATAAAACATACCTACTATCTCACCTACATTAAAAATGTAAAAATTACCTACCGGTACGTATAAATGACGAATTTGTAGTTGACTATTCTACTTTAAAAAGTACATACTACAGTATTATAAAGAGTAGGATTATAGTGTTTATTGATGGATTGTCCTATTAATGTATATTAGTAGGCCTACATTTATAATATCCTAACACCTATTTCTTATTTTACTTCTAGATGCAAATTGTGGTTAATAAACAGCAGGAGGGAAGATCTAATGGCAAAGAATGAAGCATATCTTTATAATAATATAAAGTTTTGCTCTCTTCATTTCGAAAACACACAATTTATGAATGAAAACAAAAATAAATTAATCTGGAATGCAGTTCCAACTTTATTTGATGTTTCAAATAAACCTGTTCTGTTATTACCTGCAGCTGAGAAACAAAAGCTCTGCATTAATTCTACGTCTGTATCAGTGATTCCTTGAATAATTGTACATTTTCAGACAACTTAGGCCTACTTTTTTTTTTTTCAAAGGATATGTTTTTAATTATAGCTGTTAATTTTGTTGTTCTTTTTATTTGCTACTTTACTAGAGATGTAGAAAAAAGTAAGTCTGTTACAATAAAATTTATAGATCACGTTTTATTTCCAATTCTGGTGTGATTATTATTGCTTAACCTCATCCCACTTTGTTAACTATGTAAGCGTACACTACAAGTACCGGTACACGTAAGTTACTCCCATTAATTCATATTTCCATTATTATTGTTATTATATTATTGTTGTAAAGGGAAATGCAAATTAATATTTATTAGTTTCATAGTTCATTATCACTATAATCTTGAATGAGTGAAGCGATTATAGTAAATTTCAGTTCGTTTTGCACAAATAAAAATAATATTAACCTATTTCTTGCAGGTATCTTCGAGTTTACGGTGGAATTTAATATACTTCATTAAAATAATAAATGCACTTTATGCATTTAACATTTCAATAATGGAAGGAAGGTGTTAATTATTCCAAAAGAACACAACGAAAGTGTAGCATATTTTGTCGTCTGTTAGGAGAGAGATCTGTGATGATGAATGATCGTTTGCGTTTGTAAATTTAATAATCTGATTGGCTATGTATTGTATACTTTTAGTAGAGCCATCGATGTAGCTCAGTCGGCAGGCTCACTGGGCTGCTGTTCCGGAGCTGCGTTCGGGCTTGGGTTGGATCCCCCTTTGGACTTTGGTTTCTTCCGAGGTTTTCCACAGCCGTGGGACTGAAGCCGGATGGTCTATGGCGAGTCCTTGGCATCAACACCTTTGATTTGATTACCCCCTTTGATTTGATTACCTGGTTGGGTTTTTCCGAGGTTTCCCCCACCGAAAAGGCAAATGCCGGGTAATATTTTGGCGAATCCTCGGACCTCATTTCATCTCACTACATCTCGCCAAAATGTAAAAAAAAAATTGTACAACATTGTAAAAATTGTAGAAAATTACTAAATTGTAAAACTATAAAAATTTGTAAAAATTGTAATTGTAATATTGTAAAATGTTGACATGTTCCACATCTTAAAGCTTCATTGCTCATGTAAGATCTATGGAATAAAATAAATGAATGAATGAATGAATGAATGAATGAATAGTAGCGATCCTAGTGGTGGACAACTACCCATGTCTGCATTTTTACTACATATTGAGCTTCGCGACTGTATATAGTAGACTGTGATACTAGACTGTGGCTGTAGTAAAAGTCGCTCCAGATTTCCGATTTCCTTGTAGGCTATAATAATAATAAGCTGATTAGTTTTTCTGCATCTGCAGTGGATGGCAAGATGAAGCTGGTTCTCAGTTCTTCAATGAGAAATGGTTCCTTTGTCAGTTCATATGCGAGGCGAGATCGTGTTGTTGTTGCCACTCCTAATACCTTCTTCAGGAATCTTGCCTTCACTTTTTCCAGTGTTGCCTAATTGGCTTTGCTACATTGAGGTTTGTCCATATGATTTCGATGCAGTAACAGCTTGAGGACTATTTTTCAGTAGCATCAAATAAAGGTAATATCAAGTTATATCTGGTTGCTATTCGCTACTTTGATGCAGAAATGGACACTACATCAGACAAAGGATTTGACAATGAAAGTCAAAGTACCAGTACTGTAGTCAGAAGACTCAACAGGTGCCTCATTAATGCTGAGCTCACAGAATCGCAAGTGCAGATAACTACTCTGTTAATTATGAGAAAAATCAGTCTGTATTTGAGGAACTGAAGAAAATGTTTGAGGTGACATATCTGAATTCTGGCCACTTACATGCACGTACTTCATAACAATGAAGCATTTGTAATGAACGTGTTAAATGAGTTTTTTCAAATGCAAAAAAAAAAAAAAAAAAAAAAGTTGAAAACGGAAAAGTTTTTGTGAATTTTTGTAAATTCAGCTTCATTTTACTCAGTCATGTTCCTATGTGTCTGTAACTTTTTTCTGCAGTAGACTGATTAGGTAGGTATTGGTACTTCAAAATTGACCTTTGTTTAAATGTTATTTCTTGAGTCAACGTGGAAAAATGTTGCTAAACTTATTTGGACATTTTATCCCATGAGAATGACGGTGAAGTTGGCAGTCAAACTAGAGTTTCAGAATTGTACATTTACATTGTTCATAATGTCATGAACGTTTCATTCAACCATGAAGCAAATTGAGACTGATCACATAGGCCTACTGATAACAGCTATGTATGTGAGGCTGAGTTTACAAATAATTAAAAGGAAGAATTTTTGTGAATTCACAATGCTACAGAAAGTGAAAAAGCTTCCAGGCATAAACAAGAACAATTTATTTAAACACGCACAGCAAGTTTACACTAGAATTCTGAGGTAGGTACCTTGAAATGTGGTTTAATATCAGTGAAGATTCATTTTACAAATTCAGTTCCCAACTCAATCTTGAACTTCTTCAAATCGAAACATTGCGGAAACTGGTGGATTATTTGAATTTAACTATAAAGTAATGGCGACTTACTGAAATAGTATATTAAATGATGTCTTTCTTTTCGTAAAGAATCGTTAGATTCCAAAATTTCAAACCTCTGGGTGAAATTTTTTCAAGCATTGTAAAGCGCCTAATTTATTAAAAATCGTTCAACATGTACTAGCAGTGCCACCACCAAATGCATTTGTTGAACTAACATTGAAGATATCCTTGTACTGAATAAAAACAAACATCCATAAGGAATTTCTTTAATTCTTTCTTGAATTTAACATCTACAACTATGTTATTTAGTGTCGATTGGATTGGTGATAACGAGATGATATTTGGCGAGATGATGCCGAGGATTCGCCATAGATTACCTGACATTCGCCTTACTTTTAGTGAAAACCTCTGAAAAAAAAACTCAAGCAGGTAATCAGCCCAAGCTGAAATTCAACCCACGCCCGAACGCAACTCGATCGGCAGGCAAGAGTCTCAGCCATCGTAACTGAGCTACGCCGGTCTTATAATAAAGATTGTTATTATTATTATTATTATTATTATTATTATTATTATTATTATTATTATTAGTCGTTGGGAGGGGGAATTGTCATATTCACTTCTTACGTGATCAGGAATCACGGCTATAATGATCTCCTATACTTCTGAACTTGCTTCTAAAATAAATTTCATTAGACTACTGTAGTATTAGGAGAGCTGATTATTAGTACTGAACGCTGAAATCAGGTATATAAATATATTGTTTTTCTTCCAAAAGATACCGTATATTGCTACACCCTTCTCCACGTAACTTATATGATTCTTCAGGTCGAGAAAGAATATAAAAATGGAGTAAATGCCTTTCCAGAATAGATAGGCTAGAGGAGATATGGGTAAAACTAGTACTGAGTTAATTATGATTATTTCGGAAGTGAAAATCTGCCAGTACACCATCTTACTACTGACATCATAACGGAAAAAAAAATAGCAGCCTTTGACCAGCGTATATGCAAATAACAAAAGCCTAAACTAACCTAATCTGTCACAATTTCGTATATGCAAGGAATAGCGTCAAACTTTCGTAATGTTGGTATGGCTGAGGAGAGAGCTCGAAACACTTGTCCACAACTATGGAGTAACGGTTAGCGTGTATGGCCGCGAAACCAGGTGGCCTGGGTTCGATTCCCGGTCGGGGCAAGTTACCTGGTTCAGGTTTTTTCCGGGGTTTTTCCTCAACTCAATATGAGCAAATGGTGGATACCTTTCTGTAGCCACCGGCGTGGCTCAGTCGGTTAAGGCGCTTGCCTGCCGGTCTGAAGTTGCGCTCGATCGTGGGTTCGATCCCCGCTTGGGCTGGTTACATGGTTGGGTTTTTTTCCGAGGTTTTCCTCAACCGTAAGGTGAATGCCACGTAATCTGTGGCGAATCCTCGGCCTCATCTCGCCAAATACCATCTCGCTATCACCAATCTCGTCGACGCTAAATAACCTCGTATTTGATACAGCGTCGTTAAATAACCAACTTAAAAAATCTTTCGGTGCTATACAAAAATCTTTAACCGGCATTATCACCTTCATCTCATTCAGACGCTAAATAACCTATGATGTTGATATAGCGTCGCAAAGTAACCTCGAAACATTTGAAGGTGTATAAACGAAGTACAACGGCAGTCATCCGTCACCCATCAGTAGATATATAATCCGAGATCTGTAATTTAGTTACATCTGAAAAGTAAATTGAAAATGGGCCCTCCAACCCATACTGAAAGTGAGTATTGCTAAAGCAGTAACATACTAAAGCAGTAAAAACCAAAGACGTAACTTGTACTCCTACTCAAATACATTAACCTGGTAAACATAATTGAAATGATCAACAAAGAGTAAGTTTTGTGTAGTGGCTGTATTTTATGCAATTTCAATCTTATGATTTTCATTGAAAACATATTTATTCAGAATTAATTGCTGCTCACCAGCGATGTCTTAAAAAAATATTCATCTGACGTGTCGAGCCTGCAAGTGTTTGATAATGGGTGTGTTTGTAATGATATCAAATATGAATAAAGTTATCCACCATTGAATAATTTCAAGGGAAAAATTGTTCCGGCTGGGAATCGATCCGCGGGATCCTTCACTTAGCGCACGAATGCTCTACCAACTGAGCTATGCCAGGAACTATACACGACATCACAATTCTTCCCTTTATATCCACACAACTCAAATAGGCTGACAAGATGCCAGAACCCAACTTTGAGGGCACACAATTGTGTGACTTAAATTGTGGCTTTCTGTTAACATGCCTACAGTAACGAATTATTATGCAAATCTGACTTTCAGGTAGAAGCTGCCTGTGAGGCAGGCTTGAATAATTTCGTGACGGTGTCGTGTATAGTTCCTGGGGTAGCTCAGTCAGTAGAGCATTCATGCGCTATGCGAAGGGTCCCGGGATCGATACCAGACCCTGGAACAATTTTTCCCTTGAAATTATTTAAGTCTGCTTCACAGAGAGCTTCTACCTAAAAGCCAGGTTTGCATATTATCCACCATTGTTAGTCAGGTAAATAACATTCGTAGGACCGCTTTGGGTGGAGTCTAAAATCCGTACAAATAATGCACGCACTGACCAATAGTTGGACCATCCTTGGAGATACAGTATATTTAAATACAGCGTGATAATCATTCATAGCAGTCTGTCCTATCCATCACTGAAGATTTGCCATACTTCTGTATAGCATATAATCAGTTTATAACAATATACTAATGTCCTTGTCAACAGCTCACGACCTTGAACTGAATGTCTCTCTTTCAGTTGTGATGGATGCTATCAAGACAGAACACGAGGTCGACCCACTGGCTATACCAACAAGTGATGACAGTGATGTAGAAGAAAAGAAACCTTTGTCTGAGGTAAATCACTATGTCCAACATGCGACACTTGCTCTTCTTCTGATTTAAGGGTATATACTTCAACTGTAGCATGTAGCACATTGTGCACCCCATGAGCTGGAAATCAACCCAGAAGACTGCAATGCGACTCAAGCCTCGTGATGCTACTGAGTGTAATACCCTGAAATTCCTCAGGAGACCAATAAATGTTTCCTGAGGTAACAATGTCTGATTTGGCTTGATCTGGACAATCCAGCAAAATGTGAGGTGATAACTCCACCACATTTCCTACAAGTTGTGTATTGCACCAAAGGAATTTCCCATATATTTAACTTGTCCCTTATACATCCGTGGTTCTTGTATTAGGACAACTTTAATAAATTACACGATAATCCTGTAGATGCTGGCCTGCAGGAACTTTATTGACAATAAAATTTACTGTAGGCCTACTAATTGCTTCTGCTGAAGACATCCGTCCCCTCCACAGCTGCACTCTTCCACACAGATCCAGGCTGTAATGATATGCAAGTCCCCTCCTTATCGAACCTGGACAGTCTGTTCCATAAGAGAAGATAGCTCAGATTTCAGCCTTGTCCCTCCATGGGCCATGGCAGATTCTTTCTACTTCTCTTTAGGACTCTTTAGCTTCGCGCCAGTTGGAGGCTTTTAGGCCCCTTTGTAATTTTTCAGTACTCAGAGTGGCTCCTGAGTTGGAGGTTGTTTTCTTTCCATGGTCCAACGCATTTTCTTTTGTAGCTTAGGAACCTTGGAGGCCTCCACCACTACCAAGTTAAATCCTGCCCAAGGCTCGATGTGTCTCATATGCTCTGAAAGCCACTTCTTGGACTCTTCGTCCACGCAAGTGACCAGTAGGCATGGTAGACTGGACGGGATAACATCGAACACTGCAATCCAGCTGCTCCTCCTGTGGTGCAAGGTTAATGTCCCCAGGGCTACCTGAGAGGCTTTATTATGGACGAACTTTATCCATCCACCATTAAGTCTTCAGCAGAGTATGCGTCACATCTTTTTTTTTTTATTGGGTTATTTTACGACGCTGTATCAACATCTAGGTTGTTTAGCGTCTGAATGATATGAAGGTGATAATGCCGGTGAAATGAGTCCGGGGTCCAGCACCGAAAGTTACCCAGCATTTGCTCGTATTGGGTTGAGGGAAAACCCCGGAAAAAACCTCAACCAGGTAACTTTCCCCGACCGGGATTCGAACCCAGGCCACCTGGTTTCACAGCCAGACGCGCTGACCGTTACTCCACAGGTGTGGACGCGTCACATCTTGGCTTGGAGGCTGTTAGTCCAGTATTCAGGGACAAACCAACACTGGGCCCTGGCTATCCGACTCGCCTGGTAGCTGTCAACTTCAGCCCTAGGACCTGTGACATTTTACAGTCCTGGTAAACCATGTGGCAGAAAAGTGTACACATGCCAATTTATATTCAACAAACTTTAAACAGACTAAAGAAATCCATTCCCAGAATTCGTCTTATTTTTCATTATGAGTATTCCTTGATTTAGGAAGTGTGTGAACTGCTTATCAGGCTTTGACTTAAATTAAGACGAACAAGATTTGAACGAGGTTGTTTTAAAGAAATGAATCTTACATTTATTAGTCTGCAGTAAAACTAATGCAGTATGCTATTTGAAAATTAATAGGTTAGATGTAGCTTCACTTTGTAAGAATGTCAGAATTGACAATCGACGACTAAGATGTTATACCTCATTTCTGTTAAATTGCAGGCAAATCAAAAAACTGTTCTAAAAATTAATTTTTCAGAAAATAGACGAACTTTTTATATAAGTTCCTGCGTTGTCTAATGGAGGACAGAATATCAGTTAGCTTTCCAATTTTGTGAACATAATAATAATGTAGTTAAAATAAATTACCATTTTTTGCAGATATGAGTTACCACTTCATAGCCATTGATGTGAACACTCCACGTATTAATATGTGATCATCTGAGGTTGTCTGTGATGCCCAAAAGCTGTTGTCTCCCGAATGAGCAAAATAGATCCATGTAACTTCATGCCTATCATAAATAGAGATGCAAAATAGTGAAAGTAATACTATAGATCAAAGAGGTTAGCAACCTGCTCTATTGTTGAGAAGATGTTGATGTACATCATCAGTTAATTATCTTGATTAGCAATTGAAAATATGCGGAAGTTGTTTTGTTTGCTACTAATATTGTGCAGACATTTCTGTACAGAACTGGATTATGGCCTTTAACACTTCAAATCAACTCGAGAAGACAAAATTTAAATTACTCATTTATTTACTGTCTTTGTTTCTTAGGGTTTGAATCTGCAGCGGACTCAAATGAAGGCAGAAAGTGAGGATCGCAGGTGTAGCGTCACATCAGGGATGAAATTTGAAGAGGGTTCAGCGTCAATTAATTTCCCCATGTTTAAGTCTGATTCTGAGGTGAGTGAAGCTTATGGGTTACTTTGGCTCTTCTGTTTGTGGCTTGTTATGTGTATTCTGTTTGTCACAGATGCCATCAGTATACAGCTCCAAAGCCACTATCCAAACAACAGTCAATTAAGATTCACCTCCAACATCTGCAGCATATCAGTGTAGCACCATGATTAATAAATAATTCCGTAAGTTTAATAAGAAAATACTTTTACAATGGATTGCAGCTGACTGTGGAATTGAAGACATTGAATCAGCAGATCAACCTGCTAAGAAAGGATGTTCCCAACTACAACACCATATTACAACGAAAATTTTCGTTTCTGTAAAATCAAATTTACATTCAAGGTTTATGGAAACAATAAAGGAATCATCTAAACATCGTGCATGAGAACAACTTGTACTCAGTCCCGATCTCACATCAATTAATTCTGCTGTGCCAGTCTTACTTCTCCATTGGATTGTCATTATTCCATCAGCAAATTGTGTTCTCTGTGGAAGGATGAAGGCATGGACAGAAAGCATCTAGTTACTGCAAACACTTCTAACGTCCACGAAAAATATTGCACTGCAAGATGGCTGATGGCTTCATAGATAAGAGAGCTGAGCATTGGATAACAACTACTATTGAATTGAATACTGAAGTGTGTTTTACATGTCGGGTATTTATTTTAAGAAGACCAGGTACATTTTTTCTGAGTAGGTGGCAACCCTATTCAATAGAAAATGACTATCATTGTATTCATTGAAATATAAAAACCTGTGCAGTAATTTGACAATGGGATTCTTTTTCGTATTGAATTTTAATAATTAGCCTTTCAATTTCTATAAAATTTTTGGATTATTTTTTTACAATTTGATATGCCTTTAATAAGTTCTCTGTTCAGTTGTTAATAATTACTGTAAGAAAATCTGTAATTCGTAGATATTTACTGACACACTTAGCAAAGAAATACTTTTTCCCTTACTATATATAGGCATAATGTAAATTTATCTCCATGACATTCTATAGTATGTTATTCACCGTTATATTGGAATCATTAGCCCATGTGCCTGGTAAAAGTGTAGTCCGCATTCTATCTTGATTTTTTTGTAGCTTGTGCTGCTAGTAGTGTCGAAAAACTGATATTCAGAGTGAGAATTGAACCTCTAACATTTGAAATCAACTTCAGAAGCCAAACTTAATATCTGTTTATGATGTCTGTCTGTTCTCCAGGAAAGGAGTGTATTGGAGCTCCACACAACCCGGATAAAAACTGAATGTTTTGACCTCACATCAGATATGAAAGTTGAAGATAATCCAGTGCAAATCAGGTCTTCATTGCCGACGAATATAACTGAGGTGAGCGAAGTTCATTTGGTATGCTAGCGCTCCTGCTTCAATTTTTAGAGGGGGTATTATAACAATGATGGTTGAGCCAGTTGCCAATAATTCAAGGCTCAACATCATAAAGTGAAACCATTTAGAAATTGTTCGTTACCTGACGTGGATGATTCATACTTTAAGTACATTCTTGTAAAAATCCGGCATGCATTCGATACTTTATGTTGGATTAGTTTAAAATAATTGCCACGTCACGTCATCTGTCATTGCTTCACATGTGTCGAGGCATGCGAACAGCAGTTGGGGCACAGAAGGATTTTGCTTATGTTTGTTGATATGCGGAATCTTATTGCATGGCATGAAGATTAGAGTATGAACAAAACTTAAATATGGTGTAGAATTTCTGCACGGAGATATCATATGTACTTCTGTACATCATGGTAATAAAAATTAAATAACCCACATCAGTCTTCCGTCACCTGGCAGGATGTAAACTGCACCACAGAATTGCTACCAAAAATCCAGATAAATGATATAAACAACGCTTCTTGGAAATAAGTACACTCACGCATTGTAGCATTGGGGCAGTGTCAGACTAGATCGGAACTTCACTGAATTTGAGATTGTGCCAGTATTGGCTAAACAGTACTTATTCCTGGGACCTCTGGTTGAACGTACCAGCGCTATACCCCTGAGCTACCCGGGAACTCCACCCGACACAGTCTCAACTTTTCCCTTTATATCCACACAACTTGCGTGGGCTGACGAAACGCCAGAGACCCACAACGAGTGCACACAATATCTCTACAGGGGTAGAGCGCTGGTACGTTCAACCAGAGGTCCCAGGATCGATACCCGGCCCCGGAACAATTTTTCCCTTGAAATTATTCAAATCTGCTTTACAGGGAGCTTCACCTGAAAGACTAGATTTGCATAATATATACGTTACTGTGTACGTTAATAGAAAACCACAATTCCAAGTCACAGAGATTGTGTGCACTCGTTGTGGGTCTCTGGCGTTTCGTCAGCCCACGCGAGTTGTGTGGATATAAAGGGAAAAGTTGAGACGGTATCGGGTGGCGTTCCCGGGTAGCTCAGGGGTAGAGCACTGGTACGTTCAACCAGAGGTCCCGGGATCGATACCCGGTCCCGGAACAATTTTTCCCTTGAAATTATTCAAATCGCTTTACAGGGAGCTTCACCTGAAAGACTAGATTTGCATAGTACTTATTCCTATTCTTTCGGTAAACCCGCATGGAATATCTGACCAATGAACTGTCTTCTGCTTCTAAAATTTACACTGGCATTTGCTGGGAATTAAATGCAGATCTATGGCATTGAAAATCGATGCACTATTTCTTAATTTGCCAATAATGTCATAGTTTGTTTTATTTGCTGTCTATTTTCAGGACGAAATGTGTAAACCGGACACGGTAAGGGAGCAGCTGGACCTGGGAGTTAAAGCAGAGGAGAATGAGGTGTCGAGACAAAGGTAAATATGGTATGGGGGGCTTTCACAACATTGCTTCATTAAAATATTTATATATGACTAGTTTCCGAAGTGTTACAGCATTATCTTCCCCATGAACGGGTGAAGACAAACTTTTTCCTGGAAGGATATAAGTTAAGAGGGAGTAAATTTGTCACTAATTGGTATATTTATTTCTGTTTTCTGTTTCTCATTTCAATAAGATGCAAACTAATCTATGGTGTTATTTCAGTATTGTAAAACTTTAATTTTTTAGTAATACAGTATATTGTGAACAGCACAGTCACATGCTTTAGATAAATCCAACATGTTATTTCGATATAAATTATTCACTATTTGATCCACCTACTTAAAAGGTTCGTTCCAACAAGCGGTTCATGGATCAGTTCATGTACGGTTCCTGTACTATCTTATGCGCATGCGCTAGTTGGCATCTGCTATGGGATTGAAACTGGACTGGACGCTGTTGGAACGCTTTCGCGGATTGTTATGTACTAAATCCAGAGATGCTATAACTGTGATCATCTTTGCTAAGAACGAGATGCTTAATTATTATCGTTTCGCAGCTAATTCTAATTGCAGAAAATAGAACTTCGATCATTTTCTATAAAAAGATGACAAAAAATATGGAAGGCAAGAATTCCGCTAATTCAATGTCGTGTACTGGGGGACTCTTATCTAAAAATAGTTCTTTTTTTTTAATTATTAATGTATGTACGTTATTTATTATACTTTTAATCAAAGCTGCATGTTGAAATTCTAATTAACTATTTAAATACCCAAATAATTTCCATTCTCTTTCTTTTTGGCGAAAATTTAAATTAAATCTCTAGTTTTATTATTCGTCTGCACTGTCACTTTTCATCTTTAACCTCATTGATGTGAACAGTCGATCATGTCTTTCTTCAGTATCCAGGAGACGTTGGTGAGCTTATGCGCATGCGCGTCTCACGTACTCTTCCGTACATGCCTCAATCCGCGGACTATTTCTGACCGTTCCGAACCCATGTCAAAAGCATGTTGGAACGCCCGACTGCAGTACATGTTTCCGGTTCAGGACTGGTTCGGATTGTGTTGGAACGCTTTTTCTGTACTGCGCATGCTCACGATGGTTACTGCTGTTGGAACGAACCTAAAAGCAACATTCTCTGTCGATTTTTGTTTTCTAAATCCATACTGCTCTAAAGTTTTAGTTATATATATTGAATTATATCATTATTTGGAGTGTTGGAAGATATTAAATTATGCATTGTGTGTGAGGTTATCATTCTAAGATGCTAAAAAGTGAATTTTTTTTTTTAATTCTCCTCAGTTTCTCAGCCAGGTGCGTTGGATAGTTGCCTCCAAGTTTTCGATGACTATCTCAGGGTTTGAAGTGCTGTGGGACCGTGTCTAGTCTGTGTATAAGCATCAGTACAGCTTCCCACTGTGGCCAATGAGGACCTAGTTCCTAGTCCCATCTGCCTCTTATATTCTGGTTGGTGGAAGTGTGTTGATGGCAGGTTTCCATGCTGTACTCAACTGTAGTCCCCCGTCTCTGTTGGAATTGTTGCCACCTAGCTTCCGTGACGACCAGGTCCCAATGACCCAATGGCTTGTCCAAGATGGTGCTGGCGCCGAATTCTGTCTTGTGGCCCGTTTCCAGGCTGTGTTGCACTACTGCCGACTTATCAGTGTAATATAGTCTTATGCTGCATTGACGTTCCTTGCAGCATTGCATAATGGTGCGTCCCGTCTGCCCGATGTAGCATTTTCCACACTCACGAGGTATTTTGTAGACACCAGATGTCCTAAGACGAAGGTGTCAGTAAATTCTGAATTTTTGTGGCCACCCACAACAGTAATTATAATATTAGCAACAAGCGCTTACCTGAAATCAATTGTTTTAGCCTTTTTAGAACTCAAAATGACGTTCCACTTGAATGGCAGGTGCACAGTAAAGTAAGATACAAAATTAGCAACACTATATCAACATTTGGAAATATATATCCCAGTCCTGTTTTTTCTCAGATACTGAAGTCGGAACATTATGGATCCTCTTGACCGTTCTCAAGAAGTTCATTCTCAAAAATTGTCTTTCGGTTCTCTTTCACTATTAGCAGGTCTGCATTTTGGTACACTGTTTCTGTTGCAACATCTTTCTTATGAAGAAATAGAGTCCACACCTGTGGAGTAACGGTCAACGTGTCTGGCTGTGAAACCAGGTGGCCCGGGTTCGAATCCCGGTCAGGGCAAGTTACCTGGTTGAGGTTTTTTCCGGGGTTTTCCCTCAACCCAATACGAGCAAATGCTGGGTAACTTTCGGTGCTGGACCCCGAACTCATTTCACCGGCATTATCACCTTCATATCATTCAGACGCTAAATAACCTAGATGTTGATACAGCGTCGTAAAATAACCCAATAAAATAAAAAAAAAATGAAGAAATAGAAATTTGTTTTCTAGATTAGCATATGCTCTTCTTCATCTTCCTTATTCAGATGGAATAGCACTGTGAAAATAAACATTAAAAGAATGCCTTGGAATTTAACTGCAAGTAACATCATTTGAAACTTCATCCAGGCAACGATTTTAGGTACTCTTTTTTTTCATTGGCACTTTTTACTCGGTGTTGGATAATAATGAGGAGACTTGTTTCCCATATATAAGACAGAATAAATAAGCGAGGCTATCTACTAATGGCAGAGTATTTTTTATTAATTTTTTTAATTAGTTGTTTTACGTCTCTTTATCAGCTGCTATAGTTGTTTAGTGTGTGAGTGATATGAAGGCGGCCATGCTAGGGAGAAGAGTCTAGGATCCAGTGTCGAAAGTTACCAAGCTTTTGCTCTTAATTGATTGAGGGAAAGCGAACACTTATTTTTTTTAAGTGTGTAAAAACTTGGTACCAGTAGAAAGAGAACAGGTAGTACTGTACTATAATTTGTCCAAAAAGCGATAATTTTTCCGTGCTTGCACGATAATTTCTTAGAAATGGGCTGGCAACACTGGTTTGTATGCCCAGCAAGTAGGAACACGGGGATAGAATTAAAATTATCATGTACAAATGTGGTTATTTACGTAGACAATATGACGAGAAACCAAATTGTTTGGCAGATCACAAAATATATAACGAGAAAATATGTGCCACCTTGGCGCCACTGTTTGTTTTGTGTGTTTCTGTGTGCTTAGATTTGCATGCTGTATTACATTCAGGATCGAAATATCCATTCAGAACCTCATGATACAAAATTGTCATGTGGTGTAATGTAACATTTCCAATGTTATGGAAATGCCTTTGTGCCAAATCTTTAATCTGCAAAATTTTAACATTGTGCAAGAGCGTCTTGTATGCATTGCTAACTTTGGTAATTTCATAGAAGACGGGCACTTGGTTGAATATAGTAAGTATTACCAACTTTTTTATTTCAGAGTTAAATGTTAGTGATCTTTTAGTGACTTTTACATGTTAGTTCTAGGGTTTTTTTTCAATACTAGGTGTCGCCGTGATTTTCTTTTAATTTGATTGGTTATAGTTGTCATTTGTTCTAGAATTTTCGTTAATTTTGATTGGATAATGACGTTATCAGTTGTTCTTGGTTGTTTGACGTGAGTGGTGTTATGTTGTGTCTGATGGCTAAAGCTATTGAAAGTTTGTCATTTTATGATTTTTGTGATTTTCTTTCGATTTGATTGGTTATAGTTGTAATTTATTCTAGAATTATCATTAATTTTGAATGGATAATGACGTTGTCAGTTGTTCTTGGTTGTTTAACGTGAGTGATATTACATTGTAGATTTGTCTGCATTTGTCGAATGCGCATCATCATGCTTACGAAAAGGCACTTTTCAGTGCCAATAATTTATTTTGTGTGCACAAGGTTGGATTTTGAAGTAAGAGGGAAAGGAAGGAATCCGTGTTCTGAAATTATTTATTAAATTTTGTGTCGATTTTGGTTTAGTTCTTTCGCTGGTGAATAAGGATTGTGTTGAATGTTGAGGAGAAAACTGTTTTTCTGTGGTTTAAAGGAATATTTACCTTATTTTCTGTAGATGTTAAGGTGTAATAAGTGTTCGAAGAGAATTTCATTTAGTGTAAAGACGTGGTTTATTTCTGCAAAGTTGACTGTACGACAAAGTGTTGGTTTAGTTCTTTGTTGCTTGTATGGTTTAAGTTTAGATTGCCATAAAGCCTGTGTCATTTATACTGGAAGTGAAGTGGTTGTCGATGAAGACGTCAATGAGAATTGAATTTTATTTGATAAGATGATAAATTATGTTTTGCTTTGTGTTTTCGTGATTTTTGGGAGTAAAGTGCCGACGAAAACTGCCAGAAAAGTACTATCAACTATGAAGTTCGAATGCTACGAAACGCCAAAAAAAAAATCAAAGGCAAAAAATTAAATTTTTTTTTTTTTTTTTTGGGAGGGCTTGTTCTTCTTTAAAAATATGAATATATATTCGATTTTTCGATGTTTGGTGATATTTGGACTTCATAGTTGGCAGAACGTTTTTGGTAGTTTTCGTCAGCCATGTTGGATTTTGCCCGTCTTCTAGGAAATTACCCTAACTTTTAGCACTTGTTATTTTCGGTATTATATTAAACTAGTGGCTTGTGCAGCAAATGTTGCAAACTTAGTTCATTAGACGTTCAAATAAACATTTTTCAGATTTATTTTCAATGAAGAATACCAGACATTCGGAAAGTTATTTGCTTCCATAACAATGAAAGATACTCTCTCTCGAGCCAATACTGAAGAGAACCACACATATAAATATCTACACCACACCAACATTAAATATATGAAAAAGACTCAACCCCACTTGATTAATAATAATAAAAATAATTGATTTTTAATAATATTATTATCTTACGTAAGTTTTATAGATTTCAGTAACATATACTATATATCCGCCACTAAGTAAAATATAGAAATAAAAATCTAATTTAAGTTATTCTCTACATCTATTTATATAACCTCAAAACGTTTCACTTTCATATCATCAATATAGCATTAATATGTATAATTAATGAAAAATAGCCGCATCATGGCATTAACTACAATAATATTTAATTTCTAATGGTAATAATGTCATCAAACCACCTCAAGTTTTGTAGTTTGTAATATCCAATACACACCACAGAATCGAACCTGTAAATTATTTTTAATAAGCCAAGTTTTTAATGACCAATTTAATTTGAGCTCTAAATATGTCAGCATTCTTACAGATCATGGCCTTCGTGTAATATTGTTTACTGTAGTATGTGTTTTGTTTTATTCTGAAATGCAACACGGCCGACTTGATGCTCGCTTCGCTTCCCCTTTACAAGAAAGCGAAGGTGGTATCAAGTAGGCCGTGAATGCTATTAGATAGTTCTCATAACTGACGACAGATGGATTTTGGAAAATAGGAAAATTATGTTTAAAAATTGACATTTCACTGAAAACTACTATTTTTCCGAAAGAAATGTGAGTTCCACGGTTCAAAATGAGGGGTCATTTATTAAAATCCGTCCAGCCGTTTTCCCGTAATTTCCATTACCAGTTCAAATTATATATATATATAGATTTAATCTCCCGTCATTGTTTACCATAGTGTGACCTAACAGTATGCTGTCATCCAGACCACTGGTGGTGCATGCTGTATGAATATATTGTAAGTTGGAAATATTTCTACAACGAATGGTATGCAAACTTCACAATCTTCCCAACCAAATATGTAGGGAGCTACTGAACTTGCTATTAACTTACACTCTGTTGGTGTAGATGCTTCTGCATTGTGATCATTTTATACACTGTAGTATTTTTCACAGTAGTGTTGCAGATATCCATCATGACACACTGTTATCAGAGAGTGGCGCTAATGCACATGAACATCAGCGTCCCAACGACTCTGTTTCATCGGAAACACATACAGATGCGAGTCAATTGAAATGCGACGTCCCTGAAAGGCGTTCCCCGTTGCACATGGAGGAGAAGCCTTTCGAATGCAATGTTTGTGGAAAACGTTTCTTGTATAAGAGGAGTTTGCAATGTCATGTATTCAATCATTCTGGCAAGAAACGGTACAAGTGCAATGTCTGTGGAATGTGTTTCTCTCAGTCAGGTACTCTAATGCGGCATGAACGGCAACATACCGGCGAGAAACCATTCAAGTGCAATTATTGTGGAAAGTGTTTCTCGCAGGCGAGTACTCTAATGAGGCATGAACGCCATCATACCGGCGAAAAACCATTCCAATGCGACACCTGTGGGAAGTGCTTCTTTCGAGCGAGTTCACTGGCCTGTCATGTACGTCAACATACTGGCGAGAAACCATTCAAATGCGAAATCTGTGGAAAGTGTTTTTCTCAGCTCATTTCCCTAGTGAGACATGAACGCCACCATACCGGTGAAAAACCTTTTACTTGTGATGTCTGTGGAAAAGTCTTTTCTCAGGCCAGTTCCCTAATGAGGCATAAACGCCGACACACCGGCGATAAACCTTTTAAGTGTAATGTCTGTGGAAAACTTTTCTCGCAATCGTATCACCTAACATGTCATGAACGCCGTCATACCGGCGAGAAGCCATTTAAGTGCAATACGTGTGGAAAATGTTTCTCGCAGTCCGGCAATCTGAAAATTCATGAACGCCGCCATTCTGGGGATAAACCATTCAAGTGCGATGTCTGTGGGAAATTTTTCTCCCAATCCGGAAATCTAATACGACATCATGGCCAGCACGCTGGTGACAAACCTTTCTAATGGAAAGCTGTCAGAGGCATTTAAAATATAAGAGCACTCCTACATAATGGCGTAATGTATGTCGAAGCATGGAATAGGTCGAAAGGGAAAAACTGAGATGTGTTCGATACGCTGTTGTGGATGGTACCCTGGTATAGGTCAGTGGTTGAATGCAGAACTCAAGGTCCTTGATTTGATCCCCAGTACTGGAGGGAATTTTTCTTTAGTAATAATCAAATATGCCACCTCTATGTAAGTACGTTCCTATTGAGGTGACAGTATTCATGGTGCTGAATAATATCTGAACAATTATTACTACGTCAGGGTAATATGTCTCATTAAATGATTAGCTCACGTTATAAACATGTAGGCATTAATTTATTTAATAAACGGAAGTTTTTTCTCTGTGTATATGCCAAAGATGCACGTGAAAGACGTGTTACTTTGTTTAAATTTCTTTATATGAGTAATTATAAGCGAAGTCTCAAGCATGAAGGAGAACTGAGAGGGAAAATGAGAGAATCAGAACAAAAACATACCCAGAAAGAAAATCTCATCTGATCTGATATATGAAGAAATGAAACTTAATGGATGAGAAAGTTGTCATAAAGAGAAGGAAGTAACGAGAATTAAGAACATATCTGACTTAAGTGATCTATCAAATGAGTTCAATGGAACTGGTTGGACTGGACTAGGAAATAACCTGGAAAAGAAAGTGAGATTTTTCAAATTTCAAATTTATTTATAATTTATATTTGAATTGAATGCATATGCATAGATATCCGAAATGAGTATATGCTCGTGCTCGGGTACAGTCCAGTAGTCTACATAAATTTTACAGGGTTCAAATAATAATGCTGATATAAATAATAATAATAATAATAATAATAATAATAATAAATAATAATAATAAAAGAATAGCCGTGACAGAAATGATACAAAGATTGTAATACAAAATAATTCATTAATAATAATAATAATAATAATAATAATAATAATAGAGATAAAACAAATTTATTTACAATAATCAAATTAATACTAAGACGGATAAATTAAAACCTAAAACCACTAGCGAGAGTTAACACAACTTAAATAAGCATTATAATAACTGGAAAAAATGCCAAACTCGAAAATCAACAGAAAAGTTCGATGTATCGCAGACGAGAGCAACCACCGTATTGACATTATGGTGTGCATTAATGGTAGTAGGGGGGAGCCGAAAGTCTACGTAACTGCCGTTTTCTTCGAATCTTCTCGTACAATCATGGGAAGTTAATGCTGTAAAAACAAAATGTCTACGAGTCAAACTGTTCATTATTACCAGGATAAATACAAATAATACTGAAATATATTAATCGAGTTTCAGTTATAGATATCTTTTTTTGTGCAAGAGGTATCATATCAAAATATTTTATGAATGGCGGGGAAAATATAAATTTCAATAAGTCTCTAGTGACAGAGATAGTGACAAGTACAATCAAGTTTATCTGTGGCGATGCTAAGAAATCATTTATTGGAGATATAGACTGTTATTAATTAATAAAATGATCTATTTATATTTATTACAATGTTTTATCTTATAGGTTACATGCATCAGATAAATACAATAAAAATTAGTACCATATAATGCTAGTAACACTTAAAAAAATTATAATAAAATTTATCAAATGTCATACAAACATTTTCACTTTATTTTTAAACTTAAGAATGTGTAAACTACTTAGGTCTGGATTATTTTTCAATACTGAATTGTATAGCCTTGGTCCATAATTCCTACTGTGTCTTAATCGAGTAGTGTGAAAGTTCTTTTCAAAAGATATGAAAACGATAGGCCCAGTGTCCGAGTTAATGATATTGAAGCTAGTGGAATGCACTGAAGAAGCAGGATCTAGCAGAAGTAGCATGTAGAGAGAATAAAGCTAGGGCTAAGACCTACAAAAATTAAGGAACTAGAATAAAAGCTCAAAGAAACTAACAAAACAAGGTATTACAGATCAATGAAAGAAATCTCTCCAAAAAGTACAGCACGTTCACAATTTTAAGCAGTAAAATTATTAGTGCGTGCAAGTAGACAGTAGAAGCTCTTTCTCCCCAAGTAATTCAACTACAAGGAAAATAAATCTATTATAGCTCGTCAAAGTTTTGTCATGAGTTTTATGTGGAAAGATAATAAAAATATGTTATGATTTGATGAGGGTTTTAAAATTTTGGGAAGTGAAGAATCCTTGAAGAACAAAAAAGAACAGAAGTTGGACACTTTAAGAAAAGAAGTCATGATATTATGGATTCTACAATAATAATAAAAATTGAAGTTATACATTCTTTCGAAAAGATGATGTAAGCGAAGGAGGATCATGATTTATGAATGACAATTTAAAAGTAATACACAAAAATTTCGAGTCATGACTGAAATTTCTTATTCCACTTTTTGTGTATTGCTGCCTCTCTAGGTTGCAGCAACTATTGTTTAAAAGAGAAATTATGTTTATTAGTGAAATATGAGAATTTCGCACTGACTCTTAAGCAGATCTGTAGAATGTAATGAAGGTTGTAGCTCACACTACTTAGCGGTGTGGTGTAGCTGGGGTAAAACTGAGAAAATAAAGTGTTTGGGAGAAAAATAATGTACTCCTAGTAATTTCATTGTTAACACAGGGAACCACAAGGAATGCTATTTGAGGATTAAGTAACAATAGTAAAGCAATGGAAAAGGGAAAAAGAGAAGGTGAATGCAAAGCAAATGGTAAAAGATACGATTAAAATAGGGAAAGAAACAACTGATATGTCTAGGCCTATTAAAGAACTATTTTCTCAACTTCTACACATTCTTCCATGAATCAATTCAACATGTAGCAAAGATATCCTAAGGTACCTGTATAATGCTATTGATCATTTGGAGGGAAATTTGGTCTAATGCATGTGGAGTATTATTTTATATTTTTTTTTATTTTACCCCTATGTAATATTAAAACGTTACTAAATTACTTATATTACTATATTTATGAATGCTTCTTGGAAAACTCGTAATTTAAGAAAGGAAACTTCTCATCATTTAACCTTAAGTAGAGCAATTAATTGAAAATTGTAACTGAAAAAAATCTAGTAACCATGAAGGTAACTTAAGCTCTGCATCATCCCGCTTTTCACAGCAAAATCAGAAATTTTATTATTATTTTAAATGAAAGAAATGGCCATATGTATAATACCGGTATGAGGAACTGATATGCATAATTTGTTTGAACAAATTTATATTTTATTTTTTTAAATTGTATATGGTTAAGTCTGCTCTCAATTTTAGAATGCCCCCATTGTGATTTTTTAAGCACACTCTGTAGAACATGCAGTACAAATTTTAAATTCCTAACTTCAAAATTGTGAGAGCCTTTACACTAACATCAGGAAATGTGCTAAAAAAAAGGGGGTAAGAATACAGCTTGGGAAGTTAACTTGCCATTCGAATTCAGGATCGAGGCCATTTAGATACAGTATGACATAATTTTTATGTTCCTGAGTACCGTATAGCACTGAAACTTGGATCAACAAGTAAAAGTGATTGTTGATTCATGTTTCACAAAAAGAAAAGAAAGGAAAAAAAAAAAAAGACAATGAAATTTTTTAATTGATAAACATATTACCCGTCTCCATGCTTCAGAAATATATGTTCAGACTTCTGTCCCATTTACATAGAATTCTTGTTCCATGAGTCGTGAATAGTAGTTTAATTTTGTTTTGAACTATGGGACATCAAGATGTCTAACACTGTAGGCTACCGGTACAAGAAACAAAAGTGTAGGGGAGAGTGGTCCACAATTAGACATTCCCTCTAAAATCTGAATGGTTTAGCCGACAAGTGTCTCACACTTGTGGCAGCCTACATGAAATACTAGGCAATAGTTTTCAAGATATCGAATCGATCACCTACGACATTCTCGTCTTAGTAAACATTTCGCCATTTTCCAGTGTGTATGCAAATTTTTTACCTCAGCAATTGAAGTGTCTAGTTGTCTCTTCAGTCAGGTAAGAAGATGTGATTTATTCCATATCAAGTACATATTCGTTTACTACAAATTACCGTAATTAGAAGCACCTAACTTGTCTTAGGAAGTTTACTACGACCTGTTACATTGCAGGAAGTAATGTGGGGCAGAGTGAGACACTACTAAATTGCTGTCTCATTGTGGACCACGTTAATACGGTAAAACTATGTATAATTACGTATTTGATGTTTCCAAAATGGCTAAAAATCGTAAAATTAAAATAAATAAAGGATCCATCACAGCCGAAAGTATGAAATATCCTGTAAAACTTGTTCTAGAGAAAAACATCAGCATTCATAGGGCAGCAGTTAGATGTGATTGTCATTCCAGACACAGGCATGCTATCTTAAGAAGACTCCCATAAAAACAAGAGCTGGAAAGAATACAGGGAAAGAATTAAAACGGAAAAATAACAATGTAATGATGGAGAAAAAAGTTACACAGAAGATATCTGATCCCTCAGAAGAGATAGATGTAGCAAATTCTGACCATTCATCTTATGGAAGTGACTTCGATGTTGAATATTCTCTGTCACCAAAGCACCAGCAATCCAAGAAGCAGATGTGAATGACTTCGTTCTTGTAAAATTTCAAGTTAATGAGAAAAATGTATTTTATGTTTGAAAAGTGCTCTGTCGTAGCACTAAGAATTGCAATGTTTCATTTACAATAATAGGGAAGAGTTTCATTTTTCCAGGAGTGCCGGATGAAGCATTGGTTAATAAGACTGAAATTACAATGATTTTGCCAAAGCCACCAACCTGTGGTCAGACAAAAAACGCAGCATCCAGTTTGCTGGTAACATTCATTGACTCCCTGACACATAACATAACTACATAGGCTAAAAATACTCATCTGATATTGTCACTTCTTTGATATCATAATTATATTAATCCATAGAAAATAATGTCTCATTGTGGAACTGTCTGTCTCTTGGTCCACTACGACACATTTTGCCACTATGTACAAGTCAGCTTGTAATCTGAAGATCATTATCAGTAGCACAAATATTTAACATAAATTATAAAATGTAATAATGATCGAACATTGGGGAGTTCACAAATAAATGTCAATATCCACTGTAAACATTAATATAAAAAAATAACAAATTTTCCTGTCTCAAGGTGGACCATCTTCCCCTATTTGAAATCTTCCCTGACCTCTGTTAATGTACAAAATAATATAGCTACCGTATTATTTTGTGGAGCCGAGTGAAAAATTTGTTTCACTTAAGAATATAGTTAATTATAGTAACGATTCCCTAGTGTTGATCGTTATTTTTATTAATATATTCTTAGAAGATAAAAACTGTGCAATCAAATACTACGTTCAGAAACATTTGTACATAATCTAACTACAATGACTTCAGTTGCTACCACTTCGTATTGGCATGAAAACAAAGATGTCATTATTAGATTATGGTATGTTAATTATGAAGTCTGTTTTTTCTTATTTAAATATTGTCTCCCCTAGACCTAACTTTTGCTTTATTATATTCATAACTGTTTGCTTGATTAGTCACGGCTGCCTTGATTTCACACTGTCAATTTAGTTAAATTGGCTGGAGATGATGGATTTGTAATCCATGTGGATTAATTATAATTGTGTTATTTTGACAAACGAAATAGGTATATTTACCGTATAGTTACTCTTGTTTCACAGGTAAGCATATATATAAATAAATTATATACACATACATGTCTTTCGGGTAATTCTTAGAAGACGATGCTCACTCAGAGAAGAGTCTTCTACGACGTCATGTATGTGAAACGTCATACATTCTTTCACATCAATAAGATTCAACATGAACAACAACTTTGTATTGTATTTATTTATCCCCTGTACAATCTATTACGGAATATAGGTTCGTCATTAGGTACTCACACAGACATACACATACACACAATATAAGATTTCTAGTATCAATTTAATTTTAACAACTTAAGCTTTTCAAAGAAATAGTAAAAATACCGAATATACAATAAATAACAAGATACATATTAAATGTTCAGGTTCAGCTTACAAACACATTAAAATAAATAGAATAATTAACATAAGTAAAACAGACATTCCCAGACATACGTCACTTAATGATATCATTAAAAGATCTCTGACTTCTTCAGGCATCCCGTCTCTTTTTTTTGGAACCACCCGGTATTAGTCGCGCGGATGGTAAACGACCCGATGGTCTCACCTTAATTCCATGGTCTAGAGGAAAATCTTTAATTTGGGACTCCACTTGCGTTGACACTCTAGCTACATCTCACTTGCCGAATATCTCCAGACGCGCAGCATCTGCTGCTGAATTAGCCGTGAAGAAAAAAGTCAATAAATATGGTCATCTTTTAGACAATTATATCTTTGTCCCCTTTGCTGTGGAGACCTTCGGTCCTTAGAGTCATGACGCTAAACTTTTGGTATCTCAAATCGGCCAAATTTTGATCTCCATTACTAGTGATCGCCGTTGCAGTACTTATTTGCGTCAACGCTTAAGTATTACTATTCAACGCGGAAATGCAGTGAGCGTTTAGGTATCTATTCTCCCCGAATCCAGCCCTTTGGACGAACTCTTTCTTCTGTAAAATGTATTAAGTATTAAAAAAAAAGTAAAAAAAGATTGCCTACTTAATGAGATTACATGAAAAAAGTTATCATCTGAGATGATTTGTTAGGACAGCGATTGATACTTCATCTCAGTTAGGCTACTCTGTATATGTTATGAAGGTAGGTAATCTATTTTATGGTTTTAATGTAAAAACTCAGTAATTTTGAAAAGTAGTGTTAAGACTTGTGGTAATAGTATGACAGTTTATGTGCAAGTTGTTGGGAACTCTAATGTTGTGGTCATGAATTTCAGAATTCCTTTTAAAATGCAGGGGAGAGGTAAAATAATTTAATTCTTGAAAAATTTCTTTGGTTGGAGTGCATATAGGGACTTGTTTTTATTATTTTCTTTCGAAATTTAAATATTTTTATAGCTTCAGAGGTCATGCCCCCAGAACATTACACAGTATGAAAGAATGGATACACGAGCGTAGTACTTAGACTACTTTTAAAGTTGGAAGAGAGATACTTTTTGTAAGAATTCTGAAAGCATAACATAGCCTAATTTGCACAGTTTTCCAGAGAGAAAGCATACGAGTCGAGGACAAATTGGAATCAATCCATACTCCCACATATTGCGTGCACTCAACTTCTTTTATATTCGGATTGTCAGTACATATTTAGCAAGTTTTTATGAGTTTTATTTTGATTAAAATGAATAAACACGGTTTTATCGATGTTTAGATTAAGTCTGATATCTATTAGACACGTCCACACCTGTGGAGTAACGGTCAGCGCGTCTGGCCGCGAAACCAGATGGCCCGGGTTCGAATCCCTGTTGGGTTTTCCCTCAACCCAATACGAGCAAATGCTGGGTTACTTTCGGTGCTGGACCCCGGAATCATTTCACTGGCATTATCACCTTCATTTCATTCAGACGCCAAATAACCTAGATGTTGATACAGCATCATACAATAACCCAATAAAATTAAAATTAAAAATCTATTAGACACTCTTTCAGTTGATTATTAGCTTCATATGTTATTCTGTAAGATATTTTCATTTAGCTACTGAGCCTTCTGGAAGACTGGTTTTGATGAAAGTTGAATTAGAGTTATCTGAATCTATTTGGACAATCTGTTTTTGATTACTTAAGTAGGATGTGAACTAATAATTTGCTATACCTCTTACTCCATAATTATTGAGTTTCCTTATTAGGATATCATGATTCACAGTGTAGAATGGTTTTGAAAGGTAAGGAATTGCCCTAGTATTTGTTTTCTATTGTCTTTTGCTTGGAATATGCTGTAATGAAAGAGAATAAGGCATTATTAATAGTTTTCATTTTTTCTGAAATCAAACTGTGAATTACAAAGTACTTTATAATTTTCGAGAAAAGACATTAGGTCTGTTCTATTGTATATTACTTTTTATAATTTTTGAGAAGTACGATAGTAGGAGTATTGGTCTGTAATTATCTACTTTTGATTTATCACCCTTCTTGTGTATTGGAATTATTTTAGTTTTACTTTAAACATTATCATAACTTATGTAATAATTATTATTTTATTGTAGGGCCTACATAAAATATAGGAAAAGAATATATTGTTTTATTCGTCGTCAACTTCTACTCTTCGATTGCTAGTAGGCCTACATGCCTTCATTGTATTTTCTCTTTCAAATATACGGTTCGTTTATCTCGAATACCATGCCCTATCCTCTTATTATTCAGTATTATTAGTCACGATGACGTAGCAAACCTCTCTGCAAAACTATAATATTCTTGAACACTCATGTTCAAGTGAATTTCAGGTGCTGTTATTTCTAATGTAACCTACAATATATTAATGCTGGACTCTACTGTATTAGCAGCAGCGGAAATAGTTTTCCTACAATATAAGCATTTGAAAATATAGGTAATATTTTGACTCGATTTCCCTTGTTTACAAAATTTGTTATTAGCACCACAATTTTCATAATCTTCTTCTATTGCATTAGAATTAATCGCTAAAGTTGAGCAAATTCTATAGAACTTTCAGTGGTCCCCATTAATGCTAATTTCAACCACGATGTCGCTACATGGATGTTAGTTTTCTTCACTGATAGCTCTTTCTGCTGTGGACATACTTGGTCCAGCTGCTTGCATGGTTATCAGACACTCACTAACCAAATGAAAGCAGGTTTACATCAGTATTTTTCAACGAGCTAGAAATGTTTCCATATTTTTAGTTAAATTTAAGTAGCGTTATCTAGCTTACCTACTTACTTACAAATGGCTTTTAAGGAACCCGAAGGTTCATTGCCGCCCTCACATAAGCCCGCCATCGGTCCCTATCCTGTGCAAGATTAATCCAGTCTCTATCATCATACCCCACCTCCCTCAAATCCATTTTTATATTATCCTCCCATCTACGTCTCGGCCTCCCTAAAGGTCTTTTTCCCTCCGGTCTCCCAACTAACACTCTATATGCATTTCTGGATTCGCCCATACGTGCTACATGCCCTGCCCATCTCAAACGTCTGGATTTTAAGTTCCTAATTATGTCAGGTGAAGAATACAATGCGTGCAGTTCTGTGTTGTGTAACTTTCTCCATTCTCCTGTAACTTCATCCCTCTTAGCCCCAAATATTTTCCTAAGCACCTTATTCTCAAACACCATTAACCTATGTTCCTCTCTCAGAGTGAGAGTCCAAGTTTCACAACCATACAGAAAAACCGGTAATATAACTGTTTTATAAATTCTAACTTTCCGATTTTTGGACAGCAGACTGGATGATAAGAGCTTCTCAACCGAATAATAACACGCATTTCCCATATTTATTCTGCGTTTAATGTCCTCCCGAGTGTCATTTATATTTGTTACTGTTGCTCCAAGATATTTGAATTTTTCCATTTCGTACAATATTCTGGTCACGAGACATAATCATATACTTTGTCTTTTCGGGATTTACTTCCAAACCGATCGCTTTACTTGCTTCAAGTAAAATTTCCGTGTTTTCCCTAATCGTTTGTGTATTTTCTCCTAACATATTCACGTCATCCGCATAGACAAGAAGCAGATGTAACCTGTTCAATTCCAAACCCTGCCTGTTATCCTGAACTTTCCTAATGGCATATTCTAGAGCGAAGTTAAAAAGTAAAGGTGATAGTGCATCTCCCTGCTTTAGCCCGCAGTGAATTGGAAAAGCATCAGATAGAAACTGATCTATACGGACTCTGCTGTATGTTTCACTGAGACACATTTTAATTAATCGAACTAGTTTCTTGGGAATACCAAATTCAATAAGAATATCATATAATACTTCCCTCTTAACCGAGTCATATGCCTTTTTGAAATCTATGAATAACTGATGTACTGTACCCTTATACTCCCTTTTTTCTCCATTATCTGTCGAATACAAAAAATCTGATCAATAGTCGATCTATTACGCCGAAAACCGCACTGATAATCCCCAATAATTTCATCTACGTACGGAGTTAATAGCGTTATCTAGCTATTTTTCAAAATGAAAACCAAAGTATTAATACCGCCATCTGTTATATATTCTATGATTATGTAATACCAATAGAAATGTTTTGGTATCTGCTTTCGACTCGCTCTAACAGCTCAATTGGTAGAACACTGGTGTGGAGAACAAAGAGAAAACTCACTGCGCACTGTGGTTCGATTCTCATCCAGGTAAAATAAATAATTTATAATGTAACAATTTACAGTATTTAATATTAGAAAATGCAGTGTAGATGTAGCAAAGGGAAATATGATATAAATGTAAATTACTTTCAAGAATAAAGAAAAAAAGTGGGAAAAGAGAAAAACGAATATACTTTTTACACATTTGCCATGATTTATGACGTCACCTAGGACGTAATTAGGCCTAATTCCCCAACAATATCGGCTCTCTCTTCCCGTGAGTATCGTGTTCCAGGAAATTACCGTATTTCGCTACCCTCGATAAAAGAAGTGAAGTGCGCCGTTCTTGCACTATGATTTCAGTGTGCATGAGCTTTGTGCTTTTGTGATTTGTCGAATCTTTTTAATGAGAGATAATTTTTCTCGAGTAATCACTACAGAATTGCACCATGTGCTGTCATGATGTGAAGGATAGCCTACTATAACATTTATTTTGTGAGTTTAATTCTACTATTTTTGTACACATAAATCTGCTATCTACTTTTTTTTTATTGGGTTATTTTACTATGCTCTATCAACATCTAGGTTATTTAGCGTCTGAATGAAATGAAGGTGATAATGCCGGTGAAATAAGTCCAGGGTCCAGCACCGAAAGTTACCCAGCATTTGCTCGCATTGGGTTGAGGAAAAAACCTCAGCCAGGTAACTTACTCCGACCGGGATTCGAACCCGGGCCACCTGGTTTCGCGGCCAGACGCGCTGACCGTTACTCCACAGGTGTGGACGCTGTCTACTTTAGTTACATCTTTAGCTACAGGGTATTTGGTCAGCAAAAATCTCTTGCATTCATGTTACTTATAATAAAGTATCACTGACATGGGTGATGTGAAATAAATACATCAGCGTTGTCTGCACCAGATACCAGGTACTGCGTATTAACATGTGGCCTGTGACATACATTGTATTTTGCTGATCTAGCTTAATGATTGGCACAACTGCGACAAATAATTGATCGATGATTTATACCATGTCAAATCAACACATTGGTTCTGACTGAACTTCTGGAAGTTCGATGAAACTTGTTATATCAAGCGATCTTACGTAGTTATGAATGGAAATCATAACCATCTATGAAGTGTTAAGTTATTTGAATTTAAATAAATAACGACTCCTCTGTGTTAAGGTTATAACTTTTGGTGTTATGTTACCCGATTGACTAGTTTCGATGTCGTTTGCATCATCCTCTGAAAATAACAGCAAATTAATGACAAGTGACGTTACAGTTAGTATAAAAGCTCCATGCTCTTGTTTTCGTGTGTTTCTATGCGGGGTTGGGGGCACGTTGCCCCTCACTTTTAATAAATAACGTTTCCAATATTTTGGTATTGTAATTTTTAAGCTTTACTTAATTATTCATTGTCAATGTGTATTGTTTTTATGTTATTTATACAAGTGGTAATTTTTTGTATTATATTTAATATTGTTCATTTTTAGGTACTTTGATTTACTTTAATAATTATATCTGTTTATGAGTTTTTATTAGATGTATTTGTATCGTGTTCTATTAGCTAGGGCTATAGTGAAGGATGTGATTCCGATTATAATTATTGGTATCGTGGTTTATACTGTAATAGGTAGGGATATAATGAAGGATGTGATACCGATTATAATTATTATTGGTATCGTGGTTTATACTGTAATAGGTAGGGGTATAGTGAAGGATGTGATACCGATTATAATTATTGGTGTCGTGGTTTATACTGTAATAGGTAGGGATATAGTGAAGGATGTGATACTGATTATAATTATTATTGGTATCATGGTTTATACTGTAATAGGTAGGGATATAATGAAGGATGTGATACTTACTTACAAATGGCTTTTAAGGAACCCGAAGGTTCATTGCCGCCCTCACATAAGCCCGCCAGCGGTCCCTATCCTGTGCAAGATTAATCCAGTCTCTATCATCATACCCCACCTCCCTCAAATCCATTTTAATATTATCCTCCCATCTACGTCTCAGCCTCCCTAAAGGTCTTTTTCCCTCCGGTCTCCCAACTAACACTCTATATGCATTTCTGGATTCGCCCATACGTGCTACATGCCCTGCCCATCTCAAACGTCTGGATTTAATATTCCTAATTATGTCAGGTGAAGAATACAATGCGTGCAGTTCTGTGTTGTGTAACTTTCTCCATTCTCCTGTAACTTCATCCCGCTTAGCCCCAAATATTTTCCTAAGCACCTTATTCTCAAACACCCTTAACCTATGTTCCTCTCTCAGAGTGAGAGTCCAAGTTTCACAGCCATATAGAAGAACCGGTAATATAACTGTTTTATAAATTCTAACTTTCAGATTTTTGGACAGCAGACTGGATGATAAGAGCTTCTCAACCGAATAATAACACGCATTTCCCATATTTATTCTGCGTTTAATTTCCTCCCGAGTGTCATTTATATTTGTTACTGTTGCTCCAAGATATTTGAATTTTTCCACCTCTTCGAAGGATAAATCTCCAATATTTATATTTCCATTTCGTACAATATTCCCGTCACGAGACATAATCATATACTTTGTCTTTTCGGGATTTACTTCCAAACCGATCGCTTTACTTGCTTCAAGTAAAATTTCCGTGTTTTCCCTAACCGTTTGTGTATTTTCTCCTAACATATTCACGTCATCTGCATAGACAAGAAGCTGATGTAGCCCGTTCAATTCCAAACCCTGCCTGTTATCCTGAACTTTCCTAATGGCATATTCTAAAGCGAAGTTAAAAAGTAAAGGTGATAGTGCATCTCCCTGCTTTAGCCCGCAGTGAATTGGAAAAGGATCAGATAGAAACTGACCTATACGGACTCTGCTGTATGTTTCACTGAGACACATTTTAATTAATTGAACTAGTTTCTTGGGAATACCAAATTCAATAAGAATATCATATAATACTTCCCTCTTAACCGAGTCATAAGCCTTTTTGAAATCTATGAATAACTGATGTACTGTACCCTTATACTCCCATTTTTTCTCCATTATCTGCCGAATACAAAAAATCTGATCAATAGTCGATCTATTACGCCGAAAACCGCACTGATGATCCCCAATAATTTCATCTACGTACGGAGTTAATCTCCTCAAAAGAATATTGGACAAAATTTTGTACGACGTCAACAAAAGTGATATTCCTCGAAAGTTACCACAGTTGGTTTTGTCCCCCTTTTTAAAAATAGGTACAATTATGGACTCCTTCCATTGTTCTGGTACAATTTCCTTTTCCCAAATAGCAAGTACAAGTTTATAAATTTCGCTATATAATGCACTTCCACCCTCTTGTATTAATTCTGCTGGAATTTGATCGATACCTGGAGACTTGTACTTTTTCAGATTTTCTATCGCAATTTTAGGTACTTTTATTTACTTTAATAATTATATCTGTTTATGAGTTTTTATTAGATGTATTGGTATCGTGTTCTATTAGTTAGGGATATAGTGAAGGATGTGATACTGATTATAATTATTGGTATCGTGGTTTATACTATAATAGGTAGGGATATAGTGAAGAATGCGATGCCGATGTGGCTAATTTTCTAACTATTTTTTGTTTTTGTGTTACATTACTCAAAATCCTCAATTTTGAATTGATCTTGAAGATATGGTGTATTATATATGACGTCATATTAGCGGATGTCGGCCATCTTGATTATGACATTACTTTGGTGGTTTTGTATTGTTTACTACTACCCATATGAATACTATTAAGCAGTGCTGGTCAAAAAGAGTGGAAGATTGAATCAATAGTAGGCTAAACAGTCAGAACTGTCCTAATACATCTCGGCATTAAAGAAATTGTAATAATAATATGAAACTACAGTTCTGCATCCAGTAAGATAGGTCATGAAGTGCTCTAGAAATCTTTTCTCTGACTGATATGTAGGCCTACATCTATTATCATGGAATCCTGGGAAACGAGAATGCGGATGCTTTAGCAAAGAAGGGCAGCACTGCTACTTACAGACCTGTTACTAAATCTACATATTTCTCTGTGAAAAGATTTATTAAATCTACATACTTAGACTTCAACAAACAAAATTTTATAACACAATCCCATGGGAAAAAATGGAACTCTCTACATCAAAATCCACAGTTAATTCCCGATTTACCACGAAAATCGTCTGTAGCTGCATTTAGATTGGCAACAGCCCATGATTGTTTGGCCAAACACCTGCATAGAATTGGAATATATCAGTCCCCTAACTGTCCATTGTGCAACTCAAACTAAGAAATGGATTCGGAACACCTCAAAATCTGTGCTTCAGTGGCTGGTCATGATAATATCTTTGAAAAATATTGGAGTGCAAGAGGTCAAATGACTTTATTGTCAAACGCCTGGCATTAGAAAACAACAACAACATCTATTATCAGGTGGTATATCTCACGTGATGATCTGTCCGAGGAAAAAATAATGTTTGTATACATCTGAAGTCTGACTAGTGTAATATGTAGGTAATCGACGATGTATGCAATGGAGGGGGAAACGTACTGGCCACCCTACCTTATTATCTCCTGGCCTAGTTACCTCATTAGTGGTGCCATGGTGATATCACTTGTGGGGTTCAGACGTCTGCGGATAGTTGACTAAACAAGAAATCTTAAAATGATCCTGCAGATGATTACAAACTGATAGGTCTTCTTGTTCCTAGATATCTCCACGTTTTAATTACTTTGATACATATTTCAAGGTGTCAGAAAAGTAAACTGTAACCACTCTGACTCAACTTGTATTATTAGCATTTGAATATTAACTTCCTATTCATTCTCTTTTAGTTGGGATGGATATGATAAAGCTGGAACCCGAGATCAACCTGTTCACTGTAGAGACAAGTGATGACACATATATATCTGAGAAGAAGCTTTTGTCAGAGGTAGGTAACTATAGAAATGCATGAATTCATCAGGGCTTCTGGTTTGAACGGTGATTTAAAATGACCTTTATTGTTATTTTGTGTGCCAACCAAAAACGAGTGGCAGTCACGTGGTGTGTTGCAGATATACATCTGTTGCGATGGAAAGTATTTGCCGATTAGTTATACTGACTGCCGGTAGTAGCGATGAAGTGACACATGAAATGCGTTAATGTTTATTTCTAGCATATGAATCATAATTATAATTTAATTTAAGGTAATCTCACTAAGTAAACGTTATTGCTTGAGGATTGTAATCATTCAGATACTTTTTTATACCTGAATTTAATAAAATATCAAACATAGCAAACATGGTAGCTATAACTAAGCGATCATGATGCAAGTTCGCACACTGCAAGCCTTTTTTTTTTTTTTTATACTGTTATCCATGTTAGGAGCTGCAAGTGTTTTGACTGCAGCTGTAAGGTGAGCAGTTTCTATTTCTATTTCTTGCAGCATAGAAACAATACCACTTTTAAACTTTTAGATATTAGATTTTTGTTTCAAACCGCATTTCAAAAAGTAACCGCTTAGGACTGGTAAAATTATGTTCAACACCTAATTAAGAAAGATTACTTACTTTGGAATCAGATGCCATGAAACAGGGGATTGTTGTTACAGCAGCACTGGGCCGAGGAAGAGTTTCTTATTGGATATTGAATGAGGCAGGCCTATGTATATGTCGAAGCTAAGAGTAAGACTATCTGCGATTAAAATAGTAAAGCTTGCGAATAATAACATGTATTTCCCATATTTATTCTGCGTTTAATTTCCTCCAGAGTGTCATTCATATATGTTACAATTGCTCCAAGATATTTGAATTTTTCCACCTCTTCGAAGGTTACATCTCCAATTGTTATATATCCATTTCGTACAATATTCTGGTCACGAGACATAATGATATACTTTGTCTTTTCGGGATTTACTTCCAAACCTATCGGTTTACTTGCTTCAAGTAAAATTTCCGTGTTTTCCCTAATCGTTTGTGGTTTTTCTCCTAACATATTCACGTCATCCACATTGAAAAGAAGCTGATGTAACCCGTTCAATTCCAAACCCTGTCTGTTATCCTGAACTTTCCTAATGACATACTCTAGAGCGTAGTTAAAAAGTAAAGGTGATAGTGCATGTCCTTGCTTTAGTCCACAATGAATTGGAAAAGCATCAGATAGAAACTAGCCTATACGGACTCTGCTGCAAGTTTCACTGAGACACATTTTAATTAATCGAACTAGTTTCTTGAGAATACCAAATTCAATAAGAATATTATATAAAACCTCTCCTAACCGAGTCATATGCCTTTTTGAAACCTATAAATAATTGACGCGAATGGACATGTTTGAATTCCTTTTCGACGGAAGTCTTCTTTCTCGAGCAAATACTATTGCTGTAAAGAAGCAAATGGTGGACTTCATAACATCGAGAGTTCCTCAAATTAAGGAAGAGGAGATATGCAGTAAAATTTCCCTCTTTTCTAACAAATTGTTACGTCCCACAGTGGTCCAGAATCCATATTTAGGAGGACAAAAGTAAAAAAATGACATGTAAAAGAATGAAATAAAACCCTTAAATTTTTTTTCCTATATAACTGAGAAACACTGAATTGATAATCTTAATCAGCGGAGGTGGCTGCATAGCGAGATAAGAAGCCGGTAACATGCCACATTTCGCCACCCAGCATTCTTACTCAGCAAGCGCTGTGAGTCTGCCGTTTTCCTTGTGCTGTAACTCTGTTGTAAGTGGTCGATTCCATTCATATTTTCTCGATTACAGTTATTTAAATATCTGTGAACTGAATCTGCTTCCGAAGTAAAATTTAGGAAATTCAAGGTGGCAACTTGTTAATTATGTATCAAATAAGCTTCCCGAGTGCCCAAAAATTGCAACAGTACCTAAAATGATACATTTTCCCCATAAGATAATTTATCGTAGGAGAGCAAGAGGATAAAGAATATGAGTTTTCTTTTTAATGAAATGAACATTGTCTTAGCGAATTACTTGCTAAATTATGTTCTTATCGTGATAGTAATGAAAATTTAGAGAAAATTTACTTTTGGAAAAAGTCGTGACTGCCCAAGAAAGGTTTTCCATTATAGAAGTATGAGGTCGAAACAAAAACAATCCAGAGATTTAGAGCTTGTATACAAAACAAGTTTACTACCTTTAACTACAGTATAAGTTTTCATGAAAATCTGTTAGACAGAAGAAAAGTTACTAATTTTGTCTAAATGCATCCCCATATTAGGAGCAGTTCCTCTTATACCAACGTAATCAGAGTTTGTACACAAAACAAATGTACTATTTGTAACTACTGTGTAAAATTTCATAAGTATCTGTTAGATAGGAGAAAAATTACTAATTTTGTCTAACTGCGCCTCGCTATAAGTGGTAGTTCCACTTAGACCAACGTAATGAGAGTTTGTATACAAAACATATATGCTACCTGTAACTACTGTGTAAAATTTCATAGAAATATGTTAGATAGGAGAAAATTGACTAATTTTGTCTAATTGCGCCCTCTATAAGGGGTAGTTCCCCTTATACCAACGTAATGAGAGCTTGTATACAAAACATATATGCTACCTGTAACTACTGTGTAAAATTTCATAAAAATCTGTTAGGTAGCTAAAAGTCATTAATTTGTCCCACTGAATTTGCATTCTGGACCACTGTGGGCGTGAGCATTTATAACTATGATATCGCACCATCTACCCTTAAGTACTAAATATGATAACCTGTCACTGATAAATTCGACCTTTTTTACTGCTGATTTTATTCTTTTATGAACAAAGAATCCTGTTCCTAATTGGTGATTATTGTTTCCTTCCCCATAATACCATAAGTAATCACCTATTTGTGATATACCATTCCCATCTAACCTAACCTCTTGTACTCCCACGAAGTGCATTCTATATCTAGCTAGTTCTTTTGTTACTAATGTTACCCCTCCTGTTCTATAAAGACTAGTTACGTTCCATGTACCAAATCTTTTGTGTTCTAGTCTGCTGTCAAAAAATCTGAAAGTTAGAATTTATAAAACAGTTACATTACTGGTTGTTTTGTATTGTTCTAAAACTTGGACTCTCACTTTGAGAGAGTAACAGAGATTAAGGGTGTTTCAGAATAAGGTTCTCAGGAAAACGTTTGGGACTAAGAGGGATGAAGTTACAGGAGAATGGAGAAAGTTACACAACACAGAACTGCACGCATTGTTTTCATCTGACATAATTAGGAACATTAAATCCAGACGTTTGAGATGGGCAGGGTATGTAGCACGTATGGGCGAATCCAGAAATGCATATAGAGTGTTAGTTGGGAGACCGGAGGGAAAAAGACCTTTGGGGAGGCCGAGACGTAGATGGGAGGATAATATAAAAGTGGATTTGAGGAAGGTGGGATATGATGATTAGAGATTGGATTAATCTTTCATTCAGGATAGGGAGCAATGGCGGGCTTATGTGAGGGCGGCAATGAACCTGCTGGTTCCTTAAGAGACATTTGTGAGTAAGTAACAATAATAATAATAATAATAATAATAATAATAATAATAATAATATGTGAAAATGGTAGGCTACGGTGCGCATGTAAAATACGGTAAGCTTCTTTCATTATTTCCAAAAATGTGTGGTTGTATCATTTGAAGTTGAGGTAGACAGTCTCTTAGTAAATGCCCCAAATGTCATTTAAGTGTTCTGCAACGAATCTCTAGACCTGAACTCTGCTACTAGCAGCAGAATCGACTGTATGGAGGAGCCACTTGCGAGCTGTTTCAAGTGCTTTGCACCAGTTTGTATGAACACGTAAGCAGTGCCATGGACACAGAATGCATCTGCAAAAGTTGAAATCAACGTCTTTTGCACTGTGACGTATTACTCAGTTATGATGTCTCTGCTTTCTGCAGGAAGCAAATTTATCGCACGTGCATGTGCCTGGCATAAAAGAGGAATGTGTGGACGAAAGCTATGGTCTCTCCTCAGCAGCGAAAGACGAACCTCTTTTGCCGGTGAATTATGCTATGGTGAAGTGTGAAGCTGAGGTGAGTAGAACTCACAGATGCTCCATTGTTTAGCTTGTATTTTGCTCATCACAGAGACCGTCTCTGTATAAGCGTAGGTAATAAGATTCTCAGCATACTAATTAATTAATTTTAAGTTGTGGGAAAATCATGAAATTCCACGTGGTATGATTTTAGATTCAAATTGTTTAATAAATTTTCTTTTAATACTTTCTCTCATGATCTGCCTCTGGGCAGATAGCTATGAATGAATGATTGGCATATATGTATGCATTTATTTACACTGCAAGTGGGCAAGCACCCGGTGGCAGTGGTATACACAGTATAAACAATACACAAAAAAAAAAATGATAAGCAATACGCAATAAATTTACAATACACAATACAATTTTATACACAATACAATACGAATACACAATACAATTAGAATACACAATATAATTTAACACAATAATAAAACATAAATAAAATACCTAATTTTTCATTACAACCTACATAATTATGTATAGGCCCTACATAAGTTTCAATAGTCTTTCACTTTATTCTCATCTCACTCAATGTAGTGGCACTATGACGCATTTCACTGACACTTTAGCACACATTTCACTGACACTATAGAACACATTTCATTGACGCTATAAATTATCACTGATCGGAACTATTCACTGCACTGTAAAACCATAACTCCACTGACTCACCTCGCTTCACTGATACAACAGTTCAAATAAGTCAAATAATTACACCCTTATGCATACTGTACTTATAAACAGAACTACATTTAAACTAAACATTTCTAGTCTAAGGCCCTCTTACACGCTATTTTTAAATAATTTACAATTCAAACCAAGGAAGTAACTCGTCAGGCTAAATAAATACATGTCATCTTAAAAAATTAAATGTTAAATGTCACCTTAATTTTAATTTGCACTTGATACACAACTTTTTAAATTATTCTTGAAACTCCTTAAGAAGGACAGCCCTCAAAGACCGCTGCAGGTAGGTCATTCCAATCATTTATAGTTCTATTTAAAAATGAGAATTTACCTACATCCGTTTTCTGTTTCCTACATTGGATTTTAAAATCATGATCGTTCCTACCATAGTACATTGGCTTTTCTAACCGAGCCGTTATGTCTACCTATGCTTTCTGACCTAGATGTGCTCTATACAATGATGTTATTCTAGTTTTCCTACGTCTGTTTTCCAAAGTTTCCCATTTAAGTTCTTTTATCGTATCGTTTCCATCTTCTCTTTTACCTTTAACAAATTTAGCTGCCCTATACTGGATTCTTTCTAAGGAATTTATCTGATATATTCTATAGGGATCCCAACATGTAGTTCCGTATTCCATTAACAGTCGCACTAACGTTAGATATGCTATTTCCCTCGATTTGGGGCTAGCCTTTCTCAAGATTCTCATAATAAAGTGAAGTGCCCTCCATGCCTTACCCATAACATTATCAACATGCTCTCCCCAAGAAAGTTTGGAGTTTAAATACAGTCCTAGGTATTTCACATTAGAGTGTATAAGATATGGTTCTAGTTAAGGACATTGCAGACCCGTTGTCTTTATACAAATTCAAATTTATTGCTTAACCCTGGAATGGCATCGTGTAAGATTTTAACATAACTGGTGTCGTAGTACCAATACTACCCCTTCCAGCTACAGAGAGAGGCAGCGAAAAGTTCCTCACTATGCAGGGAACAGATTGCCCGCAACCAGAAAGCTGTACCAGTGCCGGAGGGCGTTCATTTTCATTATGTGGCCATAAACTTTCTGAGTGGGGGGGATGGAGTGCGCGAACAGCGGGAAGTGTACGGAGTGTTTACTTGACGAGTGGAGTGTTTGTCCCGTGTTCACCTGATTTGAGTGCCTGTGATTTTATTTGTGGGGAACTTTAAAACTGAAAGCGTACAAGAACAATCCAGATTCTCTTGAAGCCCTGGAGAATGAAATCAGATGAGTGATATCTGAAATTTCAGAGGTGGAGATACAACGAGTGTTTCGGAATTTTTTAACACGATGCAACCTTTGTATGGAGAACGCTGGACATCATTTTCAACAGCTGCTTTGATGAAAGATAAGATCTGCATCATTTTTCAACTTCATTTATTCATTCATTAGGTAACTCTTAACTAATAATTTAGGCCTACCGTAATGAAACTGAATGGCTGCCTACGCTGCTACAGCTTACTGGTGAGTCGGGCAATCTGTTCCCTGATGTGCCCTGCTTAGTGTGGTGACTTCTCGCTGCCTCTTTTTGTATATTTTTATCCTTTTACATCAACTACTTGAAACAAATTGTTGTAAGATAAATAAATTGTATCATACACTTCGAAAAGTGAGAGAACTGAATTTAGACACTTCATTGTGGAGGAATTTGTTGCCTTCCTGGGTGTGTTGTGTTTTAGTGCACTTTTCAAATCAAATCCTGAAGACTTAGAATCCAATCCTTGGCGCAACCAGCCCATGAAGGGCCCAGGCTAACAAACTGGCTGCTGGGCTCACATCCACATGCATTTTCAGAGGTGAACTATCATCCAACCAGAATGGCGGTAGTATTGAGTGTTCAGCAATATGATTCCCCAGCCATTCTATCAGGATTTCAAATCCGGATTTTGCTACCTATCACAGTTCCCCGAGTTCATTGTGATGCTGGGTGAGCACCAGTCCCATACACTGACCGAAATTTCAAGAAAAAATTCCTTCCCAATGGAAAGCGCTCATTCCATAATGCCTGAGGCTCTAGACCACGATGCTGTGGCATGGGGCGAAGATTCAGAATCATGTTTTTCAAAATCACTTCTAATTTCTGAAACTCTTTTGTTTTTATGTAAAATTATTTATATGCTAAATAATAAATTTCATACCGAACCATTTGCAGAGTCGCCATGAAGCTTTGGCATTCCGGGCAAAAATGTAACTGTTATGTTCTTGTGTTTCGACATTTGCTACTGGTTTCATCATAACATTCGTTTCGAAGAACCAACAAAAGTTACCTGGAACTGCAGAAAGGCATAATAGTTAGAAGAGAGATATAATAATTTAAATAGAAACATAATAACTGACAATCTAATTAAAAAATTAATGACCGCTATCGTCCTCAGTGCAAAACGCAATGTCAAAGGAAGAACTATAGTATTGAAAGCATTCGGGAACAATTAAAAGAAAAGAGGGATCGAGCCAGAAATTATGGAGAAAAACAAAAAATGTTGAACACGGAATAAATTGACAGACAGAATCACCTTTCTTGCGAAAAGAAATCATAAGGACAAAAAGAGAAACATTTCACAAATTTATCAGCAATTTAGAGAATGATACCAAACCTACAAATATGCAGAGATTTATCGATACATTGAACAATAAAAGGAAAACCAACCCCATCTAACGAATAGCAGTTAACAATAAAGGAGTAATAGATCGAAAAGAAGTTTCGAATAAAATGAACATCTATCTCACAAAACAATATAAATTACATAATAAGATAAAAAAAATAACAAGACAAAACTATTAGAAACTGTTGCCAGACAGCAGAAAAAGAAAAGTGAACACAACAATAACAATTTCAAATGAGAAGAGCTAATGCAAGCAATAAGAAACGCAAAAGAGAAAAAAACAACTTGGACTTGACCGAGCCTTTCCAGAATATATAAAGCATTGTGGTGAAAAGGCCCTGGATTTACTTCTGTTCGTCTTTAGCAATATATATAATGCCAGGGACAATTTACCGCACATTTTACGAAAACACGAATTATTCCAATAATTAAACATAATAAACGCGCAAAAGAATTGAAATCGTACAGACCAATCAATGTCTCTAACTTCAGTATTAGCCAAAATACAGGAACGAATTATAGTAACTAGATTGAATTGGCATCTAGAAGAATACAAGAACAAGCTGGCTTCAGAAAGAATAGAAAAGCATCACAACATGTAGGTTCTTAAGGTAATAAAAGATATAAAAGAAGCATTTAATGGTAACAAAAGTACTCTAGCAATATTTGTAGATTTTCGTGGGGTGTACAATATCATTTGGAGAAGGAAGTTACTGTGCAAATTGCCACAGTAATGAACATTAAAGGAAGACTAATAGCAACAAGATTTAGAAGCGCAGTTCTTTTTCTTTAGTTCACGTATAATTGCTGACTGCTGTTTTCTTTTATAACAAACTTATAATTTTTCTCCATGGCTGACACAAACATCTTCTGCTTCGCTTGTTTTACCACTGGTCAAAGGACTTTACCCATGACATCTGTACGTTGGAGTCTTTGTTTATAGCCCAATTAGTCCAATGCATGTTCGGTGAGAAATGTTGATATTAGGTACATTACCATCATTATTGTCCTGACTTATCATAGATGTGCTCCCATGGAACAATATATGCAAATGATATAACTTCTGATTTGAAAGTTTTTGTCACTTTGACCTTTGAAGACAATTGGTGAGGATCGAAGTATTCACTGCTGGCTTGAGTGCATGTGTTGTAATTATGATGACAGTGACGTTGATAATTAATAAACTGATTTAGAACAGGAGAGTGCCTAGCATACATGCCTCTTCGAAACAATTTTAATGTCCATTTTGGTATATCCATTACATAAAAGTCCACTACACTATGTCCATAAATATATGTCCAATGAAGTATATGTCCACTTTATTTTAGTCCAATTGCACAAATTTTATGTCCGCATTTTTACGTCCATTACATGATTGTACAATGCATTATGTCCATCTACAAATTTACTTCAATTCCCTACTCAATCTCTTCTGCCTGTTCACCTTCATACAGCTTCAGATGATAACTAATAGCTTTGAGGTAAGTTGTGATGTGTCCTTCGTTGTAGTGGTTGTAATTCCGAACAATCTCTTCTACTCGACTTAAATTTCTAGGTACGATCTTTTAATAGGGTGTCGCACATTCAAATGCCCGCCAAACAATTGGATTATTATAATTTTATTATTCCTTTGGTTTTTCTTGATAAATTCCATGAATTTCCATACCGATGCGTGATGTGTGACGATGTGTTTCTGAAAGCGATTGTGTCAACCCTCGACTACATTAGTTCTTCGATGTTGTCCTGCCAGAACCTGATTATAATGTTCCATATTTCAGGTGCCAATCTAGGTGGCATTGCTCTTCTTCTTCATCCTCCAGCAGGTGTTCCTCGGATGTAAGTTCTTTCCATGTACAATGCTAAATCCATTACGTCGGGCTCAGTATTATCTATAAGGCTATCAAAAACAGCCTGAACATCTTCCAATGGTACAAAAGGAATTGACATGAAAGTGGACTTAAATAAAAGTGGACATAAATGAAGGTGGACAAAAATATTAGAGGACATAAGTCATATGGACATGGTTTCAATGGACTTAATGTCTTGGAAGTGCCTCTTCTACCAATAATGCATCTGTACAAAGTTGGGTGCCCAGCATTTTCTTGAAAAAGAAAACAGTGTTCTTTCCAGTCTCTTTTATGTGCTTTCCCTTTTCAGGAAGATTCACGAGATGTGGCCACAGTGACAGAGAATTTGATAGTGGAAGTGACAACGGAGGACGAATACCTATCTGAGGGGTGAGTATTAAGAGAGTATCAGATCTGTAATTTTCTAACTTTTCACAATTCTCCTTCTCGAACAGTAAACAGCAATCATCAGTCAGCAGTCAGCCATCAGTTTATCATCATCGGAATATCAAAGATGTCATGCCACTTGTATACATTCACAATTCATACAATATAATTTACATATATGAAACTAACAAGGGAAGGGTTTCGGCTCGAACAGGAATTTTTGGTTAAAAATTTGTACAGACGCTTACTTCACAATGGTGATGAAGACCGTAAAAGCATTCATTTGTGTAACTCTCCGTTTGGTTGGTATTGGTCAATACACTTCTTTAAAAATGTAGCCTACATGAGGATTCCCTACAAAATGCATGAAACAGCATGGAGCAGAGCAATAAGCACAACACGCAGAAGCAACACCTGAACAATCTTCTGAACCACACTCCAGTGCTGAACAATCAAATGCCACCTGAATTACATTTTTGAAGTCCCGAGACTTGTTCACGATTCACGTAGCCAGCTGACTGCCAGGAATACTGAAGCATAGGGCGGTATATGGGAGCAGACAACTGGTTATTAACAACAGAGTGCATTTTCATTATAAACACTCGATTTCCCAAGTTAAGTTCTGGATTCTCAGCCAGAGTCCTTATGCAATCTGTTATCCTCCGAGCATATATTTCGTATTGTCTAAGGAAATAGACATTCAGAGGTTTTTTAGGTGGAATGGTCATACATTCCATGTCCTAACCTTGGAATGATTCATTTATTAAGGTTGCCTCTTTGTGCGCATTCAGTGACTCACACAACAGTATATACTTTTGATTAGCTGCAATATTTTCAGACAGAACGTTGGAGAAAAATGTTCTTAAATGGGTTTTAGACATTTTACTACTTGCACTAGCTTCTAGGCTAGGCTAGGCTTACGTGTAAGGTGTCCCATCCCCTTAACTTGTGTAGTACTCTCCCCACCCCTCAACTTGTACAGTGCTCTAACAGACAAACCACACATTACACAAACGAATGCTTTCGGGAGCTTTACAGATGTGTAAAGACGGGTCTGTATACAAATTTTGGATACGAAATTCCTATTCGAGCCGAAACCCTTCCCTTGTAAGTACTGTTTGTTCATGTCACATCTAAGTAAATAAAATGCAGTAATAAAGTTCATCATCATCGTCGTCGTCTAACAAGTATTGCGCCTAATGGCCCATTACAGTCTCAAGCCATCTCTTTAAAGGTCTTCCTAGTGTTCTCTTCCCTCGTGGCGAGTAGGTAGAAATGTGATGGGAAATGCGAGTCCTTTCCATGTGGTGAACATGTTGCTGCCAGTTAGTTCTGTAACTATAGATGTAATCCAAAATAGAAGATATTTCAAGCTCTTGAAGAACATCTTCTTCCCTCTTGCGGTCTGATCTAGCCGGCTGTTCTTAGCAGGAATTTCATCTCGTTGACTACTATTCGGGGTTTATCTCTTTCCCTCAAAGTCCAGGCCTCACAACCGTAAGTTAGTACCGGTCTTGCCAATGCTTTATAAGTATTAATCCTCGTATGTTTCTGCACTATTGAGGGTTTAAGGGGAGAGGATGGTATTTTTTTTAACTTTTTTCTTATTTGGTGTAAAATATTAATTTTTTGTATGTAGAGAGCTCGTAGCTGTAGAAACTCAATCAAAAATAAATATTTTGAAAAAATAATATTGGGGGGCCCAGATTTGAAAAAAAAAATATACCCAATGCAGGATTTTACTAAAACCAATATATCTAAACCATTTTTAAAGATAGATTCGTCTCGTTTTTTGCGATGTACTTGCAAAAGTATGCTCTACAAACTGTGTGTAACAGAAATGTGATATTTGTCCCTACATTTGTAAAATAAACAATTAAAATTTAATAACACTTTTCTGATTTCCCTTCTTGCAAACAAACGGACATAGTTTTAAAATGAAATCAATTAACAAACTTCTGTTAGACAGAAAAGTTTCCAATAGTCTAAAGAATGTGTGTTCTAAATTTCATGCATTTATCTTTAATAGTTCAGAAGTTATATCCATTTTTGTCTGGCAATGTAGGAAAAAAAATGAAGTTACCGTAAACCGATAAAAGGGGGCGAGTGATTTAAAAATCCATACCGCAGGATGTTTAAAAATGGGGTCTCAACATCCGATAAGGGGCACGAATACAACGAAATGTTATGCAATGCATTCCACACATATCAAAGGGTATTTTAAAGAAAAAAAAATTTTTTTTTTAAATTCAATTTACCGGAAACAACAATGAAAGGGGGCGAGTGATTTAAAAATCCATAACACTGGAAGTTTAAAATGGCGTCTCAACATCTGATAAGGGCACAGTATTTTAAAGATTTTTTTAAAATTTACTCATTTTTCACCAAAAATACCATCCTCTCCCCTTAAACACTTTGTTGATGACTGCCATTGCTTGGTTATAATTTAAAATATTAGCAGATATGTCTATTTCTTTTTCATCACTCACATGATATCCTTTAAATGAAGAAACTTGCTCAGTAGGTTTATTATAAATACTTGTTTTGGCACAAACAGGAATTAGTTCCTTAAGCGCCATAACTTTGGTTTTTAATGTTCAAATTGTCATATTATATTTTTCAGCAAGGAGTTGAAGTTGATATATTGAATGTTGTAGTCCATTTTCTGAATTTGCCAGAAGTATAATGTCATCTGCAAATAATAATATATCTAAATTTAAATGTGTATTGATATAAATGCCGCAATGTGGTTTTTGTTTCCATTCTCTTACTAAAGCATTAATATATATTATAAATAATAAGGGAGATATGCAACATCCTTGATGTACTCCTTGATTTATGACATTCCACTTGGGAAGTTTATCTCTTACTGGTATTGTAATGCAGTTTTCTTTATAAATATTAAATAATGCTGTTATTAATTGATTGGACCTCAATGGCTGGACAGGACAATATCTTTGAAAAATATTGGAGTGCAAGAGGTCAAATGACTTTATTGTCAAATGCCTGGCATTAGAAAATAACAAAAACATTAATTGATTGGGGACATTATCTTTTGTCAAAATTTATATTAACACATTCACGGCCAAAGTCGACTTATATCGATTTTGGTATGAACGTGTAAAATTGCCAGTGTCGACCATAGTCGATTTAACACCACTGCAAAACTTATGTCATGTTTAAAACCCCAGGTTCGGTTAAGAGGCTAGCCCTTTAAATGCCCGGCAGTAAATGTGTTAATTTAATCCTATTTATGGTATCAAAGGCTTTATGGAAATCAACAAATGCAGAGGAGTTTTTTTTTAATTGTCTATTCTTTTCAATAAGTAATTTTAGTGTGAAATAGTCGTCGGCACAAGATCTGCCCGCTGAAATCCATTTTGTTCTTCAGTTAATATTTCACTATAGAAATGATACAATTTATGTTGTAAGAGTTTATACCCTGCATTTAGGAGACTCATACCTCTGTAATTTTTCCTAATTCTTTCGATCTCCCTTTTTGTAAATTGGAATCCCAACGTCTCTATTGCAACTTTCCGGTGGATGTTTTCCGATTATAAGACTATTATATAATATCAGTAAAAGTAATTTAAATTCTTTAGACGCATATTTGAATAGTTCTATATTTAAAAAATTTACCTCTACAGCTTTATTGTTCTTGCTATTTGATAAGACATGTTTTAATTCTTCCAATGTAAAACATTCCGTGTAATCATTATTTTATATTGAACATGTGAGCATTTCTTTCTGTGCTCCATAAAATAATTTAGCCAAGTACTTTTATCAATTATGTCTGTAGGGGCTGATTCTTTCTTCTCTTCTTGACTTATTTATTTATTATTTTAATTTTGTAAGTTTTTGAGTTATAGGCCCTATGAGTTTCTAATTGATATACAAAAGCTTTCCAATTCTCTCTATGTTTCTTTCTCACTGCCTTTTTGCAGTAGCTCTTTTTAGCTTATATGTAATTTCGTCTTCTAATTTTTCTGATGATCTTTTCTCTTCAGTTATTATCGCTAACTCATTGTCCAAATTTCTTCCAACTCTATTTCTTTCACATTTAGATTTTGTACCAAGACTCTCGTAAGCAGCTTGTTCTAATAGGTGTGTAAGATTTTTTCATTCATCTTCTACCTGTTTACCAATCTCTAAATATAACAATTCTATTGTTCTCTTCTGATATAACCGTTGTATACGGTCAAATGGGCAAACTTGGAACAGTGTTTTAACTTGGAAGATTATCATAGGGTAAGATTATCATAGCGTATTTTCGTTTTGTTACAGTGGCAACACAATCTTCACTTGTTACTTTGTTGTGCAGAACATTGATTCTATCACAGTCTACTATATACAGTCGCGAAGCTCAATTTGTAACAGGGGTAGTTCCCACCACTAGGATCGCTACTATCGCCTCATCATCACAGATCTCTCTGCTAGCAGCCGACAAAATATGTTACACTTTCGTTGTCGTGTTCTTTTGGAAAAATTAACACCTTCCTTCCATTATTGAAATATTAAATGCATAAAGTTAATTTATTATTTTAATGAAGTATATTAAATTCCACCATAAACTCGAAGATACCTGCAAGAAATAAGTTAATATAATTTTTGTTTGTGCAAAACGAACTGAAATTTACTATAATAGCTTCACTCATTCAATATTATAGCGATAATTAACTATGAATTGAAACCAATAAATATTAATTTGCATTTCTCTTTACAACAATAATAATGGAAATATGAATTAATGGAGTAACTTACGTGTACCGGTACTTGTAGTGTAGGCTTACGTAGTTAACAAAATGGGATGAGGTTAAGCAATAATAATCACACCAGAATTGGAAATAAAACGTGATCAATACATTTTATTGTAACAGACTTTTTCTACGTCTCTAGTAAAGCAACAAATAGAAATAACAACAAAATTAACAGCTATAATTAAAAACATATCCTTTGAAGAAAAAAGTAGGCCTAAGCAATAATAATCCCACCAGAATTGAAAATAAAACGTGATCAGTAAAGTTCATTAAAACGAACTTAATTGTTCTACGTCTTTAGTAAAATAACACATAAAAATAATAACAAAATTAATAGCTACAATTAAAAATATATCCTCTGAAAAAAAAGTAGACCTAACCTTTATTTCTCTGGAAATTTAGCAGCCTAAGTGACAGAACTTTGACCGGTATCTAATGTCCTTTCGGTTAGACTGAAACATTTCATTGTGAAATTTAAGGATATAATATATTCTAACAGTTACAAAGAACTTCAAATTAACAGTTTTGTTTCTGCACAGCATTCTTGTGGAAACCCAGGAACCTTTCTGAATCTTTCGGAAATCGGAAAAAGGATAACTCTGGTCTCTTTCTCTTACTGTTGCTACAATTTATAGCACTACAAACGTCTCCTCCTTGTCCCATATTATTATTCCAAATATTATATTTTAGCCATTAACATTTTCATTATAACCAATAACGAACATTTATTTTCACAAGCATCAATGTGAAATACGCAACGAGCTAGCACTCGATAGAAATACGACACAGTCCAAAGTCGACCATGGACAGTCTATTGTTTCTAGTTGCTAATCGCTTGGAGTGCTTTATCACGAGATTTGCAAAAAAACACCTCAAACTTCGCGACTGTATATAGTAGACTGTGGTTCTATTAAGTTTGGTGTTACTGTGACAAAACAAAAATACCGTATGATAATTTTCCAAGTTAAAACACTGTGCAAGTTTGCCCATTTAACGGTACCAGAATCAATCAATAGGCTAACTTTGAAAATGTGTTTCTTGTTTTCCTTTTTTTGGGTAATGTTTGTTTTTTATATCATTTCGGCGGAAAACGTGCTGGTGAAACCAGTAAATAATGATCTGATTCTATTTCGAAACTGCGAAATACTCTTGAATCTAAAATGTAAGCACTCAATTTCTCATAAGTAACAATGTAATCAATAATACATTTTTGTCCCTGTGCACTGCACATGTATCTGTGACTGTCTTTATATTGGAAAAATGTATTCATTGTCTTTAACTGATTATATGTTGCTAGATCAATCAATCTTTCTCCATTTTTATTGATAATGTTTTCTCCATAAGTACCTCTATATTTTCCTATTTGGTTGTTATCTATTCTGGCATTAAATTCTCCCATTATTAATAGAAAGTCATTTTTTTGGAATTTGGTCAATTACTTCTGAATTCTTGATAAAATTTTTCACTGTCTTTCTCATGTCCTTCATTTGGAGCTTATATCGCAATGGTGTTAGATAATCTCTAAAAATGCTAATTCTTACTTGTACTATTGTTTCATTGCAAAATATGTAATTGTCAATTTTATTTCGAAGAGATTTATGAATCATAATCATACTTCCTACCTATTCACACCTGTGGAGTAATGGTTAGCGCGTCTGGCCGCGAAACCAGGTGGCCTGGGTTCGATTCCCGTTTGGAGCAAGTTACCTGGTTGAGGTTTTTTCCGGGGTTTTCTTTCAACCCAATATGAGCAAATGCTGGGTAACTTTCAGTGCTGGACCCCGGACTCATTTCACTGGCATTATCACCTTCATCTCATTCAGACGCTAAATAACCTAAGCTGTTGATAAAGCGTTGTAAAATAACCTACTAAAATAAAAAAAAAAATACTTCCAACCTGAGCTCGTTTATTGTTTGGGACTCCGCTATAGATTTGTTGTCCACTTTGTTCCACAAAGTTTTTTAGTTTCAGTTACGGCAGCAGTATGTATATATTTTATGTATGAGCTATTCCATCTCAAATCGACCGAAATATAGAGAAAATTGACCTTACAATTTCTAAATACAATGAAACTTTTTTGTACGTAGAGAACTGTGATACAATGCTTTGTGCAAAGTTTGAGGCATCAGAACTTCATAGTGTTTAAATTAAAAATACTGAAATTTATCGTATTTTCATAAAATTAGCAACATTAAACTGTTGTAGCTCCGAAACCCTTTCACCCAATGATCAAAGTCATGGTTTATTTTGATGCTGATAAATAAAATTTATATTGACATATAAACAGATTTTCTTACTTTTTATGAAAATGGAGAAATTTAGTTTTTTCCTCATTAAGACGCCTTTGCCTAGGAAAAATATTTAAAAAATATATAGTTAGATTCCGCATTCAAAGTACAATAAAACATATTTTTTACTGATGGCACGTTGATAAGAAAGTATTGAAAATATCAAATAAAGAAAATAAATAGTACGTGCATGAACTAACCAGCTGACTGTGAGGCGGGAGCTAGCCGAGACAAGCAAGGCCAGGAGACATAAACACGTGATGTGTCGTCTAGCAGCACATGGCTGTGCTAGCTTTATCTCAGGTTTTCATAAACACAGGAGTAAAATGACGACTAACGCTCACTTATCTTCAGCTCTCAGCCAGTGCGTGCGGTACTGCGCCGTTCAAGTCGAGGGGTGTGAAAATAATTTATTTAATACCCTCGAAACTTATTGCCATACTACTAAGCAAACAATGCCGAATCCCTCTTAATAATGCAAGGTTTTTTCTCAATATTTTTTTTACATTTTTACAAATTGGCAGAAAGCCTAAAAGTAAGTAAAATCAGATAATCTGTCTCTCTGTGTACAATAAAAATAAGGATTGCTTCTTAACATAGCCTACCAAATGTCAGCTGCAAAATGAGCTCCCGTTCAATGTTCTGCAGTAAATGGTTCCAGAGTTCTGAGCGCTGAAAGAGGCTTGTTTTTATAAAATACGCTAAATTTGTCGCTCAACGATACGAAAACCGTTTGACTTTCGATAGTAAATTTTTGAAAATACACTCTCCTCAGCACCTTGTATAAATAGGGAAAAAATTAGAGTATAAAAATAATGCGAGGTTTTTTACTGATCGATTTCATGTGGAATAGCCTGTATACTCAGTACATTCCAAGTTTGAAAATTAAATGTTTTTTTTTTTTTCATCTCTTGTCCATATTCGGGCTGTGGTCATCATAGTTACGAAGTTATAGTCTAAATCTACTTACAGCTTGTTCAGGAGGTATGAAAACCTGGTTGACGTCACTTGGGAGGAGGAAAGAACTGATTCTAATTGAAAATATTGACCTCTTACCTTGACTGCTAGTCTGAGTCCTCTAGCTAGAATCGCCGTTATTGTCATCTTCACTCAGGTTTATGATAATGGGGCATATGACGTTATCTGACAAATAACTCGCATTCCATATAATCCTTTTAATTTTCACAAAGAACATCTTGATTAACTTGAGGATGCTAATCGTCACAGGCCGATTAGTAGTGCATTGAGGACGGATCTTTGTTCACCTCTGGCATGTATCTTTATTAGTCACTGTGCCTTTAATGCCTGTTTTAGAAGACAGTGTGCTGAATTGTTGCTCCAAGACTTGAGCACTGTACAGGCGGGATCACAGAATGTGTGACTTCTTGACTCACGTACATTATTTCTTCTCTCAGCTCAATAATTCGAAATTCACCTCCGGTAGTTATTCTCTTTGCCTAATATCGTATTTTTAAAATAGTCTCGATCTATTTGTTCTCGTTTTCTTGTAAGACAATCCCAGTTCTGTGAGTAGAGTTGTAACACTAGTAAAGCCAGTTGCGTCTTTTAATTTCATTCTTAGTGCAGATTCTGTTGGAATGCGTTTAAGTCATACACTGTCTTTTGTGCTACAGTTTCATAAAATGCGTTTAGTTCCAAGACAAATTTTTCAGTTGTTCTCATCTTACTGGTCTTTTGAAAGACGTAGCTTAGCCACATAGTTTCCTCACAATTCTTTTAAGACTACTATGGGACATGCCTGTAGCCTTTTCCACTCGGTCCTTGAGAAGCTTCTTTAGACGTAAACGCTAATATCTTGTTTGTAACTTCTTTGGTTTGACTATGACGTTTCTTTCCTTTAATTTTGAAATAACTGCAATCATTTCCTTAAAACAGTTCGAGCCTATAAACTCTTAAGCTACGTATACTTACACAATTTCAATACACACTTAACAAAGCTTACTTACTTGCAAATGGCTTTTATGGAACCCGCAGGTTCATTGCCGCCCTCACATAAGCCCGCCATTGGTCCCTATCCTGTGCAAGATTAATCCAGTCTCTATCATCATACCCCATCTCCCTCAAATCCATTTTAATATTATTCTCCCATCTACGTCTCGGCCTCCCTAAAGGTCTTTTTTCCTCCGGTCTCCCAACTAACACTCTATATGCATTTCTGGATTCGCCTATACGTGCTACATGCCCTGCCCATCTCAAACGTCTGGATTTAATGTTCCTAATTATGTCAGGTGAAGAATACAATGCGTGCAGTTCTGTGTTGTGTAACTTTCTACATTCTCCTGTAACTTCATCCCGCTTAGCCCCAAATATTTTCCTAAGCACCTTATTCTCAAACACCCTTAACCTATGTTCCTCTCTCAGAGTGAGAGTCCAAGTTTCACAACCATACAGAACAACCGGTAATATAACTGTTTTATAAATTCTAACTTTCAGATTTTTGGACAGCAGACTGGATGATAAGAGCTTCTCAACCGAATAATAACAGGCATTTCCCATATTTATTCTGCGTTTAATTTCCTCCCGAGTGTCATTTATATTTGTTACTGTTGCTCCAAGATATTTGAATTTTTCCACCTCTTCGAAGGATAAATCTCCAATTTTTATATTTCCATTACGTACAATATTCTGGTCACGAGACATAATCATATACTTTGTCTTTTCGGGATTTACTTCCAAACCGATCGCTTTACTTGCTTCAAGCTACCACTGAATATTTTTAAAACTTCCGTAATGTAACGTAAAGAGGTCCAGTGCAAGCATATGTGAGTGAGCGAACGACTGAATAAGAAAGAAATGTTTTTCATGTGGACTTCAAGCCTGACCAGGACCCGATACTTGTTTAAATTTCAATGGTCGCGAGGGTTTCAGTTCTAGCTGTACATACTTCGAAGACTGTCATAGCACATTAAAAAATGTTTATTATTTGAATAACTTCCCTGAACTATAACAATGTTTTTATTTACAATTCATGTTGATGTTCCGATAAGCCATTTGACATTTATATTTTTATCAAATAATCTTAATGGCTTAACAAAAAAATGCACAAAACAATTTACATCATAACTGTTTTAATAGTTATTTATGGTACTTGTGAGGTAAGTGCATCTTTATTGCACGAGTGGAAAGATTTAAGCACGAGGCGTCAGCCGAGTGCTTAAATTACACGAGTGCAATAAAGATCACGCTCACAAGTACCATACATAATTTTATCCATGACCATAACGAAAAATTATGTTTTATAAAAGAAAATATGTTGAAAATAAGTCCTCATGTAATCACATACCATGACATGGATTTTAGAATCAATACGTTACTAGGTAGGTCATGATGTAGGAGGCCATGATTAGTAAAGAATGGTATCTAAGGCGTTGGATAAATAACAAATTATAATTAATTATATAATTTTAATATATATTTTTTCACTTCCAACGTGTATTTTCGTCTTTTTGAAGTTTCAGGGATTATTTAGAAGTGTTCACGGAAATAATGTGATTAAAATAATTTAACATTTTACTTCTGTAAACTTAAGAGGAATATTAAAACTTCATTAATCATTGTGTCTGTTTAGCTCAGTTGGCTAACGCGTGTTGTTTTAAAATCCTATAAACCCAACTTCGTAGGTTCAAGTCTCCTCGTATCCCAAAAGGTAAATTATTACAAAATTTTAAAAAGATGCATATTAGATATGGATGTAATGTACAAATTACGACGTAGCAGATAGAGAAAAGAGAAGGAGATTGAGTGTATGTATATTTAAGAAATGGTAATAAAGAAGTAGAGGTAGTGACATCTAGTAACTAATATATTAACTTCTTGAGTAATAGTTCAATGGAAATGTATACGTGTGTACCCGGGTACTAGGAAAATAGCCTACTAATGAACTGTGAGATAAAGTTCAAACTGTGAGGTAAAGTCTTTATCTCACTAGTGAAATAAAGTAATGTTGAATAATAGCCTACTTTACACACGCAAAAGTATTTAGTAAAGGCATGTTTTTCGTTATGGTCATGGATAAAATATATTTACGTAACATTTGTATGCCTTTTATTACAAGTGTAAACGTTTTCACCCTCCTGGGGCAACATCAGGCTAGAATAACAATATCAAGTATCAAAATAAATTATGCGATGACAATTATATATTATGGAGAAGATGTAGTATATTTCATGCTAAACTTAACTATATACCACTGTATTGTGTGTGAGAACATATGTTCTACAATTGTAAATGACAACGTCGATGAATGAATATTAAAACCCTTGAATGTAACGCTTAATGTAGGTCAATGTATTGACAAACTGCCTAAAATGGCTATTGGTTATCCTTTTATTACATGATGTGAAAAAGATGAAAAGTACTTCCAACTGGAATATCTACTTTAAACACTGTATTATAATTCTTTTGCATTTTTAATGTCATTTTTGACATTTCCGAATTACAGCAAAAAAATTATATCGTATCTTAAAACTGAATTTAAGATCTGTAGCACTCGATATATATTAAATGTAAATATGTGTAGTCTGGAGAGTTATTATCCAGTTTGTAAACTTCTTGCAGATCTTGCAATTTATACCTTAATTTATTAGCTACACAGTTTTATTGGTAAATGTTTCATTTTGCGAATGAAGAGCTGAGCACACACTCTCCTCACAATATTATTTCTTTCTGTTCGAAATTTAACAACTTTCGGTACTTATGTTTAATATATTTTTCTTATTTCTATTCTTACTTCTAACATTAATTTTTTCATTTAAATTTCTGCTTATTCAATCACATTTTCTTCTTTAACAGTCTCTTTCTATATAGAGTGATATGTATAGTTGGAATCAGCTTTAATTTTTACGTACAAAAATGCTATAAGTTCTACAGTAGCGTGCGAATTAATCCGAACACGACATATGTTTACATTTTCTGTCATTGTTGGCCTCACAGCTGCTCATACCGCTTTAATTGACATCTGTAGTATGTGCAATTCCATTGTTGAAGGTCTGTCGTTATTATTTTTTTTATAATGTGTGACATTTTTGCCTGTCGTTTTGTACTTACAAAGCATTTCAGTTGTGTTGAAGACTTAATACTGCAATCCTGTGTACATTCTGTCGTCTTCACAAATGGATACAACTCCACGAAAACGGTCTAAAATTATAACATTAGCAGAGCATTCTTCTATGACACAGAGGCAAATTGCTGCAGAATGTCACATCGGTTTGGCTACTGTTAATTCGATCATAAAACGATACAGGGAGACTGGATCCATCACACCCCAGAAAAAAGGAAACTGTGGCCGGAAAAGGAAGACTTCTCCTGCAGATGATCGTTTAATTGTCAGGAAAAGTAAATTAAATCCTAGACTAACTGCTGTCGACTTAACCCGCGAGTTAATGGCTACCACTGGGGCGAATATTCACGTCACAACAGTGCGGCGTAGGCTTTTGGAAGCTGGACGAAAGGCTCGTAAGTCTATTAAGAAGCAACTGCTAACACCTGTTATGTGCAAAAAACGCTTAATGTGGGCAAAATTACATCAACACTGGACAGTGAATGACTGGAAGAATGTACTTTTTTCCGATGAGTCTCATTTCGAGGTCCACGGCCACCGTGTTTCTTGCGTACGGAAAGGATCCGAAAAATTAACAGCAGCTCATCTCCAACAAGCACCCAAATCCCCCCTAAAGTAATGTTTTGGGGTTGTTTTACACATGAAGGGCCTGGAGCATTAATACCTATCAAGGGAATGATGAATTCTGACAAATATATTCACTTATTGGAAACCAGAATCGTACCCCAGCTGCAAAAATCATTTCTGGATGGCAGAGGTGTGTTCCAACAAGAGCTGGCACCATGCCATACATCTCGAAAAACTACAGAATTCTTCAACAAGAAGAATATTCAGGTACTCCCCTGGCCAGGCAACTCACCTGACATCAACCCCATTGAGAACTTGTGGTCAATTTGCAAAAGAAGAATGCAAAAAGTGGATTTTGCATAAGTAATTACGTTGTTCGGATTAATTTGCACGCTATCACCTTATTCAAAACCTCCATATTTTCAAACTAGGCCTATAGTTCTGAATCTCTAATATCCCTGATTTCACGGCACTTCATGCTCGCAAGTCATGATATGCAGACTTTGTATCTCCGTCCAAAAGTGCTACGAGATCTATATTACCTTATTCAAAATCAGAATGCTCAAAGCATCCGTGTAATGTGCATTCAGCTGTGCGAAATATGCACAGAAATATGTTCCCATGCAAATTTACATTTATTGATAAGAAGTAGATCCACTTTGCTCCACATCCTAAATAAGGGATGAATTACAATTTACCAATTGTATGACAGATACTTCGTCCCGCGCCGTGGCGTCGCGGTCTAAGGCATCCTGCCTGGGACTCGCGTTACGGAATGCGCGCTGGTTCGAGTCCTCATGGGGGAAGAAATTTTCTCATGAAATTTCGGCCAGTTTATGGAACTGGTGCCCACCCAGCATCGTGATGCACTTGGGGAGCTACGATAGGTAGCGAAATCCGGTTGCGAATACCAGCTATAACGGCTGGGGGGATCATCGTGCTAACCACACGATACTTCCATTCTGGTTGGATGATCGTCCACCTCTGCTTCGGCATGTGGGCGTGAGGCCAGCAGCCGGCTGGTCGGTCTAGGCCCTTCACAGGCTGTAGCGCCATGGATTATTATTATTATTATTATTATATGACAGATACTTCCATGGAAAACCGTCGTCTCTTGTCTTTCAAGATACTTTTGCACTAATAGCCATTGCACACTTCAATTCCGTTACACTTTTTTGCTAGCAGTTCCTTATGTTGCGCAGCATTACTATGTTGAACCATCTGAGATAATTTGTTTCACATGTCTTAGAATGTGAAACTAATGAGATCGCATTGTAAACTTTTAAGCCTGATAGCATTATTTGGTGTCACTTTCGGCATTTTTGACACTGTTCACAAAGAGACTGCTCTGTTTTCTAGAACCTTCTATTCCAGTTCAGTGGGGATTTTCCCACTTCTCGAGACAAAAGCAATATCTTGCATCTTAAACAGCCAGACACTCTGCACGTATCAAAGATCCGTAGCTAATGTGAGTGATACTGGTTTCATGATGTGGCATCTTATTTTTATTATTTTCCTGAATGGAGATTAAAAAAAAAAACATTGGATCAAAATAACGCGTTTTAATGCCATTTAAAATTATTTTTATTTGAGTGCCAAACACGCTTGCATGTACTAGAAACGAAGAAATAATTTTAAAAAGCAAAATTTGCATTTAAAACTCATTCGGAACAGAGAAAACTCATAATATTGTACGAGGGTTGATCCCTGTGCTGTAGCCCTGATCTACTTAGAGCTGAAAATATAATCTTACCTCATTTACGCACGTAGGCCTCTAGTAGATTGATACACTTTCCCCAGCGTGCTCCAACATTTGCACAGCTTCCTGGAAGAAAGTTTGTCCAACTTCTGCAAGCCACTGGTTTACGGACTGCATGATTTCATTATTGGATGAAAATTTCTTCCCACGCAGGTATTCTTAGTGTTTTTGGAATAGCCTGAAGTCGCTGGATGCTAGAACTGATGAATAGGGTGGATGATCCATCATTTCACATCCTGCTGTTGAAACTGCAGCCATTGCAATTAAGGACGAGACTTGGAGCATTGTCTTGGTGAAAAACAATCTCTCGTCTTAACTTGCCGTAACATTTCTCCTTGATAGCATCCCGTAATTTTTCAGTGAAATTTGTATAATAAAGGCCTGTTATTTTGGCTTTCTTCTGTAAATAGTCTGTCAAATTAACAACTTGGGCATCCCAAAAGACAGAGAGCAAAACCTTGCCTTCTCATGGCTACTTCTTGAATTTTCTAGGTGTCGGTATATCCTTGTGTGTCTACTCCATACTTTGAATTTTGGTTTCAGGGTGATAGTGGTGAATCCATGGCTCCTCCATAGGCACATATTGTTCAATAATTTATTATAATTTTTCTGTTTGCTCTAATAGTACACTATGCAACGAGCCTATAATGATAGTAATTAACAATCGAGTATGGATATTTATGAAACTAGCGCAAGCGAGTTTCATAATTTTCATACTAGCTTCTTAATTACCATTATAGGCGAGTTTCATACGACTTTTTATGCTCGACCATATTTCTAACTTGAAATGACCGGTATTCAGATGTATACATTTTATTTGTATCTGACAAGATCGGAAGTGACCTTGTTCTAGGTCGTGAATTGTGAGATGTGCGCAGACGCGAAAGTATTGATTTTTTCCGAGGAGCAATGTCATTGACCTTGACGTAGTCCCTTTAAACTTGATAATATTATAATATTATAACCTTGATTATTGAATTCGACATTGAAAAACGAGCTGAGAAATTGAATTTATTTCAATATTATTTACAATTAACGCTAATTATTATAGTAACAGAACATAACCTTCTGCGACAGTATTGGATTTCCAGCCTCCGTGACTTTTCGCTAATTCTCTTTCGATTGCATATCCGAGAATAATCGATACTTGCGGTTTTATAACGGTAGAAAGCTGACCTGTCATTGGCTGAACAGTTGTAACCTGAGTCGTCATTGGCTGAAAGACCTGACCTTTAATGAGTAGGTGTACTTTAATGACATGCATTAAAGGTCTGCTACCAGGTGTATAATTACTACATTTCGGCATGGTCGAGCATAAAATTAGTTAAATGCTGCTCGCAAAGCACCGCACTTTGTCGTTTTTGCGTCTGCGTAAACATTCGAGGCACCCACATTGTAGTTACTTCTGTCATGCCCGATTTGTTTACCAAAATATTGTGCACCCTATGGTATGAGAAGCCTGTTTCCTCTACTTTATCTCTGATGGTGACTCGTAGATCTTGCTGCACTAAATCATGCACTTCACTGATGTTTTCTGGTATTGTGACAGTTCTGGAAGGGCTGCCAACGTTCATCTGCACACAATATTATCCCACATTTAAACATTCAACACTAGATTTTGCTTAACCATAAGATACAGTAGATTCTGCGAAGGTAGCTACCATATCTTGGTGAATTTGAGATGGAGAGATTTCCTTTTTTGCAGGTGTTTAATCACAGCTCTTTGCTCGACAGGCTAATTTGTGTACTGACACATCACCTCCATCCACTCGAACACTTGCTACGAGCCAACGTGGACATGTACAGACTTGCAACTTGGCATGTAGCCATAACACATTGCGGTCACTTGTGTGCCACAAAACAGAAATTTTAGTTCAGCTGGAAATAGGTCAGCCCTCGTATAAGCAAATTAATAACAATGTTAAGAAAAACGTGGAAATTCATTCACTTCTTAACTGTTCATAACTGTCTGAAGTTCATTTGGAATTGTTTAGTTTAAGTTTTAAGATTGTGTTGAGATTAAATGAATATCTCTGATCCTTTGTAACTGCCTTTTGTCAAATCAGTAATTGTTTTAATGATATTAGCAGGATTGCAAAAAAATATTTTAACAACTTAATAACGAACAAATATCTGATATAAGGGAGTATTTAAATATCTTTTGTGAAGTTTGTATCCATCTCTGGACATAAAATGTGTTTGCAGAAGATTCGGAAAGACTTTTCTTTTGATAGTGATAAAGTGAAGTCTCGCGTTGTTGGTGCTCAACACCCTCGATGTATGGAATTATCTCTCGTGACGTGCTTGAAGAAAATCAAATCCTTTATGATTTAAAAATATTGCAGTTACTAGCCTACATCCCGACATAGATTAAAAATCCAGACTTTTCCTAACAATAGAATGAGTGGAAGCGTGTAATTGCTATTAACTTCCAGACTGTAAATATTGTAGCGTCTACAGATTTGTGTTGCAGAGGATGGTTATTTCTTGTTTGCCAGTTTAGCTAATATATTGACTGTGGTCCATTTTCATCGCAGCATTGCAGATGCCAACAGCAATAGAGTTTCATCACCATTCGACGATATTACACACGAAGAGCACGTGGCGATAGGCCAGGGTTCAGAATATTCTGTGAAGTCCAAGAAAACAGTTCTCGATAGTGCTATAGAATGTCGTAATGACGTCACAACGGAAGGCAGCGTGAAGAGACAATCTCGCAGACGCAGGCGGAGACGTGATTGTTCAATTATCAGTGAGACAAGCGACAGTTCCAACAAATGTGATATGTGCGGCAAGGTTTTAGCAAATCCTTGGTCTCTCAAATGTCACTTACGGACTCACACGCATGAAAAACCGTATGTATGCGAAGTCTGTGAAATGTGCTTCTCTGTGTCTGCCAGTCTGAGAAAGCATGCACGTGTGCACACGGGCGAGAAGCCATTCAAATGCCATGTTTGTGGGAAGTGTTTCTCGGTAACGTCAAGTCTGAGAATTCACGAACGCGTTCACACGGGCGAGAAGCCATTTAAATGCGATGTTTGTGGAAGGAGTTTCTCGGTGTCGGCCAGTGTCAAGAAGCACGTGCGTATTCACACGGGCGAGAGGCCGTTCGTCTGCGATATTTGTGGGAAGTCTTTCCCGGAAACGAGTAGCCTAAGGCGGCATGGACGCATGCACACTGGCGAGAAGCCATTCAGTTGCCATGTTTGTGGAAAGTGTTTCTCGGAATCGGGTACCCTCAGAAAGCACTCACGTGTGCACAAAGATGATTAATCAGTCAAACTGTTTCTCGAGTATCATAAAATGATTTCGAGAGAGTATGCACTCCAACAGACGAGAAATTTTCCGCCGTCATTTGTGGACAGTCGTAATATGACATCACTTCAATCACTTGTCGGACCTCTCGTTTATATTATATTATATAATCGCGAGGTCCGACAACTGATTCAGATGCTATGCTAGACGATGGCATTTGATACAATAAGAAACACCATACACGCCCCTAGACATGTAAATCAGCCATTCCAAAGTAATGGACGTGACACTCAAATTCTGCATACACTTAAAAATTCCGTACTTTACGTATTTAATATTACAACATGAATGAGGTACCTACAGTTTTATTGATATAACACCTTCTATAATTTAAGAAAATGAATAGCAAACAAAGATCCACAGTATTAAACTACAGATGGTAACGGATGTGACTTGCACAGATGAAATTTTTACATTAGATACCTCAAAGTTAAGTCTCTGTCATTCTGTTAGAGTTACGGAACCAGATTTTTTTCTAACAATGTCCCAAGGTGTAGGGAGCGCTGGTACAAAAAAAAAAAAAAAAAACTAACAATTTTCTTATAATTCTTTTAATAAATATTCTGCTGCATAATGGTTGTGACATTTACATTCTGTTGCTTTGTTTTTTCATTTCAAAGCAGCATTAAACACAATATCTCAGATTATGTAAAGTAAAATTAAGATTTAAAAGAATGACATTTATTTTCATTTTGAAAACACATGTAACTGTAAATAATGGGCATTTGGTCTCGAAAAAATACAGGACAATTATAAATCATTGGTGCAAAGAGAAAATATTACTGTTACTACTGTAATGAATTTATTTCTCAAATACACATGTAGCATGAAAAGTTAATTGAGGTTAAGATTGGCAATAAAGAAAAACATTGAAAGCTCGCCATTGCTCACTCGAGGCGCTCTTAATTGAAATGGCAGCATCAGCGATAGAAAAAGGTTATTTTGTTCTAGAATACGCAAAAACGTCATCGATAATCGTTGTTCAAAGAAATTTCCGAAACACGTTTGCTAAAGAAGCACATCACTATCATAACCGTTGCTTACGAGATTATACAAGCTGGCGCACAGCACTTGAAATACGGGTCTGAAGTGGTTCCCGCGTAAAGCCAATTCCACCGCTCGGAGCGCTGTTCCATCCTAAATATTCATAGCAGAACACTTTAATGACATTGACATTTGGGACATTTAAAGGACTCACCGTTGCTTATTAAATGCTTCCTACAATATTTTATGGATAATAGACGTAATTTCCAAACTTCTACGTCTCAATTATATTACAATAAAAGGCTGTAATTCTTGATATTAAAAGATATTACATATTATAAACTAAAGTACTAACTTTCTGTTGTTCAGTTCATACACCGTACCTTTTCGGAAATAATGAAAGAAACAATGTATTTTACATAAACACTGTAGTCTACTCTTTTCACGTATTCATTTATTATTATTATTATTATTATTATTATTATTATTACAGTGAATTAAGGTACTGTATTATCTTCCATTTGCCTGAATTCATAATTTAATCATTTGTAAGTAGGCCTAACTTATCCCTTTCTTTTTTTTTAAATATATTGACGTTGAAGTGTTATGATTTTTACTAAAGCAAACAGCAGTCACAATACATGATTAGTACAAATGTGCGATTTTTCTTGCACAACTTGCAGCGGTGAAATAAATATCTAATAGGCCTGCTGATAAACCTTTTACTTACAAATCGATTTTAAGGAACTCGCAGGTTCATTGCCACCATCACATAAGCCCGCCACCATCGGTCCCTATCCTGTGCAAGATTAATCCAGTAGTGGATAGTAATAGCAAATGCTATTATATTTTAGTCTGTTAACAGTTTTTAAATTAGGAGTTAGAATTAAATTAATTAGGAAGTTAGACTGCAATATATGTGATTAGAAATGGTTTTCCAATTTGACCATTTTTGAAAACATAAACAAATATCTTAGGAATCTCAGGGACAATATTTCTTTAGAATTTGCCGCCCATAGGCACATGCGCATCTGCTCTCCCCGATCCCCATTTCATTTTTAGTAATGTCTGAATCTCGCTTCCCTGAGCTGTTTTCTGTAGTCACTCATGCGAACATGTCATTTTAATGAAAACATAAAGTAAAATTTTCGGTACACAATGCAGTGATAATTGTACTTTATCACAACGAATAATTGTAGTAATTATTATTTATTTATTTATTACTCGTAATGTCGTAATAATATTTGATTTGGCTTGGAGGATGAGGAGAGTACATTACTCTAAACTCGGCATGCTCAACATTAAAATCGCATAGCTGCGTATGTTGTATCCTAAATAATGCAAATCGTATACGTGTCAATATTCAGCAATAATTAACTATTGTCGTGGAATATTTCGCCACGATAAATGATGGTGGTAAATCATACTCTTTTCCTCGAATAACGCTACTGATTGCCTTAAGACAAGACAAGCTAAGAATTATATTAATTCGATTTTGATGATGATGATGATAATAATAATAATAATAATAATAATGATAATGATAATAATGTCTGGAAGTAGCAGAAACCGGTAGTTCACTTTCAGCAATTATAACAAATTAGAGGGAACGGAATCTGAAGGAAAAACACGGAACTGAAAACAATCAACCTGCCAAAGTAAATGAACCAGATGAACAATGTAGTTTGGAAGCAAAATTTTTAATTCAACAAATTCAGACTTTCGGGAAACAAAATTGTAAATTCCATTAAATGACGCTGAAAATCTGCATACTGATATTTAACAAGTCATCAATAAATCTCAAATAAGACTGTAATATGCTTGGCATATTTATAATTTTCGTACTCGATCAGTAATGCAAAATTAATCAAACTATTTTCACGATACACAATGCTTAGTAATGGAACTATTCATAATTTCTTAGTGCAGTGAGGCGAACCTAGCAGCAGAAATTGTCATGACTCTCAGAGACCTACTCTCGATCGAACTATGCGCCAGCTTGTATAATCTCGTAAGCAACGATCACATCATCAGGTGGGTAAAATGTTTTGAGGAGACATGCTCCTCTGCAAGAGGTCGTTCGCCAACGATGAAGAGCTGGATAACATTGGTGCGACCTACATACGAAGCCCCGGACAAACAACATACCATGCCACTGGAGAACTTTTCACTGGCATAACGTCGTACGCAGTCATTTTCCAGAATGCCGGATTGGCCCTGTTGGTTGGATGGTGTGCTATAGATGTTGTGGTCCTGAGGTCACTCGACCTAACCTCTTGTGCATTTTTTTTGGGGGGGGGTATGTGGAGAACAAGGTGTTTGTACCCCAATTTCCACACGACTACAGCAATCAAGGCGACAGATAGGCGACGTGGCTGATTCAGTTGATCAGACTATACTGACACGAGTGTGGCAGAACTGAAGTATCGTGTAGCATCTGCGGTGTTACGAATTGCACCCCCATCGGACATCTGTGAATGGCCATGAAAATTCGAAGAGGTAATTTTTTAAAGTTTTATCTGTATTTGTCAAATAAATGCATTGAAGCAGTCACAAAAATGTTTTCCTTTTTATATCAATAATCTAGAATTTCCCTGCACAATACACATTCATTAAACATGCAGTTTTCATGCATATCATCACATCACGTTATATTCAAAAGATCAAAATGCCTTTTTTCACTGCCTTTTCAAGTGATTGAGGAGATCTGAATGTACCCAATTTTGACCTTTAAAGTGCACTTCTGTCATCTTAATCTTTTATTTATGCCTATTCTATTCTTTTATGCAATTTTTTATTATTTTGGTGTAGCAATATGTTTTTCTTTGCTTCATATCCTTTTCTTTCGGCTTATTTCTTTCATCAAATGCTGCTACCATTTTTAAGATCTCTCAATATGTTTTCATTTGCTCCAGATTCTTTTTTTCGGTTTAAATGTTTCAGCAAATTCTGCTGCCATTTTTATGTACCTATTTCTCACGTTTTGTATTCTGTAGGTGAATTTATGACATTCAACAACGCTCCATGAATATATCTGTCTTGCATTAAATATCGACACCAACCCCTTGTGTTGTACTAGAACAGTGATGTCAAAGCAAGCGCATTTTTCTGACCTTGACGTCGTGCGCGGGCATTAAGCGCTAGGTATGGTAGGAGGAATAAACAGCCTGTTGGATTAAGTAAACAGTGGTGTACAAACTTCAAACGGAACGTGAAATTTTATGTGGTTATTTTTATATGGCTTCTTTCTGTTTGTTATTTTCTATATTGTCTGTAAAACAAAAGTACTAACACCTATTTCTTAGCCTAATATTGCAGTTGTGTTTTAAACGTTAATAACATAATAAAGATTAAAGAAGAAATATTCACACTAATTCCATAATAACTACAACTATACTGTACAAAGTGAATTAAACACATCATTCATAAAGAAAGTGTTATCCCAAAGAAAGACACTGAATTTGACATCATAAGTTGAAATTGATATTGATGGTATCTTTAGCCTTATAAAAGTAATCAAATAGTACATTATGCAACGAGCTTATTATGGTAGTAATTAAGACGCAAGTATGATTGTTTATGAAACGAGCGCAAATTACCATTATAGGCAAGTTTCATACGACTTTTTATGCTCGACCATATTTCTAACTTGAAATGATTCAAAATTATGGTAATGTGCGAACTGACCTGAATTGTGAGATGTGCGCAGACGCGAAAGTATTGATTTTTTCCGAGGCCGAATTTCATTGACCTTGGCACAGAATAAGATTAACATTACTCTGATTTAACCTGAAAATTGATTTAGAATTGAAAAACGCGATGTCAAATTGAATTTATTTGAATATTATTTACAATTAACTCTAATTATTATAGTAACAGAACATAACCTTCTGCGACAGTATTGGATTTCCAGCCTCCGTGACTTTTCGCTAATTCTCTTTCGATTGCATATCCGAGAATAATCGATACTTGCGGTTTTATAACGGTACAAAGCTGACTTGTCATTGGCTGAACACCTGTACTTTAATGACATGCATTATAGGACTGCTACCAGGTGTATAATCACTACATTTCGGCATGTTCGAGCATAAACAATATTATAGTAAAAAAAGTAAAGTTCCCTAGGTATATGTTTTAACTGTAACTAATATTACATAATAAGACTCATCGCATTATGCTTTTAGGTGATATTGGTGCGCAACTTTCTGTTATCAGAATATTAAATTATCTCGAAATTGCTGAAGCTATAGAGCTGACGTTTTACCAACACATAGGCAAATATCTTTAGTTTGTGATGTAACAGCATTTGCTTTGTTAATTCATTTCCTTACAAACATTTTCCATACGAATATTTTCAAACATTTTAATACACTATCTTCAGTAATACGTATTTACGATATATTGGATTTACGAAAACATTGTTTTAGTACCTGTAAGGCTATTAAACAAACATATCTGAAAATGTCACTTTTCTGTAAAAAAGTTGAGAAAACATTCCTTTTGAATAAAAAAGCAAACTTGTGAAAAATGAGCCTTAAAATTAAACCTTACATTCTTATAATGCACTTATACTTCTCAGACAAATCTAAAAATTAACACGGCTACAGTTTTAATAAGTTCTCTTCCCTTTATCCATTGAATCAGTGCTGGCCATCCCTGTATATAGCTCGACCACCGGCATATTCTACCTCTTTCGCTGTGTTTTTCCTTTCCGCTGTAAAGTGCTCAGGCTCTCCTGGGCTCTAAAGCGCGCGCCTGCTGCTCTGGGCATCAGTTGACATCACTGTACTAGAAATTTGTAAAACTCTTCTGTATATATTTCAACTAAACTGTGACTATGATTAACAGTTTTTAGTACTATTAAGATTTTTTAACATGTTGCATATTCAAGCTGTGTAGTGATGTACGAATACTATGGAATGAAAATATAATACAATACAAATACTGAGCAGTCCAAGACAGAAAATCCCCTGTGAAGTCACCATGATTTAGCTGCTCGTGATGACTGATATTTTACAGTGGAATGTGAACGGTGTACGCAGCAGATATACAGAACTACAACAATTGATCTATCATGAGAACCCTGCTATTTTGTGCCTTCAGGAGACACACCTCCGACCTGAAAACTCCCTGGTATTTCCGGGATACCACGTTCACTGGTACGGCCATCTTGCCAGTGCCCTCCTACCCAAAGTATATCTTCCACAATAACTCTGACTAGCATTCAGATTTTCATAGTTTTTAGTGAAGATCCTGGTGAAACGAGGATTGAGCGGATTCCGACGATTTTGCAATACAAAATGTTCGAATTATAAAGCGAATTTGATGGAATTTTTTGTGGAGATGCATTTTAAAACTTAAGCATTCTATTGGTAATTGTTACAAGTAAAATAACTGTAGAGATATGTGGCAAATTACCTGTGAAATGAAACGTCCAACGTAATGTGAGTGCAAACGTTCTGTTTTCTAGTCAGTGAAACGATTTTAGTCACATGAAACACACGATACGATGTAATGTGAAGAACGCTGAACTGTTATTAATTCAATACGCACTGAAAAACACTCCGCTGGAGCATATAATACTACAATAAACACATAAATTTCACAACTGAACTTTCTTTCGAAGCCCGCCATTATGATACACAATGACGTCCTTCAACTGCCAACGTAAAAAACAAAAAATCACTACTTCACGACAGCCACACTCAATCGCTTGCGTTTTCGATCAAATTCGTGCATGCACCGCTTTCCGGATCAATAAAGTTGAGGCTCTGATTCACAGTCAAATGACGGAAATTGTTAACATCCAGGCCTTCATATCCCTTCCAGCATTCCGTCATTATTGTGGTTTGAGCGGCGACATGTTTCCGAATAACACCAAGAAAAGTATCTTTGTCCCTCTTATTATTCGGACAAATCTCCAATCGCACTTCCTTCGTCTCACGATCTATCATGCCCAAAACCCGAGAACCCTCCACAATACGACCACCAGCCTAAAATTTCCTACGTCCAATCTTGCATTCATCAATTTCTACTATATGATTCGGCCCTCCAATTCTAGGTTCGTTCTTCTAACGGCGATCCACATTGTCTGAAAGAAAATAACACTTATAGCAAATAAAAGCCTACAAAAACCTAAACTAACCTAACCTAACGCATCATAAAAGTCTAAACTAACCTAACCTATTTCACTAAACTCCAAAACTAACCTAACCTGTCAATAAAACCTAAACTATCCTAACCCAACATTGCACAGTTTCGTATATGCAAAGCATAACAAAAGCCTAAACTAACCTAACCCAACTTCTCAACAAAATCCTAAACTAACCCAACCTAACCTGTCACAGATTTGCCTACACAAAGCATAAAAAAGCTAAAACTATCTAACACATAACAAAAACCTAAAATAACCTAACTTAATCTAAACCCTAAACAAACCTAACCTAACCAAAACCCTAAACTAACTTAACCTAACCAAATTTCTAACCTAACCTAACATAAACAAACCTAACTAAAACCCTAAACTAACCTAACCTAACCAAAACCCTAAACTAACCTAACCTAACCAAAATCGCAACCTAACCTAATCTAAAGAAAACCCTAACCTAACCTCACCTAACCTATCCTAAACCCTAAACTAACCTAACCCAACCAAAATCCTAAACTAACCTAACCAAATTTCTAACCTAACCTAACATAAACCTAACTAAAACCCTAAACTAACCTAACCAAAATCCTAAACTAACCTAACCTAACCAAAACCCTAAACTAACCTAACCTAACCAAAATCGTAACCTAATCTAAACTAACCTAAACTAAAGAAAACCCTAACATAACCTCACCTAACCTATCCTAACCAAAACCCTAAACTAACCTAACCTAACCAAAATCCTAAACTAACCTAACCTAACCTAATCAAAACCCTAAACTAACCTAACCTAAAACCCTAAACTAACCTAACCTAACCAAAACCCTAAACTAACCTAACCTAACCAAAATTCTAACCCAACCTAACCTAACCTAACCTAACCAAAATCCAAAACTAACCTAACCTAAACCCTAAACTAACCTAACCTGTCACAGATAATTATGCTTCGTATCATAAAAGTCTAAACTAACCTAACCTGTCACTAAAATCCTAAACTAACCTAACCTGTCACTAAAATCCTAAACTAACCTACTTGTCACTAAATCCTAAACTAACCTAATACGTAACGCATCATAAAAACCTAAGATAACGTAACCTGTCACTAAAATCCTACACTAACCTTATCTAACCTAACCTAACCAAAACCCTAAACTAACCTAACCAAAACCCTAAACTAACCTAACCTGTCACAGATAATTATGCAACGCATTATAAAAGTCTAAACTAACCTAATATGTCACTTAAATCCTAAACTAACCTAACCTGTCACTAAAATCCTAAACTAACCTAACCTGTCACTAAAATCCTAAACTAACCTAACCTATCACAAATCCTAAACTAACCTAACCTGTCACAAATAATTACGTAACGCACCATAAAAACCTAAGCTAACCTAACCTGTCAATAAAATCCTACACTAACCTTATCTATCCTAATATTATTTCAATGTACCGAAGTACATATGATATTTCCATGCAGATATTCTGCGTCATCATACGATACGTTCCATTACTCTTTCATCGTTATCTATCCTAAGCTAACCTGTCAGTAAAATCCTAAACTAACCTAACCTGTCAGTAAAATCCTAAATTAACCCAATCTGCCATAACAGTTCATTTTCTTACCTCTACACACTTCCCTCAAGTATGAAAACCAATCCGTGATCGTTGATTCCGCTACATCTGGTACATTAGTCTCATCGCACTCCCTTATTGTTTGGGAGTACGAAAACTCCCCACAAAGTGGACACTCCATATTTGCGGGAAGCAGACCTTTCTCCCGGCACCACTGTTGCGCTTCATTTTCACTATTAATAATGCTCAGCTTTCTAATATTAATACGATCACCTACTGCAGCCATTTCCACAACTACGAATTCCCGCTCGAACATTAGAAACTAGCGCGAAACATTCGTTATGTTATATCGATAGCTATGAATTTATACATTTTAAATACCCGCGTAACCATCCCGCTGCAATATTGCAAACTAGCGCGGAACGTTCGTAATGCCTCGTAAGTTATGTTGGTATGACATGTAAGATGGCTGGAAGTGCAGGAAGAGAATACGCTCAATCCTCGTTCAACCAAGATCCTCTGTCCCAGGTATCAGCTCCATATCTGTTAGTGAGAGATTTTAGTGGATTTCACCACTCTTAGGGTTCTAATTCCGAAAATGAAACAGGAAATAAAATGGCAGAATTATGTATTTTGTACATTTCATTACCCTGAATTCAGGGAAAGCAACACACCTGTTCTTGGCCCACAATACTTACTATCTCCATTAGTAGACCAGTGTTATCTATGCATTTCGAGTTGTCTGTGATTCACGATCTACATGGCAGTGACCACTACCCATCCGAATGTGTTGCTCGCTTTACGTCCTGCGGAATCTCGCTCTCCAAACTGGGTTATTAAAAAGGCGGACTGGATCGGAGTCCATCTCATTCGATGATAATGGGCATAATAGTGTGGATTCCATAGTAGAACACTTCTCAAATGTGGTGATTGTCAGCAGAATTGCCTATTCCACGGTCGTCCAGCAGGCCAAAACGCATCTGTCCCCTGGTGGATGCAAACCTGCCTTACGCCAAACCAGCGCCATCCGATCCAAGAGAATGTTGTCCAGGTTAAACGTCGTCGAGCTGAGAAGACAAACTGTCGCTTCCTTGAAAAGCAACGCCCTAGGTAACATCATATGGGACGAAGTCACTCGAATAATGAGTAAATGTAGTTCTGTCATTTGAACAACCACCAGTCCTGTAGAAATTGCTGAAATATTTGCAGTTTTGCACAAATAAGCAGCTCAAGGAACTATGATACGGAATTTTTAAAAGGCAAGGAGGCAGTGGAAAAACTTAGTCTAAATTTCACATCAGACAATGTAGAATATTACAATGCACCATTTACAACCAAGGAGATAGAGGCGGCACTAGACACATCCGACATCTGCCCTGGCCCTGACAACATCCATAACCATATGCTTCGAAATCTTGGCCAGTTGCATAATCTTTCCTGCCAAGATTGTAGAGCAGAAACTGGACTGAGGGGATGTTGCCATCTACGTGGCGTTTCGCCATTGTAATCCCAGTCCGGAAAGCGGGGAATGATCCTTCTTTATCTGGAAGCTACAGACCAATCTGTCTTACCAGCTGTGTGTTATGGATAAAATTATAGGTAGATACCTAATGTGGCTACTGGAATCGGAAAACCAATTATCTAATATCCAGTGTGGTTTTCGTAAGCACAGATCAACCGCAGACCATCTTGTTCAGGTGGAGATTCCCATTAGAGATGCTTTCCTCAAGAAGGAGCATCAGGGGCCTGTTTCTCAAAATACTAGTTTAGTAGTTCACCAGTTACTAGTTACCAGAGTATATTTCACCAGATCTAGTAGATTCTGTTTCTCAAACTATTTTACCAGTCTAGTAACTTGTGACAATCTTTCACTAGTCAGCTGATTGAGTTCATTTGTTTATAGCCATTGGTAGGTATTGTTATTTGAGGTTAGGAGGCTAAGTTGTTTGTGTTTGGTTCTTACTTCTCTCTTCTCTTGAAATTCCATCAATTGAAAGCAAATTAAGTATACTCAATATGATTAATGAATCAAAGGATATATCATTCGGTGCTTTTTCAAGCATAATAACAAAAACTGATAAAGTAAACGAATGGACAAAAAATTTTGTCATGTGTTAGGCTATGAACTGATACCTCAGAACAAAGATTATGCATACGTTAGGGACACCTACTGACCCAACATTAAGAAAGCAACTTTGATAAGTACCAATTCAAGTTCACAGTATCATAATATGAACACATTATGTAGCTAGTGGGTCTACTGCGATATGAATGTTGCTTATGACTTGAAAAATTCGCTAATTTTTTTTTTCAGTTTTACGTTTGATCTATTCATAAATTAGTGTCGTTTTATATTTAATTTGTAGGCTAAAGTTGACAATGTCAGAAGAACTGGCGTGGAGAAGGAAAGTTAGCAAAAATTACTGCAGTTGATGAATTGGTATTAGATTATTAGGAAAAAAATTCTGCAAGTGTTGCTGGTGTAGGGCAGATGGCATTGGAAAATAATCAACATCCCGATTTCTTGAGCAATTTGTATTTGAAGGTTTGCTGATAATGCATGACTTCTATTTGTTTGTCTTGTTATGGCAGGTCCCACTTTATTTAACAACTTTCCAAGCTTTTCAGCACTTTATTTAAACCATTCATTATATTTAAACAATGCTCCCTTAAAGGAATAATAATTGTTCCTTCTCGATATAGTTTTAGCTCTTCTCACAACAACTTCTTTACTACTTCAATCGGAATCACTAAACCACATATATTAAAAAAATTACTACAATATTTTGTTTTGATTATCTGAGAAAGATTGCCACTGGTAACTGATAATATAGAACTCACCAGTCTTTAGAGTCTTGTAGGAATATTCCTGTTAAATACTAGTATAATCAACTAGATTAGCATTTTGAGAAACAGGATCATTTATGAACTGGTGAAATGGACCAATATTACTAGTCTGTGAACTGGTAACTACTACTTTACTCTTGTAGTTTCTTGAAACACAGACTTATAAAATGAACTAATATTACTACTGTACAGATTAGTATTACTAGTCCATGAGTTTTGAGAAACGGGCCCCTGGTGTCTGTCTTCTTTTATCTAGAAAAGGCTTACAATACCACATGGCGTTATGGAATCTTGCAACCTCTGCATGATTGGGGACTTCGTGGCAGTCTGTTGTTGTTTAGTCAACAGCTCTTAACCTCACAAGTGATACCAAAGGCACCAATTATGAGGCAACTAGGCTCGGAAATATTTGGGTAGGGTGGCCAGTTCCTTTCGCCTACGTGGCAGTCTACCAACTTCTATTGCGAAGTTGATGGCACCTCACTTGCTAACGCTGTGCAGGGGTCTGTTAAGCAGGCTTGTTTTCTGCATTGCGATCATTGGAATAGCTGCCTGCATAGGAGGATGGGTATCTCCTGTTGTACACTGGCAGTGAATGATATCTGACAGCATAAACAAACTTTCTAGCCATGGTATAAGTCACAAGCAAAGGTATAATAAATTGACAAACTTTGAAATACTTCTGCTAGTGCTCAGTGACACGATTATTGGGACGGGTAAAAACGTTTGGGAAAATGTCGATGTCATACTTGACACTATCAGTGGCTTTCCGCTAACTCTAGTGGTTTTTCAATTTATTTATTTTTTGTTTTTCTTGGGTTATTTTACGACGCTGTATCAACATCTAGGTTATTTAGCGTCTGAATGATATGAAGGTGATAATGCCGGTAAAATAAGTCCGGGGTCCAGCACCGAAAGTTACCCAGCATTTGCTCGTATTGGGTTGAGGGAAAACCCCGGAAAAAACCTCAACCAGATAACTTGCCCCGACCGGGATTCGAACCCGGGCCACCACGTTTCGCGGCCAGACGCGCTGACCGTTACTCCACAGGTTTGGACTGGTTTTTCTATCATTAGGGTGGGATGGAATGTCGAAATTTCATGATGAGAGTATATTTATGTAGAATTGGCAACATTGACTCTTATATAAGGGAGTATTTAAATATTTTTTGTAAAGTTTGTATCCATTTCTGGACATAACATGTGTTTGCAGAAGGTTAGGAAGGACTGTTTTTGATAGGTACAGGTTTGGGCAGATAAAACCGGCCCGTGTTATGACATTGATGGGTACTAATGATTTGAAACAAACTTCAAATGGAATGAAAATAAATAAAATGCATTTACCTTCATAATAAATGTTGGAACTGCCCTCCATCTGCATCTAGACACTTCTGTGCACTTCTGAGGAGTCCGGACAGAAGGAGTTCTGTTCCTTGTTACATTTTTGATGGATCCAGTCGTACGCCATTTTCGCACCAAATCTTGAATGCTGCTTTTCACTGGTACTGAGTGAAGCGGATATTTGTCTCTGAATAATTGTTGTGCTCCCTTAATAGAGCTGGTTTGTACGTACGCCTCCACAATGAATATTTGCTCTGGTATTGAATAAGTCATGCTTATTTAAAGAACAACTCTTTACATGAGTTTAGAACGTCTGACTTTTAAACAGCAACCAGAAGAGGTTATAAGCAACAATGGCGCAACAACAATGACACAAAACACGCGGGAGATACAGTATAGCCAACATAATTACATTTTCAAGAAAAAGAAAAGAAATCAATACCCTACATAATTTATTTTCCAAATCATGTGACATGAGATGGGGCCGGTTTTATCTGCCCAACCCTGTCATTTTGTTAATATTTTTGACATAAAGGTTGCTGTTCAACACCATCGATGTATGGAATTCTCTCTCGTGACGTGCTTGAAGAAAATCAAATCATTCAGAATCCTGTATCATTAAAAATATTAGAGTTACTACATTCCAACATTGATTAAAAATCCAAATTTTTTTCCTGACAGTAGAATGAGTGAAAGCATGTAATCCCTATTAACTTGCAGACTGTAAATGTAAATAGTAATGAAGTTGTACGTGTGAAATTAACTTTTCCTATTGGCAAGGCCGAACAGACAGAGCTTCTAAAATAGGTGTCCATACCATTTCGGAAATACTGAAACATGGTAGGAATAAAGTCGCTGACAACATAACAAATTCAACATATATGATCCCCCAGGATGACTCTTATTTCCAATGAAGATAAATATATGAAGTGGGAAGAAGACAAGCATTTCCCGCACAATTTAGTTATTCGTCATAATAAACAAAAGTAGGATATATTTTAGGTTGGAATTTATGGCATTATTGAATCTTCTTCCTATTTTTCATCTTCTGATGCCACTCCCAACACTGACGTTAATTCTGTTTTTTGTTATTGTTAATATGTACTGCCACGACGGTCTGTGTCGTCTGAACAGTAGGTTCATTTTTTCAACAGAGAATACAGGTCTTAGTCCATACAGGCTTTTTAGGTAACCTCCAGTTGGAATAATTCAATGGATTAAAGATTTCCGTTTAAGGCGCAAACTGAACTTCTTTCGCTGTTCTTGTTCATAATTGAAATATCGTCATAACAATTTTATTGGGAAACTCTTATTTATTTAGAGATAAGCCCTGTGCAGCTGTCCTCACTGTAATTAATCACTTGTGGATACTCTCTCTTTGTAATCGAGATGTACACTAGATCAGTATTGCACATTCATTTATATAGCCAAGATTTTCGAATTGCGAAATCAGGAAAAGGAAGAGGTACCAGATTTGTCATGAATTACAGATCATGTAATGAATTTGGGTAGGCAATTCTAGTATTACAGCATCTCGGCTCTTCATTTAAATTAATACTATCATAGATAAGATAAAGTAAAATATTTTATTATAAAACATTTATCATTTTCATCATATTGTAGTATTTAATTACACATTTTTGTACCATTCGTCATAATATTCAATAATGCTATTTTACTTACATATTGGTATTTCAGAAAGAAGAACATTCTACATTCCTTATACTTCTAGAAATGAAATGTTTTAATTATTACACGCATGTTTAAAGAACTGAATTGCAATGACGTAATCAAATACGCATAAAAACGAGAATGCAAATCAATTGATTGGTCCATCTCGTACTGCATCAGACACAGACGCTTGTGCTCAGTACAACTATTTGTTATTCATGACAGTTACTTCGTTTCGATGCCTTCAATTAGGGTTGCCATGTTTTCGGAATGCCAATAAGGGACAGGTCGAGGCTCGAGACGTGGTGATCGCAAAACAAAACCAGATGCACATAATTTTGAGAAACCACAGGCCACAGAATACCAAAATTAAGAAGTGTATTTACAATTTCTTTGTGTTGTGTAGTTCCTATTTCAATTAAATATTCCTGAAATCTTGAAAACTCCCCATAAAAAAGTCTATATTGAAACCTAGACAAACATTAACATTTCAAACAAGGATTTTAGAAGGATGATGACTTTTTTGTCAAATCCAGAGCATTAGATACACACACACACACACACACACACACACAGTTAATTCCCGATTTACCACGAAAATCGTCTGTAGCTGCATTTAGATTGGCAACAGGCCATGATTGTTTGGCCAAACACCTGCATAGAATTGGAATATATCAGTCCCCTAACTGCCCATTGTGCAACTCAAACCAAGAAATGGATTCGGAACATCTCAAAATCTGTGCTTCAGTGGCTGGTCATCATAATATCTTTGAAAAATATTGGAGTGCAAAAGGTCAAATGACTTTATTGTCAAACACCTGGTATTACAAAACAACAACAACAACAACAACATTTCAAAGAATCTGCAATTTGTTCAAATTTTAAAAATTGAACAATGTTAAATTTAGTGGACTGAGATGTTCGAAAATTTGTTCTGCGTATCCATATACTGTGTGCATTACTTGTCACTCGATATTATTTCATTTTATCTGTATATGAGATCCGTACAGACAAGACGTGTAGTTTTAAAAGAAAATTATTAAAAATGGTCTTTCGTTTACTAGTCCGTAAATGCGGGATTTTAGACGCACCATACAATATGGAACATCTGGCAACCCTAGTTATAATCTGTATGTAGACATGCATTCCGTGTAAGATGCACTGATACCAAGACGAACTGCACACAGAGAGTATCTCAATGGTTTTCGACTGTGTGTGTGTGTGTGTGGCCAATCACCCTTTCCAGGTATCCCAATTTCGGGGAAGACATTCCACCGATGTCTAGGCGGTGTGCTGGCGTGCATGTCTGTTTAATGTCGCCGACTGTGAGAAACACTTGCCACAAGTAACGCATTTGAACGGCTTTTCGCCAGTATGCAGGCGTTTATGCATTTTTAAATTTCCCGACTGCGAGAAACCGTTTCCACAGATGTCGCACTTGAACGGTTTCGCGCCGGTATGCAGTCTTGCGTGGACCTTTAAGTTTGCCGACTGCGTGAAACGTTTTCCACACACATTGCACGTGAACGGCTTCTCACCTGTGTGCACGCGTACATGCCTCGTGAGGCTGCTGGAGTCCAAGAAACACTTGCCACAAATATGGCATTTGAACGGCTTCTCGCCGGTGTGCACACGGGCGTGAGTTCTGAGATTGCACGAATCCGAGAAACACTTCCCACAGTCGTCGCACTTGTATGGCACCTCACCGGTGTGAGTCCGCAAGTGACATTTCAGAGACCAAACAGTCGACAGAACCTTGCCACACACATGGCACTTGTTCGTAGTCTCCGATTCTTCACTGCTCACCGAAGACGAAGAGTTGCTTGTATGGCTGCGACATTGCTTTCCCAAGTTGTTCTCTAATGGGTGCTGCTTGTCATTGTAGCGACATTCAACGGAACCCTCGCCGCCTGGCTTCTCTGAAGACACACAAGATTCTGGACTCTCGCTCCTCACATCGTCTTCATGTTCATCACTGTTGCGGTTCGATGATATTACATTGTCTGCAATGCTATCATGAAAATATTCCATTAGTCTATAGAATAATAATAATAATAATAATAATAATAATAATAATAATAATAATAATAATAATGCTTTATTTATTCTGGCAGAGTTAAGATCTTGAGGGCTTCTCTTCCACTCAATCAGAGAATAAAAGAAATACAGGATGATGACGTAATGTTAACACAAAAAAATTATAGGTGTACTTAAGACAAAATCGAAACAGAAAAATATACATAACCCAGAGGAACATCGAACTTGACTACTTACTCAAACTATATTCGCGACGCTGTTATTTCCGGCGTGATTGCTCCTCTTTGCTTACGTCTTAGAAAGTGAAGGCTCTATAACGTCAAGGTAGGTAGTATCGTTCGCCATTTTTGTTCTTACGTTGCCGAGCTACCATACGAGGAATCTATTTGCCACACAGTTAAACATTATCATGTCGTAGCTCCTGTGATAATAAATCAAACGCACTGTAATTCAGCAAATAATTGAGCGGCAAATAACGTCTTCGTGTGCTGTCTGCGAACGCCAACGAAAGAACCAAAATGGTGGGCGATTATATTAAGTATTTATCGAGCCTTAAGAAATGAATCAGCGAATCACAAGACGTACACGTTTAAATGTAGCAACGCGATTGGCTGCCGGAAATTAGAACGACAGGACCATAGGTGACAATTTTAAGTTACAGGATTAATTACAATTGTGAATTATGATATAGTATATACCCTGGGACATTGTGCGATGTAAAATAAGATGTATCACTTCGGACTTGAAAGTATTTAAGGTTGGGCAGCCCCTAACATGTGCAGGTAATGAATTCCAAGGAGGGATAGTGTCTACTGTAGGAGATGAAGAATACACTGCTGTTCTATGGAGAGTGACGTGGTGCGACCAATAGTCAGAGTGATAGGAAAACTAAGGCCAATCCAAAGTTGAATAAGAACTTAAGTTTGAACACAGACATGAGGCTGTACTCTATACACTATGAAGGACGAATTGAACTGTACCTTAACAGCGAGTAACACCGATATAGACCAGCAGCTCCGATCTTTTGTGATACAATTAGGAAACAACTATCATCATCGTGAACTTCAATTTCTGTTGCACATGTTTGGTACAGAATAAATTTGGAGAACAACAATGATATAAGAAAACCATAATAATTATTGAGACAGTAGCTTGTTATAAGAAGGATTATAAATCTGTTGGTGAAAACTTTTATTGTGTGATTTCATGGTTTTAAATAACGAGGCATGTTTTCACACAAATATACCTGTTTACATTTCTTTGCATGATAAATGGCAATTCTTAAAATATGTTTTATTTTAAGGTTAGCTTCTCTCGCACAAAAAAGTTTTATATTGAACAGTGAATACGACCAGCTGAGCCGGATGATAGGTGCCTGCGTACCTAGCTAATGCTGTTATGCTGTAAAATCAGAAAAATGAAGTATCCGAAAAGCTGTCATAACAGTACGGCCTATCTTACATCACTCTACATGATAAGCTAGACAATACCGTAAATACAAAACTCATAATTGGAGGTCAAACCACTTTGAGTAGAGAGGAAGAGAAAACTGGTTGAAGGGTTATTTATTCATGTGTGCGAAATGGGGTTTTCCGCCGAGAGCACGGAATATTAGGAATGTGGTAGAGCGCAGCGGATGAAGAATAGCAAGTGAAAAGTATTGATAGTGATAACTAGACTTCGTGGAATTGCCACAAGAATCGCAAGGTTTACTGTGCACACGGTATAGACTGTATGAGAAGGGGGCGTGGATCGGATGGAGCATGCCTCCAATGTAAACACTGAGCAGTATACTGCGGTCACAATAAAACCTGTATCCTGCATTCAAGAAATGTATTGAATGATCATTGAAGTAGCAAATGTCTAAACATGTAAATATACAATTATTTTATAGTGAGATATATTAACTCTTAAAATTTAATGTAAGATACTCACATCATCCTTGAATATGTGCATTGCAGTGAAGAATTACGTAGATTTTCAGCGACTGCAAAGTAACCTCCTCCGATGGTCACTTAAACAGTTTTTATTTTGGGAAAATGTACGTTCAACATCACACGATGTAATACGTACATATTTGAAGAACAGAAAGTCACTACTTCAGATGTCTTGTCGTGACCCGATAGTACATCATTTGTAATACGAAGTTGTGAATACGCACAATTTTTAGCAATAATGTTTCTCAACTTACATTTCATTTTTTCTGAAATTAGTGAATTGTTATTTTGGATAACGGTTTGTGATACTTTATCCACTATATTAAGGGCTTCTGAGAGTTGTAGTTTAGACGATTCTAACAGGATGATGCTTTTGGACACGATTTTAAAATTAGAATCAATGAACAGACTATCTTCCAACAGCTGTTCAGAAGGCAATGATTTTACAGCTGCAACAGTGGAACTGTCGGTGCTATCCAATGCATCAATTACCTCCATTATTTTGCCATAATGTTCTGCATAATAATTAACAGCATCGAACCACGTTCCCCAACGGGTCAAGACTGGCTGCGGGGGTAAGGGTATTCCAGGGCCAATTATTTGGAACACGAACACTCTCATTGTAGTATGTTTGATTGAATTCTTGTCTGCACTGAACAAATGTTAAACTTTGACTATTCCAACCTTAGTAATGCAAAAACAAGTGCTTACATAGGTATACATTAGCTGTAGCTGCTCTATCTATTTGGACCAATCACAACTCTTAACATGAACTGCTTATACTACGGGACTGGGTGGTCGCTCACCTCCTCTATACATCGGCAACCTGATTGCATGCTGCGTGTGGCAATTCAACGAAGTCTAGTGATAATGAAGCAGCAAGAAAAGAAAACGATCAGAAGGAGAAATTGTTATGATAAAATTTCCAATGAAGAAATGGAATAGATATTTCATTGGTAGAATAGAGATAGAAGTTGTTAGGGATTTTTATGAAGTTAATTTTCTAAGAAAAAAGGATCAGGGTTTGCATACATACTTCATTTTCCCACAGAGAGGAGATCTTGCACAAGTGATATAGTTCGCAAGATGAAATATAAAACTTTTCAGAGGAAAATACTCATTCATGCAAGCACTCAGACGAATTTTCAACAAGATTGAGTAGCATATCTTGGTTTACAGAGAAAAAAAGTAAAATACAATTATTTTTGTAATTCTATTTATGAGGTGTAATAATGTCTTGACTTTAGTAGTGGTGTTTCTTGCTAAGTAACACGAAGTTATTCTTTATATTCTTTTTTATCAACCATGTCTAATCCTGTACTGAGTTTCGTAATTGTCCTGAAACTTTTGTAGCAGGCTATATACTTTTACGTAAATGTGTAAAACCAACTTTGTTACTTGAGTTGTGAAGATTCACTTTTAAAAACTGATCATCCAGAGCGGAGACTAAAAGCAACTTTGATTGTAAATTAAATGAATGAACAGAACCATCCCAACATGTGGCTGACTCCGTTCAGACTATTGTTGCATTGTTGAAACCGGAGAAAGACAACATTTACACTATCTCCACTATCATATTTTAACGATCTTATGTTTTATTTGGTGTCATTATTAACAAAGAAAATCATGTCAAAATATTTAAATACCGGTACTTTCTTTTAATCATTTAATTTGTGGTACTGATAGTATAGCTCTAGAAGACACTAAGCCTGAATTTTAAAAATAATTATTACCCTCATATATGAAGACGAAAATGTAATCTCTGACAAACTGATGCCTGACACTTGATTTGAAAGAAGCAGTGAGAGCAAGATTGACGTGAAGGTTCGCATACTTAACTCACCTCTCACAGAAGACTTCATCCTGCTCTGCCATTGCTTTCATATTCAGCTGCTCCGCCTCTAAACCCAAGTCACACGATTCTTCCTGAAAAAGAAGAATAAATAAAACAGAGCGGTGATGAACATTACATCAACAACTAGTGCATGGACTTTCTATACCGGAAATCGTGGTAGAAGTTTCAGTACAAGAGTTCTTAGGGTATATTTCTTACATTAGTCTCACTTTTGTTATTACTGATTCAATATGAAAAACTTATCAGATTACCAGGAAACAGTTGGCATTCATACAGTCCTCTCTGTAGATTGAAAACTCAAAAAAGTTTCATATCCATTGTTCAAAAATTAAAACAGAAAATCAATATCCCGAATTTAAAAGAAAACCTACAAATTAAACGAAACCCTTTAACTCTATTATATATAGAATATAATCTAAATTTAACAGAAGAAATACTAAAATCAGAAGTAAACACTGAAATACTAAAACAATTGTCTTTAGAGACAATTAATATTAGGTACCCTCCACAAAACTGGCTTCATTTATACACCGACGGATCCTTGATCTCGAGAGAACAAGGTGCCGGTGCAGGTGTTACGTGCTGTCTCTTCTCACTTTATAGATCTCTTGGGTATGGAACAACAAGTTTTGATGGAGAAATCATTGCAATAAGTAAAAGTCTCAGGAATCGTCTATGCCACATCAATAAATTTAAAAATGCAGTTATATTGTCAGATTCCAAAGTAGCTATTCTATCAATAGTCTCTAAACACACACTTTCATCTCAAACAGCAGAAATAACTAAAATGCTCTCTCAATTAATATCACTCAATAAAAGAATTGTATTCCAATGGATACCATCCCATTGTGGAATCCTGGGAAACGAGAATGCGGATGCTTTAGCAAAGAAGGGCAGCACTGCTACTTACAGACCTGTTACTAAATCTACGTATTACTCTGTGAAAAGATTTATTAAATCTACATACTTAGACTTCAACAAACAAATTTGATAACACAATCTCAAGGGAAAAAATGGAACTCTCTGCATCATAATCCACAGTTAATTCCCGATTTACCACGAAAATTGTCTGTAGCTGCATTTAGATTGGCAACAGGCCATGATTGTTTGGCCAAACACCTGCATAGAATTGGAATATATCAGTCCCCTAACTGCCCATTATGCAACTCAAACCAAGAAATGGATTCGGAACACCTCAAAATCTGTGCTTCAGTGGCTGGCCATGATAATATCTTTGAAAAATATTGGAGTGCAAGAGGTCAAATGACTTTATTGCCAAACGCCTGGCATTAGAAAACAACAACTACTTTTGTTATTACTGCTTAATCATCATCATCATCATCATCCTCATCACCACTCCGAACTCGTACAGCGACATAAGAAGTGAGAATAAAGGGTCTGGATTCCTGCAGAGTCACTGCAATAAACCATTGAAGAGATGAAAGTCGCACACAGAATCACAGCAAATGAGGAATATTCTGAATAGGAAAACCTAAATCTAGAAGCATAAGATATTTTTGTGGTAATAATACTGGTATGAGATCAGTGAGACGTAACACACCTGTCCATCTGAAAACAGTTTACACAATCATGAGCTCGGCGCCTGTTAGTAAAACTTACATCAAGTTATGGAACTTCACTACAACGTTCAATGTGTAGGAGACAGTACGATTTTATGACATTGCTTCAGGCATAAATCAAACAAGAGCAAACTCATATTTCCAGGAAGGGTAGGAGATATACTAGAATCATCACTTGTACACTTCCTGCCTGGGATATGCAAGCATCAGTGGCCTCGCGCAGTTCTATAGTAGATGCTCGCGCATGCTAACGACTGCTATGCTTTCAGATTCCAGACGACTAGTGCATTTGCTTGATGTCCAGTTCAGAAAGAGACTCTTAGAACCAGATGCAAGCTGAACGAGAAATCCATGAACTGTTGTTGTCTTGTTAGCTTAAGATTACGTATGCAGACAGTCCAAGACTAGTTCTCAGGGAATGAGAGGAGTTTTGCACCATACCAGTACCATAGCTGATAAAACCCTGACCCGACTTTTAGAATTGAATGATGTATTTGGATTATTTTCATTTCTTTACTTAAAGTAAAAATAATTTTTGATAAAGACACAAATGAAGTATACAAGTTGTACAGATAATGTCTGATGAGTAGTGCCGGGTTTTAAGTAAAACTTTAGTCTGAGCGTGTTTTGACAAGAAATTAAAGTATGACAGACAGGAAGATCCTTTCATACAAGATATAATGAACATATTAAAGCTATAACCAAACCCTACATCACGTCAAATTATGCAGAACACATTATCAACAATAATCATGACTACAATAATATAGAAACAGATATGGAAATTTTACACATCACACCAAAAAGTTCACAATTAAACATCCTAGAACAGTACGAAATATATAAACATACAATAACATACCCACAACATATACTTAACACACAATTACAATTCAATACCCACACATTATTCGACGTCATGATACGTCATAACACACAAACAGCCAGCTCCCACCATAAGAGCAACACACCCCCACCCTACAACTGACGAATGCACATCGCAGAATTCAAGATCACCAGTAGTTCAGGAGACACTGATGAAGACGTAACATCACGTCGAAACGGGCCGTCTGTCCAAGCTATATACCTTTTTTTAAAATGTTAACACTTTTTAACGTGTGACTAAACAATTTTATCTTTTTAATTAATGTAATCTTCAAAGTAAAGGCCACTCCAGTGTATGTTCTTGATGCATCTTTGGGCGAAGTTTGTTATCCCACAGCAGTACCAGTTTGTGGTTATTGATGCAAAGGATTCAGTGATACCCATTTGAAAGGCTTCCAAGCTTTTGAAATTCCTTCCATGCAGGAAGTGGGCCTGGAGCAAACAGATGGCAATATGAAGGCGCAAGATTGAGCCGTGTATCACGTCTCGACTGTGCTAATAGTCTACATCAGCACGCCATCTTGCAGTCAGCGCCTCTTTTCCGTGCATTTGCTTCCATTCTTCCTATCTTGCGCTGGATAGTTTTCCTCACAGCTGCTCAGAGATCGCCAACTCACTTGGGGAAGTTGTTTCGTGGCGTCAACATCGAAGTTCTAGGAACCTCGTTTTGTGGTTGAATATCAATACTCACTGGGGAAACTTGCTTCGTCGTGGCAACATGGAGTTGTTAGCAGACATCACGTGCTGCTTGAACAGGAAAGTCGTCTTGTGGTTGTATGAATTTAGTAAAGTTCTGTATTAGCGGTGATTTATATTCAGGCAAGATTGTTCCTTTATACTGTATTTGGTTTTTATTATCGTTGTTCAGTTTGGCAATTTAGATTTGGTTTACGATAGTGTTTTGATCATTGAGCAATGTTTGATTAGACGTTTGTAATGCTTAGCGAGTTTACTTCTGGGTATATTAATGAGACTAGTCAATGTTTAAATTGCAACTCGTGGAACATTCCGGAAGGTTTTTTGGGGGCGCCATAATTTGTGGCAGTATACTGAGGTTGTTGTATGGGATTCGCAAGTGAGGCTACATGTTCTCGTGTACTCGAGTTTTGAAGTTAGTTTATGTTGAATTGTGTGGGCTATACATACGAGTATTCCAACATTTGGTGGTTCATTTCCGAACTTTGCGATTGCTAAAAGTCATTGCTATCGTGTTACGTCTACCAAGTTTAGTAATGTTAAATTGGTCTTCTTGCCTAATTTATTTCTGTGACAGTGTTCCTCTTTCCCTATCTCTTTGCACTAATTATTATGACTGTGCTGGTATGTTGTGCAGATGTGTTTGATTTGTTGATTATCATATTCTAATTCATTATGTACGATTTATTGTGATCTAACAGCTGGGTTTATATTCAATTTGCGTTTAATTCTGTATTAAAGTAATTCTGTATTGACATTCCGAATATTGCCTTCTGCAATAGGGATTAATGTGCAGTTAAGTTGGAAGTTGAATGGAATATTTTCTGTGACATTTATGTAGGGATACAGTTTAATTGATTGAAATATTTGTATGAGGATGATACTCAATTTTTATTGTGTCACATAGTACAGATAGCACGCGGGATAGAATTCAATTATTTGTGATACTCAAATTTTCCACACATACCTTTATTGGCTAATATGCACATGATGAGTGATATGTGAACAGTCATGAGGATTGATTGATTTATTTATTTATTCTGGTGTAGTTAAGCCCATCAGGCCTTCTCTTTCACACCACCAGGAATACAAATACAACAATAGAAATAAACAGAGAAAAAAATACACTATTTACAAAATAAAGCTACACAAAAAATAAAGAGAGAGAGAAAAAAAAACACTATAAACAAAGTAAAGCCACACAAAATATACACAGGTTGCAGTCACACAAACTTTAAATGAGTGATTAAGTATCATAATTAATTGTATCCTAACTAATTAAGTAACATAAACAAGAAACTTACAATTTTAATCTAGATTAAAAAAGAAAAAGAAAAAGAAAAAAAAACACAAATCAATACTTCTAGCAATACCTAAAAACGTTAACTAAGACAAAATTTTCCAATTTAATTTTGAATTGTGATAAAGTCCGGCAGTCCCTGACGTCATTAGGTAACGAATTCCAGAGGCGAGGTATTTCTACAGTATAGGAAGATGAGTATAAAGACGTTCTATGATGAGGGATAGAAAGAAGTGCTTGATGTCGGTTTCGAAGACTTGTAAGAAATTGAAAGCGCGATAACAGATAATTCGGAGTAGAAGTATGCATGATTCTAAACAGAAGAGACAGTTCTTCGTTCCTTCAGACGCACCCATGAAAGCAACTGGAGGGAAGGTGTTATATGGTCAAATTTACGAGTATTGCAGATGAATCGTATGCACACATTATGAACACGTTGTAGTCTCTCAGCTAAGATTACATTAGTTAGCAAGGAATCACAATAATAAAAATGGGGCATTACAAGCGTCTGAATAAGATTCTTTTTTAGAGTAAGTGGTAGAAATTCTTTCATATGGAACAAGGAGTGAGGTTGAGAAAATATTTTTCTGCAAATGTTTGTTACTTGAGTGCTCCAATTTAGATCGCTATCCATAAAAATGCCAAGATTTTTAACTGTTTCACTGTATTTAACAATAATCCCATTCAATATTATATGTGGTATAGTACTACTATCAAGAGTGCTTCGTAGACGATTATGTCCCATTACGATTGCTTGCGATTTCTCTGGATTTAACCTTAATCCAAATTTGTGTGCCCACAGTGAAATCGAATTCAAGTCTTCGTTTATTTTGTTTATTGCGTCATTAGTCTCGTCAGGGTAGAAATGCAAATAAATTTGCAAGTCTTCAGCATACATGTGGTATCTGCAGTGTTTTATCATATTAGTCACGTCATTAATATAGATCATGAAGAGTAAAGGTCCGAGAACTGATCCTTGTTGAATTCCAGATTTCACGACACACCATTTTGAAGAATAATCGCATGCAATGACACATTGTTGACGTTCGCGAAGGTAGGATTCAAACCAAGTAACAGAACTTTCAGAAAGATTCAGAAGTCGTAATTTACATAATAGAAGGTCAGTGTCAACTGTATCAAATGCCTTACTGAAGTCAAGTAATGTCAGTAATGTTAATTTACGTTCATCCGTGGCTATACGTATATCCTCATTCACTTTTAGTAGTGCTGTAGTCGTACTATGTCCATTTCTGAACCCGGATTGGTATTCGTCCAGTAAGGCATGTTCGGTTAGATAGTCCGTTAGTTGTTTGTGAACAATACGTTCCAGAGCTTTTGATAGGGCAGGTAGGATACTAATTGGACGGAAATCATTTGCACATAATGGGGTTTTAATTTTGGGGATCGGACGGATAAAGGCTTTCTTCCAGAGGTTCGGGTAGGTAGAAGTTATGGGTGAGGCATTGAATATATGTGTTAATGTCGGCAGTATTATGTCCAATATTTTCTTCAATAATATTATACTAATATTATCCACACCTTCAGCTTTAGAAGTAATACGTTTTATTGCCGCTCATACTTCAGTTTCTGTGACATAAGTGAAGTAAAATATTTCTCTATTCGGAATTGGAGTTATTTGTAATTCGTTAACTGTCTGCTGTTTGTCGACCGTATCCAAGATTATTGACTGCACCGTTGCAAAATGGTCATTTAGTTCGTCAAGAGAAACTGGCACTCTGTCTACCTGAGTCCTGGGATTTCCTAAACCAATTGTCCGTAAGTTTCTCCACAGTTTGGAAGGCTCAGCCCCCAACTTCAAGATGTTATGAAAATGTATCTGTTTTGCGTTTCTAATGGCTTGACTAGTTCTGTTACGTAAGAGTTTATAATAATTATAAGAGATTATAAGAGATTTCTGTCTTGTCATGTTTAAAAAAGAAATATATTGAATTTTTATTGCAATTTACTTTTCAATTAACATGTTTTAAAATATATCTGAAACTACTACAATAACCATAAGAGTGGCTTAAAACATCCATTCCTTTAACGAAGGAAAAAAAAAAAAGCTATTTTGCTATTACAACATCCAGTTGTGGTAACAAAAAACTAATTTGTACATTTATAGCATTAACAGATAGAACATTAACTTCAAGCACTGTTTTATTTCTAACATGGTTGCGAAGTGTTATACATCCTATTTGTCTTAATTGATGGAACAGATTCGCTAACATTTGTTGATACAGTTGAACATACCCTGAACATTTTTCAGCCTGCAAATTACAAGAGTGCGCTGCATTATTTGTCATACAACAGGATCATATCAGCCTTTTCAAGATCTGTTTTTAGCATTGACTCGAAGCCTTAAAGCTATCCAAGTAGGTTACTGTGTAAGGTAAACAGGATGTGAAGATGCCACATCCCATCATAGAATGAACATCGTTCTTTGTTGTGTGCAACAATATTTTCATTAATATCTCTTCAATTGTTTGCACAATGTACGTTAAAAGAGGTCACTGTCAATCTTATTTTATCTGCAATATAAACGTTGTTCCATTAAAAAGAAATGTGATGAAAACACATTTACGTACAATTCTCACAAACTCTGTCTATGCTAAACTGTTTCCTTTATTTGCGTGGACACAGCACATAAATTGCAATCACATTCAGGCGCTCAGGCTGCACTTCGTATTAAGATTCATATCTCAGTTTAAATTTAGGCTATTCTGGAAGAAAGAAATGAGTCATGCAGAAATTTGTATTGTCCCCGCTATAATCCAAAGTCATTACAGATGTATAGAGAAGGTGTTTGTGGCGAAGAGAATCCAAGCTAAATAATGAAAGCAGAACTGTACATCCCATCAGATCCACTCACCTCAGCTTCACACTTCACCATAGCAAAGTTATTTGGCAATATAATTTCCTCAAATTTTATCTCTGCTGTGAGATCGTAGTTGTCGTCATCCACGTATTCCTGCTTTATCCTAGTCATGTTCAGATCCAATAAATTCCCTCCCTGCAACATAGAGAAAGCATGATTAATATATTACAGCGTATTAGACACTGAACAGAAGTGTTACAGGTTGCACTCTAAGTCTGCTTTAGTCATACTAGAAATTATGGAAACAAATTAAAAAAATAACGAAGAGCAGATTTTGGGAGCAGCAAAATTAGAAATACATAAACATGTTGAAGTCAAAGGTATTTGAAAGGAAATCTACCCATAAAATGAATATCTTGGGAATCCCTCATAACATGAATCACCATACCAGCACACATAAACAATAATGCTTTAAACAATGCATGACTTAACAAATGAAAAAAAGCCAAAACAGAAAAACCTATACACAAAATACTCATTGTTAATCCCAACTGACTTAAAGTAGATAAGGCAATAATTTTCTTTAAGTCATATTCAAAATTAGCTCCCAAACCAGCCATAAATATTGTCAAACTAGAAATAAGTAAAATTAAAACATTTAACCAATCACTAAAACAACTCTAAAAGGAATTAATAAAAAAAACTCCTTCTGAGAGCGAATAAAATATTTCTAAAATATATAATGGAGACGAATTCATACCATGCCACATGAATAGTTACCTATACAACCACTGAGATATTGAACAAGCTTCAAGTTCACTGTAATTTGTGTCACATTCAGTCAAAATGCAGAGCATTCCACGCTCAAAATCTGCACAGACGTCTCTGATCCCTGGCTCAACTCCTTCAATATGATTTCCAGGAGGAAATGTAGGCAAATTAGATGTTATTAAACACAATGAAGAGATATTCAGTAGCGTCATACCACGCAGTCTTGGAGAGCAATCCAGAGCCTTCCATACTTGTAACGCAGATGAAATAACCACGGAACTTATTAGAACCACAAAATTTTCACAATTCAATCCTGCAGGACAAAATTCCAGCACATCTGGCGATGCTGATATAACCTCTGCAGTTGCGAGCGTCGTTAAATAAAACATAACATTTCACAATTCAAGAAAAATCATGGACAGTAAAAGTAAACACACTCTTATCCATGCTGTCCATTGTTACACAAAATATACGTGAACTTGCTGTGTCGACAGTTAATGACATTTAAAAAGTGCGTGTCAGCGGCCTTATCTATAATTCTTTAAAAACAAAATCACAAACAATACTATAACCTAAATCCGAATAGGAAATGAAAACGCTGTCACACTAAAACGCACTACATAAATGCATTAGTAACAAGGTGATTCGTTAAAAATCATAAAAATGAAAAATTAATAGACTGTGAGTATATAAAGTAACTATGAAATACTAAAAAAATTCCATCCAAAACACATTCTCTGGAGACTTCAAAACAATAAAATTGAATAAATTATTTGGATATAGAAGGTCCGAAATGTCAAGTTTAAGTAAAACAACTATGAAACGACAAAAGTAACTTCCAGATGTAAAGGGTCCAGAGAGTAAGCAACAGTGCATCTTTAAAAATTAAATCTTCCTGTAAAGTCCTGTATTGAATAAAAATCTCGGAACTGGATTTGCACAATAGCAACCATTTCCAAGAGCATCACGCACACTGAGCAGAATTGCATATTGACGATGGACATGGTCATATTTCCTACAATGCAATAAAATATGTTCGACCGTAACTGGTATATGGCATAATATATCACACTCCGGTTCAGGCTCGCCACGTAGGAGATGGCCATGTTTCAGACGACAGTGGCCAATCCTCAACCGGGTAAGCAAAACTTCTTCATGTCAAGATGATCTTGTGGACGAATCCCAACCTCGAACGCTATCCTCAATACTTTGCAATTTATTTCTCCTTCTCACTGCCGCCATACTTTATATTTCAAGTAAGTTTGAATGTCTTGCCATATCTCACGCCAATACACCTGAGAGCCATTCTTAGTACCATTCCTTGCTCCAGCATCTGCTGCCTCTTTACCAGAGATTCCAACATAACCCGGAATCCACACCACTCCAATCTCACAATCAGAGTTTATGAGTGTGTGGAAAAGGTCTTGGGTTCTTGTCACAAGCATATCATCTAGGTTAAAAAACTGCAGGGACCGAATGGCGCTTAAAGGGTCGGAGCAGATAAGGAATCTGTCACGAGGTTCTCTAATTAAAAACAAAAAAGCTTTGTTTGAGATGGGCAGGGCATGTAGCACGTATGGGCGAATTTAGAAATGCATATAGAGTGTTAGTTGGGAGACCGGAGGAAAAAAGACCTTTGGGGAGGTCGAGACGTAGATGGGAGGATAATATTAAAATGGATTTGAGGGAGGTGGGATATGATGATAGAGAATGGATTAATCTTGCACAGGATAGGGACCGATGGCGGGCTTATGTGAGGGCGGCAGTGAACTTTCGGGTTCCTTAAAAGCCATCTGTGAGTAAGTAAAGCTTTGTAAAAATTATTCAGTTGGGCACTAAAAACATAGTATATTGGCTCAGTTTATGTTTATGTATCTGTCCATTTGCAGCGAAGGAACAGCCAAGGCAATCATTTGCATGGAATCTATTAGTGAAGACTAAAGAATAATTTGAAAACAGTGATAAAAGTTCACTAAAACTAAGTCTATAAACAAAAGCTGGTATAAAATTCTTAACACAACGGCTGAGAATTACATCAAACATGGGACGTTGCATAACCCACGTGGAGTGGTGGTATATTCCAGTGTGCGAATTTATGGTAGACGGATATCAAGCTCAGAGACTACTTCACGAAACCTCACACCTGCTGGATGAAGTCTCCATGGATTCTCACTGCATCGGCAGTAAAGAGGTGAATGCTGAAGAGAGTCGTAGGAATTGTGCTCAGGCTGGGAGCGGAGCTTAGCAGCATATGAGCACAACAAGACATTACGTCGCCGATACAGTGATGGTTCCCCTGCTTCGCAATACAGGCTCTCTATCCAACTCGTTCGGAAGGCCCCTGTAGCAAGTCGTATCCCATGGTGATGGGTAGTGTATAAAAGACGTAACTTCGATTTATTTGCTCAGCCATAAATAAAACAGCCATAATCAGATTTCATCAGATAAGAGCATGATAAAGACGTCAAAGGACTATGCGGTCTGCACCCCGGCGAACCCCTGACAAAAGCCGTAAAATATTTAAGGACTTTTCACAACACCTTGTCAAAGTCACATATAATGCACCTCCCAGGTTAATTTATAATCAAAGTATTGAATCTCTGCAAGGGAAAGAGATACATTTTGTCCTGCAGAATGACTGGCAAATGAATAACTCTGCTGAATTAATCACATTTGAGAAATGTACTGCTATAGAGTCCACACTTTCATGCCCATTATGACTGAAAAGGACTGCGAAAATCCAAGCCACTCCGCCTTTTTAATAACTCAGTTAGGAGGAAGTGTTTCCGTAGGATGTAAAGCAGACATCCGTGTAACCCAGATTTATGCCTTGTGTTGGACAAGCCCATGGTTCACGTGACACAGGGACTTTGTCTAGAAGCTCCAGTTCCCCTGTGGCATCTCAACAAATCTCCATCATAATCTCACCTCATCAAGACTTTAGCATAGACTAGCCTCCTACAGTGCACCCTGAACAATGGCTCTGTCCGTAAATTGGTCTGAACAACTGGCTTCATGTGGGTAAATGACGAACAGTCAAATACCCACCATTAGTGAGAAAAAAAGTTAGCCTTGTTCGTTCATTTGATTTATCTTAATGCATAGAAAGTAAGAGAGAGAGAGACTGTGTGTGTGGGCGCGCGCTACGGGATAAAAACATGAGTGACGGACAGCGGCTATGTTCATAACAAGTTTGAACAAACACGACAGGCTTTCTTCTGTAGAGCGAACATGAGCGAATATCGAACTTTGCCATCGACAAACTTGAACCGAATACTAGTGGAGACCATCTGCAGAGTGAGCCAGATAAAATAATGGTTCATAACAGAAAGTGTTTGGTTTGAAGCCACAGTTTAAACAAGCATGTGGCATGACATGATGGCAAGCACAACGAACTACATTATTCTGCTAGTAGTCTATACTGAATCTGCTAATTATATAGGGGATGTCACAATGCACAATGTTAAGAATGTCAGTGATAGAATATGGCAGTAATTATTTATAATGTACCTCAGACAAAGGCTTCTTCTCTTCCAAATCAGTACTGTCACCTGTTTGTACAGCCAACGGGTCGGCCTCAGGTTCCGTCTTGATCTCATCCATTACAACTGAAAGAAACAATTAAGACATTGACGAATATCTGCAGAATGTAAGCTGCTGATAAAGGCATATTCAGACTGGTTGCACCTTAAACTAGAATGATGTTCTGAACATCTTTAATATCAGTTTGTATGTCATTATGATTTCCAATATGCATATATCCCACTCCTGTATTGAACCTTTAGGAGGTGTCTGTTTGCGTGCATGTGCGTGTGTGTGTGCGCGGACACTTTCATATGCGTCATTGAAAGTTACTCTTTCTAAGGATACGCAATTAATTATTCTTGTAATCAATGAGAATTCAAGTATGATTTCATCACAACGATGCTTTAACTGTAATATATTTCTATACATTATCTTCTTTCTTCCTCACGTCAGATTTTACTTTCAAAATTAATTTTCAGGTAACAATGGTCATGAACATTAAATTTATTTTCCGTCCATAAGTTAATATTATACAGAGTGTAACGAAAAAAATGGACAAAACTTCGGTTATGGATTCCTCATATGCAGGGTTATCATAATTTGGAAAGCTAAAATACGGACCATTAGTAACTTATTTAATAACAGTTCCTGTGTAGCATATGGGTTGTTGTTGTTATTATTATTAATATTAATATAGTACAGACAGGACAAACCTTCAAAATACGGCCTGCTGAATACGGACATTTGGTAACCGTACTCGTACGTATATAAGACAAAATGTTATATCAACATGGGTCCGGAAATGCTTGATTTCAGAGAATGGCGTGCAAGTATGATCTCTGTGCACTCCAGTACGTTTTATTATTGAAATTATTATGAAGTATTCTGTTTACATTTTTTAAAATAAACTGTTTAAAATGTCCATCTCCTGCCTGACACTGTCTCATTAAAATCCGAACATGTTCCCAAATTCTTTGTAGAGTTTTTATTGTCTGACAGCTGTAAAATTCGCTGACGAAGATTTCCTTCATTACCCACAGCATTCGAATACTTCAACGACTATAAGTGCCCACACAGAAAGAAGTGAGATCTGGTGAGTGTGAAAGCCAAGCGTGTTCGGATTTCGATGTTATATGCTGTGGGATTTTGAACAGTTCATCTAAGGAAATGTATACACAACGCATCACAATAATTCCAGCAAACAAACGCACTGCAGTGTACAATTTAAGAGTGTGATCCTAAAACGTGTTCACTCCATTTTTATGAAAGTCCGGAGTGGACCAGTCTACACTCTGAGCTAGTTTTCAAGTGGCATGCACAATAACATAAACTTTTAGACAAGAAAAGCGTTGTTTTGGAAGAAAACAAGCTTGAAATATAATGCTAGAGGTCTCAAACATAATAATATATTATTACCATTTAATACCAGAAAAATTCGTACCGGCACCGGGAATCGAACCCAGGACCTCTCAGCTCTGCGTGCTGAGCGCTCTTTCCAACTGAGCTATGCAGGGACACGATCCACGGCGCCGGCCGTTATGTTTTTACGGCCTTACTACCTGCATTCGAGATGATACACGTCATATATATGCAGGAGCGTATATATATATATATATATATGACTTTGTGGCCATATTCAAGAACAATTTGTAACAACTGTTAACAGTTAGTACATCAATATTCATTAAGTATGAGGTCTCGCCCACCTCATTGAATATTACACGTCTACTATGAAGTAGCCAATGTGTATTATTACCATTTAATATGGCGCCGTGGATCGTGTTCCGGCATAGCTCAGTTGGAAAGAGCGCTCAGCGCGCAGAGCTGAGAGGTCCTGGGTTCGATTCCCGGTACGAGTTTTTCTCGTAATAAATGGTAATAACACACATTGGCTACTTCATAGTAGACGTGTAATATTCAATGAGGTGGGCGAAACCTGATACTTAATGAATATTGATGTATAATCATATATCATTGGCCAAATGGACTGAGTGAGTTTTGGGGTCACACTCTTCAATTGCAAACCAAGCATTCATTTCCATTTTGCCTAGTTAGTATTAACGATTTTAAGGTAGGCCTATATAATCTTGGGCAGACTTCACTGTGCGGTATAGTTGATGGGGTGCTGAAGTTAGTGTGTTGTGAGTATATTTTATTATATTTTATTATTGGGTTATTTTACGACGCTGTTTCAACATCTAGGTTATTTAGCGTCTGAATGAAATGAAGGTGATAACGCCGGTGAAATGAGTCCGGGGTCCAGCACCGAAAGTTACCTAGCATTTGCTCGTATTGGGTTGAGGGAAAACCCCGGAAAAAACCTCAACCAGGTAACTTGCCCCGACCGGGATTCGAACCCGGGCCACCTGGTTTCGCGGCCAGACGCGCTGACCGTTACTCCACAGGTGTGGACTTGTGAGTATACCATAATTGGTACATACTGGTGCTAATGTCTGATTCTGGAGATTGTGTTCTACCTTCCACCACCGTGCATTTCCATAGATATTGAGTTAGGTTAGGTAAGGTGAGAGGGATAGCTAATAGATGAGAGTCCGAGGACGGGTTTAATAAGTGGCTAGTGAAGTGACATGGGGCAACAGGAGACCGAGGCATGTCATCAATTATTATTACTGTTGAGTAGTGCAATATCATGAATTAACAAAGAATCATGTCATTTTGTACAAACGTCAGAGATTACCATTAGTTCGGTTTATGGGGAGGGAGGTAATTATTAGATTTGTTTGCACAGCAGTTTCTGCTCGTAAATTCCAAGTGCGCATGTCCGTGACAGTTGCAAACTGTCGAAAACTGCTGTGTAGTGTGTCCAAATAAACCTGGTGTTTCATCTGGTACACCTGTATTAAATTTCACACGGGTCTTGCTAAAGATGCTGTTGCATTGTTTTCCAGATTAGAGTGTTGTGTACTATACCGAATTGTTACCAGGAAGGTATTTGAAACGGGTTGGTGAGTTACTAGCTTTGGCAGTGATCACATCGTCTCTAAAGTGGTGAATTACAATTTTGAGGTTATTTTCAATTAGGTATATAAGTAAGTAAGCCTCTACATTTTTTCTCTCATGTGTGATGCAGGAACATATTGAAGTTTCACATACCTTTGAACGCTCGGTACTCGGTACGTTTTCACCAGAAATAGTAACCTATAATTCAAGTACGCACCTCTGAACTTATTCTGCTTCCTCTCGTCTTTCTTCAGAAGTTTAAAAAGGCAAACGCAACGAGCTTATTCTACCTGTTAGAAAAGGAAATGCAATAAAGTAATTCAATTGGCAAGAAACAATATAGTGAAAAATTACAAGTAGGCCTACCAGAACTTTTCTATAGCACTTTTCTACGGTCTACGGTGCGGAAATTTGTGACACGTTAGGTTAGCTTAGTAGGCTTTTCCTAGGCCTTGCATATACGAATCTGTGACAGGTTAGATTAAGTAGTATGGCCTTTTGATATGCCATGTATATATGAATCTGTCACATATTAGGTTAGGTTAGTTTAGGCTTTTGGTATGCCTTGTATATAGGCCTTCCGAATAAAATGAAATATGCATGTGGCATTCATTTTGACAGTGTGTTAAATCATCACTTTTAGGTTATCTATACTCATAAATTATTTCCAATTACCGTGAAACCAGCGCTGAGGTAGTTTCGGTGACTTTGGAAATAAAAATCGTTGAATTTATGAGGGATTTTTGTGGAGATGCTGGGCATAACATAAGCCTAATTAACCGAACCTAACCTGTCATAGATTTGTATCTGCAAGGTGTATAAGTGGAGTACGAAGGAAACCACCTCAGCACTAGTTTAGCTCCAATTTTTACCCATTTTTCTAATCAACTGTTGTCCTATATGAATTGTTTACATTCCCATATCTTCCCTTTGAAAATTATACTACTTTTCAACGTTTTTCGTAAAAAAAATTTAGTGTCGCGTGGTATAGAAAACCCAAAATATATATCAGAGTAGAATGACTACCATGACCAACATAAAACTGTAATATAATAGAGATATTATACTAGACGTCGAATACAATTCTCGAACATTGTCACTTCACTCCGATGTCGTCACAGACGCGGTATGAGCTGAATGAATAGCAAGCAAGCCAGACGATCAAGATCGCCGTGTCACTTCACATTTGTTTGTTTATTTTATTTCTTCTGTTATTATTTTAACGACGCTGTATCAGCTACCAGGTGATTTAACGTCGATGGGATTGATGATAGCGAGATAGTATTTGGCGAGATGAGACCGAGGATTCACCACAAATTACCAGAATTCGCCTTAAGATTGGGGAAAACCTCGGAAAAACCCAACCAGGTAATCAACCCAAGCGGGGATCGAACTCTCGCCCGAGAGCAACTTCGGATCGGCATTCAAGAGCCTGCCATTGAACTACGCCAGTCTCTCACATTTATGTTAAATGTGGGGATTTGGTTGCTATCCACGGCTATGTTTGTATTTTGACAACTTTCACCGGGCCGAACTTTAGCAACACAACATTTCAGTGTCGTTTGTATATACTTCATATATTTTATTATTATTATTATTATTATTATTATTATTATTATTATTATATTTGTACCGTGACAACGCTTTTTATTTCTTTTAGCACTCTGATTATTATATTATTTATGTCTTTGTTATATTAAGAATTTTAAATAAGGGCGCAAATAGCCATAGTAGCTGACGCGCCCTTCTTAAACCCTACTACTACTACTACTACTACTATATTTTTGTAACGCAGACTAACTTTTGCGCTTCCCAAGATCCTAAAATTAGAAAACTGTTAGCCTACTGATAGTGGGCTGTGGGAATGATTTGTCACATTTGGTTTCAACCGTTGCTTACGAGATTACACAAGCTGGCGCATAGCGCTTGAAAAACGAGTCTGAAGTGGTTCCCTCGTAATGCCAATTCCGCCGCTCGGGGCGCTGTTCTGCACTAAATATTCATAGCAGAACACTTAAATGACATTGACATTTGGGACATTTAAAGGACTCACCATTGCTTATTAAATGCTTCGTACAATAATTTATGGACAATAGACGTAATTTCCAAACTTCTACTCCTCAATTATATTACAATAAAAGGCTGTCATTCTTGATATTAAAACATATTACATATAAACTGAGGGACTGTCTGCTCTGTACTTCAGTTCATACACCAAACATTTCCGGAAATAAATTAACTTGACATCTTACATATACGCACTATAGCCTACCCTTTTCACTTAATATTATTAATATTGTTATTAAATAAGATATTGCAACTAATTAAGGTACTGAAATTTCCTTGATTTCATAATTAAGCATTTGCAAGAAGGCCTAACTTTTCCCTCTCTTTTTAAAAAAATTCGAACGTCACAATAACTGAGAAGTATAATTATTGCGCGATTTTTTCTTGCAGTGGTGAAAACATTTCTATAGGCCTACTGATTAATCTATTGAGCATAGTAATAGTAAACGCTGTAGTATTTTAGTGCGTGTAAATATATTTTGAATTAGCATTTATTAAATTAGGAAGTTAGCCTGTAATTTGTGTGATTGAAATGGTTTACTGCTGTGTGCCATTGTGCAAATCGAACCAGAATAAAGAATGTGATATTTCGTTTCATTGTTTTCCACACGATGAAGCAAGCTTTTTGACTGAACAAATTCAGGCTTTCGGAAAACAAAAGTGTAAATTTAATGAAAACACACTGAAAATCTGCATATTGCTATCTAACAGGTCATCTACCGGCTATAGATTACTAAGAAACTTGGGTATTTTACACTTACCCCATCAAAAGACATTAAAAACTTATATTGGTCACTCAAAAGGAGAAAAAGGTGTCACCTCTTTGATAAAGGCTCGGCTAATTGCAGAGGAAAAGTCCTTGGAGCATGAAAATGAAAAAGTTGGATCTCTCATTATTGACGAAATGAGTATTAAACCGAAATTGATGTATGACAGAAATTTGGATATGTTGATAGGAATGACAGACACTGAGAAAAATGCTATTGGGATTGAAAATAAGCTGGCCAATAAATTGCTGCGCATTATGTTCAAGGGTCTGTCTACAAAGTACAGAATGCCAGCGTCATTTTATTTTACACACAATTTAACCGGAGATGAGTTGGCAAAATTGACTATGGAAGCCCTAAAAGTAGTGGAAGATATTGGATTTAAAGTAATTAGAATTGTGACGGATAACTGCCAATTTTCGAATATAACTTAGCTGAACAAACTTCAAATAACATTGTAATATGCTTGGCATATTTATAATATTCGTACTCAATCAGCAATGCACAATTAATCGAACTATTTTCACAATACACAATGCTTTGTAATGGTGCTATTTATCATTTCTTAGGGCAGCGAGGCGAACCTAGCGGCAGAAATTGTCATGACTCACAGAGACCTACTCTCGATCGTGCTATGCACCAGCTTGTGTAATCTCGTAAGCAACGGTTTCACCTGTGAATAACATCCACAATTGAAAAGTCATAAAATAAAACACTAATGCTACTAGTTTTGCGTTGCTGCCCTGAACTGAATGCAGGTAAGGCAACTAGGTAATTAACCGTACATAATACTTCGTTGAGTCATAATGCGGGTTTGTAGGACTAATCGCCCTACTCGTGTTCGCTCTTTGAGTTTTCCGACGTGCCTTTTTTAATAATAATATTGATAGTAATAATAATATTTATTTCGGAAAACGTAGTGTTAGTCTTTCACGTGTTAAATTTTACAAAAACGTCAGATTCATTTCACTATTACCCAGTCTCTCTAAAGTATTTGAAAAATGTATAAAAACACGGTTAATACAATTTTTAGAAAAAAAAAAAAAACAAAGCTACTAAATGATCATCAATTTGGTTTCAGAAAAAATTTGTGCACTAATGATGCTATTATGGCACTTACCTCAAAAATAATTCAACAATTAGATGTAGGAAATAAATGTCTAGGAATTTTTCTAGACTTACAAAAAGCTTTCGATACAGTCAATCACAATATACTTTTGAATAAAATGGATAGATTGGGAATTAATGGAATGGCTTTAAAATTATTTAATCTTACTTAAGTAACAGAACTCAAGCAACTAAAATAAATGATCACCTTAGTGAATCACGTAACAATTCTATAGGTGTACCTCAGGGGACGATTTTAGGTCTGTTTTGTTTTTAATATATATCAACGATTTACTTAAAATTGACATTGAGAAATATTCTGGTACTCTGTATTCTTATGCTGATGATACTGTGGTTATATTCAGCGGTTCGAATTGGAATGAAACTTATCAAAATTCTGACAGTAGTATTAATATTATTAAAGAATGGCTGGATGCTCACTTACTTTCTTTGAATGTTTCTAAAACAAAATTAATACCATTTTCATTAACATCACATGGGCTTGAGCAACTAAAAATAAATAATAATAGAAGTATAACAATACATGATTGTAACCTACCTACTTGCTCATGTAACGCTTTGAGTATATCCCCACAAGTTAAATATTTAGGCATTATTATTGACCAACATTTAAAATGGAACAAACATATCTCCTTCCTGTGTAACAGATTGCGTAAAACAATCCACAAATTTTCCATTCTACACTCTTATTTACCTGTTTATGTTCTGCGTACTGTGTACTTAGCTCTGTTTCAATCAATAATTCAGTATGGTATATTAGGTTGGGAGGAATGGCAGAATCGACTCTCCATCCTTTAAATTTGCTCCAAAATAGAATTATCAAAATTTGTCTATATAAACCTTTTGATTACCCTACAAAATTAATTTTTCAGGAATTTGGTGTATCAAATGTAGAACAAATTTATAAACAAACATTGCTGATTTACTTGCATAAAAACCACAATAAATTAAAATTTTATCCTCATGAATACCAGACGAGACAAAACTACAGTTTCTTTCTAAATACTCCCAAATGCCACACAACTGCTGGATTAAAACACAGCATAAATTTTGGACCCAAAATATATAATACATTAATTAGAGCTTACCCTGAGCTAAGTATACTGAACACACACAGATTTAAGAAACAAATCAGATTAATTATTTAACTGTTTAAGCTAATTGAGTTAAAAATTGATACTCTAATATTCATGTACTTTTGTATTTTCTATTTGTATAAAGACCCTATTATTACACGCTGTATTATTTGACCATTTATTAATGTTATTGTACCCAATGAACTCTCTTAATTTTGTGATATATTTTGTATAATTGATCTGAACTGCGCCCGAGCACGAGGTTCTACTCCCTAATGTAGCTCAAGTGTAAAGTATTAAATAAATGAAATTAAATAAATGAAATAAATGAGGAGAGCATTAGATGTGCCCAGTCTCTGAACATTGTTCCAGAAGTTGCCTTATAGATAGATAGGTAGGTAGGTAAGTAGGTAGGTAGATTTATTTGTTCCATAATATTCTTATATTTTCTTTACAGCATAGAATAAAGAACATATCCAATTCTTACGTTTAACAATAAAATGCAATACATATAAAATGCAAATATGAAATATGTACAGAATTAATACCTTAATAACAATAATATTTTGTACAATGTAATATGTTTAATAATTTAATAATAATAATAATAATAATAATAATAATTATTATTATTATTATTATTATTATTATTTATTTAATCTGGCAGAGCTAAGGCCAGTAGGCCTTCTCTTCCGCCCAGCCAGACTCTAATTCTAATTACATAGTTATTACATTATTACATTAATATCTAGATCATAATACTAATATCTAGCTCATAAAACAACATGAAAGTAAATAATGAAAATTGGATAACTAATGTTAGTGTGACAATAATAAACCCTGGTAAGAAATAGTTATAATAATAATGATAATAATAATAATAATAATAATAATAATAATAATAATAATAATAATAATAGTAGTAGTAGTAGGGTAATAATAATAATAATAATAATAATAATGAGATTATTTAGATATTTATCTGTGATATATATATATATATATATATATATATATATATATATATATATATAACCATTAAACATTGAGAAACCTGAAACAGCTATTATTGTTGACAATAATTGTTAGAAAAATATCTCGTTAGCCTATTCTTAAATTGGTTTGATGTCTGACAGTCCCTGACATTACTCGGTAGGGAATTCCAAAGTCGAGGAACAGCCACAGTGAAAGAAGATGAATAGGAGGATGTTCGGTGGGAGGGAATGGATAATATTGAGGAGTGTTGTGATTGTGTGTCTAGGTTATGATGGGTGGATCAATTTTGAAAACGAGACGTAAGATAGACAGGAGTGGAGAAATGCAATATGTGAAAGAGAAGGGAAAGACGGTGAATTTTCCTAAGATCTTCTAGACGGAGCCAGGACAACATTTCGAGGGATGGTGTTACGTGATCAGCCCGGGGAATATTGCAGACGAAACGGACGCACATATTATCAACACGTTGTAGTCTCTGCGCCGAAGTAACGCTTAGGTCAGTAAGCAGAATATCACAGTAATCGAAGTGGGGCATCACGAGTGTTTGCACTAACATTTTTTTCATGGAAAAGGGTAGAAAATTCTTCAATCGTCTAAACGAGTGGATTAATGAGAATACCTTTTTGCAGGTTTCTGCAGCTTGAATGTTCCAATTTAAACTTTTATCCATATAAATACCTGGATTCTTTACTGTTTCACTGAATGGAATTTCGGTGCTGTGTATTTTAATCGGGGACAAATTTGGTATGGTAATAGTGCTTAACAAACGTGAATGGCCCACAATGATTGACTGTGATTTTTCTGGATTTAGTTTAAGTCGGAATTTCCGTGTCCATGTCCAGATTGAGTCCAGATCGTCATTATTTTTAGTTATTGCATCATTTATTTCGTCAGTGTGGAATTTTATGTATATTTGAAGGTCGTCTGCATAGAGATGGTGTCGGCAGTACTTTAGAGATTCTGATATGTCGTTGATATAAATTGTAAATAGTAAAGGGCCAAGAGCTGATCCCTGTGGGATCCCTGACCTCACTGCCTGCCAAGGGGAAGAACAATTTCCATCTATCACACTTTGTTGGCGGCCATTAAGGTAAGAGTCAAACCACAGGACAACGTGCTCTTCTAGGTGTAGTCTTCTGAGTGTACATATTAACAAGTCAATGCCTACAGAATCGAAGGCTTTGCTGAAGTCAAGTAAAGTCATTATTGTCAATTTACGTTCGTCCCGGGCCTCGCGTAGGTCTTCCGTGATTTTAAGTAATGCTGTACTTGTGTTATGTCCGGCCCTGAAACCTGATTGATAAGACTCGAGAAGTTTGTATTTGTTTAAGTATTCTGTTTACCATTTAATAATATTATAATATTTACACAGTACTGTGAAATGTCAAGAATTCATCTACAGAATATTAAGTGTGAGATATTAAGTAATTTTTTAGTTTTACCTTAAATAATGCAGGGTTTTGGCTATGATTCTTAATGTCTTCAGGAAGACTATTGAACATTTTTATCGCCATGTAACGTACTCCCCTTTCAAAACCTGATAAATTTGATGATGGCGTATGAAAATCATTCCTTCTGCGGGTATTTATACTATGTATGGCTGAGTTAGTTGGAAAATTTTCTTTATTACATAAGAGGAAATTTATTATAGAGTATATGTATTGATTTGTTAACGTTAGAATCTCTAATTTTTTAAAAAATAACTTATATGATTCTCTAGCCTTTGCTCCAACTATTATTCTAATGGCTCTTTTTTGTAATAAGAATATATTTTTACTATCTGCAGAATTTCCCCAAAATATTATTCCATAGGACATAATGGAATAAAAATAGGCAAAATATATTGTCTTTAAGATACTGCTGTTTAGAAATTGAGGAGTGTTTTTGCAAAAGTCGATAGATGCATAAATTTTCGAATGTGTGTTACATATGGATATCGTATGTTTTCTACCTCCGGAATCGATCTATGAAATCAGATTTACCAAAACTTGATTCATACCATATGTAGAGACTACCAAACCTTCCAGGTTTTTTCAAAACTCGATAGATCCTGTCACTTAATGTAATTTCTGTAAAATCTTGATTTCTGCATCTATCGACTTTTGCAAAAACGCTCCTCAATTGTTGTAACGACCTAATTGCGAAGCATGCTGAGCTAAGTTTGGGGGTTATTTCTTTGATATGATTTTTCTAATTTATTGTATTATTAATATGCAAACCAGGAAATTTGGTTGTTGATGTTTCTAGTAGAGGTATATTGTTGACAATTGTGTCCAATGTTTCACAGATTAAATTTGAAGTGGCTTTAAATTGAATTATGTTAGTTTTATTAATGTTTGATGCTAGTTTATTGGTTGTAAACCAGTCATAAATTTTAAGGAGAATTATTTCTGTTTTATATTTGAATGTGGCAAAGGTCTTGTCTGTAATTATGATACTTGTGTCAATCTGGAAATAGTATAGGGTAACCTATTCCTTTTATTATGGGGCCAAGGTCATTTATAAAAATTAGAAAAAGAAGAGGCCCTAATATAGATCCTTATGGGACCCCTGTATGAACATTTCCCCATGTTGAAGTAGATTTAAAGGAGTTATTAAATGCGTTGATTTCTACTTTTTGTTTTCTGTTCAGGAGATATGACTGAAACCACTGATATGCTATGCCTTTAATACCATAGTATTCTAATTTTTGTAGTAGAATTTTATGGTTAATACAATCAAAAGCTTTGGAGAGATCACAGAATATCCCTCCTACTTGTAATTTTTTATTAATAGCTTCCAGAATTTTATCAGTTAAATTAAACGTCGCTTGCTCAGTTGATTTATTCTTTCTCAATCCAAATTGTTCCAGAATGAGAATGTTGTATCTATCAAGATGATGATATACTCTCTTATATATAACTTTTTCGAAGACCTTTGAGAAGACTGGTAGAAGGGATATGGGCCTGTAGTTTTCGGGCGAGGTTCTGTCCCCTTTCTTGAATAAAGGAATAACAACTGAATATTTCAGTCGCTCTGGAAATACACCTTTAAACATTGAAAAGTTACATAAATAAGACAGGGGCTTGGCAATTATTTGTGAACTGACTTTTAATATTTTGCTAGTAATTTCATCATATCCCGAGGAATTTTTAGACTTTAATTGCTTTAGAATTGTAATTATTTCTCGTGAATTTGTTAGAAAAATTTGAATATTTGGGGAAGTTACAGGAATAGATATTTTCAAACAAATCGATGGCATTATTATTTTTATTATTATTATTATTATTATTATTATTATTATTATTATTATTATTATTATTATTCTGTGGGATGTTTAGGTTATCAGTTATTGAGAGAAAATGACTGTTGAATATGTTCGCAACTTCTGTTGTATCTGATGTTTTTCTATTATCTGTTACAAGAGTGTAACCTTGTTCTTTACTTCTACACTTTCCACTTTCTTTTTTTATTATGTTCCAAGTTGTTTTGATTTTATTATTCGAGTTTAGAATAATTCCGTTATAGTAAAGTTCTTTGGCTTTTAAGATTACTTTGTGTAATATTTTAGAGTACTTTTTAAAGCGAGCTATTAATTTGGGGTCATTACTATTTCTACTTTGAATATAGAGAGACCTCTTAGTTTTACAACAGATTTTTATGGCTTGTGTAATCCAATTGTTTTTAGATGTTTGATAATTTTTGTACTTCACAGGAAAACTGGATTCAGAGATATTTAAGAATATATTATGAAACACACTGAATTTACTATTCATATCACCATTATCATATATAGATTCCCATGTTTCATTTTTTAGTTTAGCTTCGAAGTCCTTTAAAGATTCTTCATTTATGACTCTTAACCTAAATTTATTCGGGTGTTTTGATGCAGGAATGCTATCGTTTATTCTTATTAGTTGAGCATCATGGTCTGAAAGACCATTTATAATGGGAACTGTCCGGTAACTATCTAATCTATCTTTTCTTATAATTATGTTATCAATTGCAGAAATCGATCCTTTTTGTATTCTAGTTGGAAAATTGACTGTATGTATTAAATTGAAGGTTGCTAATATGTTAAATTCTTCTTTTTTAGTGTTCTCAGTGAGATAGTCAATATTTAAGTCTCCGCAAAACATGTATTCGTGTTTTTTTTCATGTACCGGTATGTGTTGTAATGTATTTTCTAGTAGATGCATAAAACGTTTGAAATCTCCAGTGGGCGACCTGTATATACCTATAACTATAAGATAACCAGGTTTTAATTCTAATTCTACCGCACACAGCTCTAAATCTTTTTCTCTGCTAAATTTTGAAAGGCCGATATTTTTTAAATTTATATCGTTTCGAACAAATATGCACACACCTCCTTTCTGTAGATTCTGTGTACAATAGCTACCGTAAAGCGGGGTGACTTTGAGCGCTGAGGTGACTTTGAACAGTAATTTAGCGCCCTTCTAAATTAAATGCTGTACCCTATTGCGAAAAAACTGAACTAATTTATTGACAACTTAAACAGTTTTCTCGCAATTGGCTACAGCATTTAATTTAGAAAGGAGCTAAATTACTGTTCAAAGTCACCTCAGCGTTCAAAGTCACCCCACTTTACGGTATCTCCTAGTTTGTATCATTCCAGTGAAAGTGCCGATAATTCCTGTTGTTTCATATAATGTTCAGTGACGCATATTATATATGGGTTTATTTGTTCTATTTCTAGGAATGTTAATAACTCTGGTGACTTGTTTCTAAGGCTTTGTATGTTTTGATGAAATAAGCTAAACTGACTTCCGGTATCTTTTGTTTTTGAATTTGAATTAACCCTACAAAATTTATGAATTGTATTTACCTGTAGGCCTACTTTCTTTATCTAATTTATATTTTACCCTAAAAAAGGAGATGTCCTATGATGAACAGCAGGAATTATATTGGTAATCACTGGAATCCTACCCTTTATTCTATTAGCGATTAGATGCGAAAGCTTCTTCTTGCCTCTAGAATTCAAGTGTAGGCCATGAGATGTATAATCATCTCTCTTAATGCTACATACCTCTATCACACCAATATGAGAGGCATTGGGTCTGATCAAGGCACGTCCGAGTCGTGCATTCATACTCCTCACCCTGCTATGAAGCCACGGCTTGTCATACCTGTCAAAAAGCTCCACTACCTCCACGTTTGCGTGGCTGCTGTCCTTACTTATGTTCTCTAGATCTTTCTCAACAGAGCAACTAACATCTCTATCCAGGCTGTTCCCTGGCCCACCCACTATTACAATATGATCCCTCTTGGTAAAACCAGAAGATAGTTTTACCAGATCTTCTGTAACATGAGTAAGTCCAGCACTAGGTTTTACTATGCTACAAATCTCATAGTCAGTCCCTAATTCCTCTTTCAACAGGTTTGCTATTCCCCTCGCGTGACTGCTCCCCAGTAACAATACTTTACTTTTTCTACCATCATCTTCAGCAGAAGCCTGTTGTGGAGGATTTAGGGATGGTTGATCAACTTCCATTGTTTCTAAAACATTGAATCTGTTGGTCAACTTCATTTCACTAACATCCTCAGCAGAGAACCTTCTCCTCCTACGATTTCGTCTGGATACAACCTTAAAATCAAGCAAATCTGAATTGAAAGTTGAAGCATCGTTTCTACTTCCCAATTGAATTTTGAAAAGTTCATAAGAATGATCATTTCTTAAATGCTACAAAGATTCGTAACCTTCTGAGGAACAGAGAATTTGAAATTTGGTGTCGTCATTCACAGCAAGGGAAAGGCGTAGTTTTATTTAAACAATATCCTGGTGCCAACAAATGGATTTGTAATCACGAAGGACTCTCCAACAGCGAATGGCGTGATGACATTAAAATGGTTGGAAATGTTGCTGCAGTACGTGCTGTGCCGGGAAGATCTCAGGACAACCGTTGTAGGCATTGCCATAACGAGGTTGAAACTCTTGCACACGTCCTGGGATCCTGTCGGCACGGCGAAGCTCTGCGAAATGCTACACACCACCAAGTATGATCAATTATAGCCACTGCCCTTAAAGCTGCCGATTACAACACCTTTGAAGAAGTACATGGTCTCTCCATCACTGGCAGTACACGGCGCATAGATATAATAGCTTTCAAGGAATCTACAAGATCTGGATTCATAAGTGAACCCCACTGTGCGTTTCGAAACGAATGAGGAACAGCCAGCAGAAATTGATAATAAAAAAAGAGAATATCTACAATCTTACCATTCCCCATTACCTCCAAAAATTCCAGCTAAAAGAGCTTGAAGTAATCAGACTTCTGGTTGGAGCAAGAGGTACCGCTACTCTCTTCATGAAAGATGTGTTTAAGAGGCTTGGAATACCTACATCTATTATTCCGATTGTAACTTTAGCTGCATTGAAAGGATCAATTGCTCTCTGAAGCATCACCTATATTCGAAATTAAACCGAGTTCATTAGCATTCTTTACTTTTTTGTAACACTTGCCTCTCTAAAACTAGGTATATTTCCAGTAATCTCAAAATGTTTTTGCAGCTATGTACTTGTAAGAGTTTCATTGTTAAAAATAAAATCAATGGTTCAATGAACTTGAGACATTTGTATGGTTAAGTACTCTTTGTCCCTTGTGGCAGCTCATGAATGGTGAGAAGATTTATAAAATTATAATACGTTTTCCGAAGTGATATAGTGTTAAATGTTGTGTAATCAAAATGTATAATATTTATTTGTCAGAAACCAGTGTACAAGGCCTAGATATGACATCATCAGGTTAGAAAGAATATACGTACGCACACATACACTCACATTTGCACAAACAAAATAAATTTAGCACAAATAAATAGCCTATAGACAAATAAACATGACTTATAATAATTATAAGCAAATACACAGACATAGGCAAATAAACAATCACTCAGAAATGAACAGAGTATGATGTAGGTTAACAAATTTATGCAATGACAAAAAGAATAATTAAAATATAAAGAAATGATTAAGGCACGTTTCTGAAATACATTATTAACATCACACTCCATGAATTCGTTCACTCAATAGAAAGGTCTGTTCAGCAACCATCTATGTATACAGGACTTAAACCTATTTATTGGTACCGTACCTTTCTCGCCTCCAATGGTACTTATTAAATATGTTGATGCCATTAAAAAAGCATTGGAGCTCACACTCAATCTGCACCTTGTGTGATCTAGTTTAGTTTTATTTCTAGTGTTAAAGGAATGTATTTCTGTCCTAGGTTGACAAAGATTTAATTAGATCTAAGGAAGATCAAGGTTCTATTAATAAACAGATTGTAAACTGACATTACCTTTAACTCTGTAAATAGTCGCCTTCATGAATCCTTGACATTTTTGTTGAATATTAGCCTCAGTACCCTTTTTTTAGTAATAATACAGTATTGACTCCTATTGCATTTCCCCATATATGAATTCCATAGTTAATGTGAGATTTAAATACTGCAAAGTGTGCCTGTCTGAGAGTTTCTATTGAGACCAATGACCTAAAGTTCCTAAAAACAAAATTACCCTCGACATTTTAGTACCGTACCATACATAATATACTTTCTATGTGTTTGTGCCAAATAAAAACCTATCATTTTCTAAGTTTTTTTCCACCTTAAGCATTGACTTGTTTGATTGAAACTATTGTTTAGTCATGTTAAGATTATTGATCTGTGACAACTTTAACTGGTTAAGATCTGAGTGAGATGTTATCACAGTCTAGTATATACAGTCACGAAGCTCAATACGTAGGGAATATGCATCCATATATAGTTGCTAACCACTAGGATCGCTACTATCGTATCATCACAGACAATGCGAAATAGAACCAGCACAGTCTATTGTTCCTAGTACCCTCACAAGTCAAGCTTCGTGACTGTATATACTAGACTGTGAAGTTATTAAGATGGTATCATGAGCATACATGATTAGACCTTGCAGACTGAAGGGGAAATTATTAATACAAGAAAGAAAAGAGGGCTTAAAATGCGCCTTGAACTCCATTAGTGACAAGTCTTACATTACAGAGCTTATTTGATATATTAACAATTTGTCTTCTATATTTGAAATAAGATCTGCTAAGGTTTAAACTCTCTCCCCTAATACCAGCAGTGTTGCAGCTTAGCTATTAAAAGGTCGTGGAATTGTCAGAGTCAGCAGTGTAGTTATTTGATTTTAACGATAACTTTACGACCACTCGATATACACTACTTAGGTTCTTCGCAAATTCCCTGATTAATACACCTGGTATCATAATGTTCAGGAAATGAATTTATATGGATTATTTAAGCGACAGCTTTCATCAGTGGGATAAAGTAATGTAAAATGTACAAATAATTGTTTATTATTTTACAATATAATATGTGTATTTATTACGAGGGGGATCCAGGAAATAACGACCGTTTTGTTGTAATAATTAAAAAAAAAAAATTATTTGAAAAAAAAAACAGTCTGTTACATAACTGAATCTTCCTTTACTTCTCTACATAATCACATTTAAACATTTGTCGTATCTCTTCACTAGCTTTAGAATTCCCGTGTTATACTCCTCTGCCACCAGATCATTAAGCCAGGTGTTCACTGTCTCCTTCAACTCTTCATCACTTCCAAAACGCGTACCACCCAGAAAGTCTTTCAGCTTAGTGAAAAGGTGAAAATCGCTAGCAGCAAGGTCTGGACTATAGGGCGGATGATCAAAGATTTCCCAACCGAATTGATCCAGCAATTCTCGATTTGAAGCAGCAGTGTGCGGGCAGGCACAGATTTTGTGGTAGCCAAGATGTTGCGACACAATTTCACCAAGCAAAGAACGAGAAATGTCAGGAAAGGCAATATGCAATTCGTCGAGTGATGTGCGCCTGTCTTGCAAGATTCTGTCGTTCACTGTAGTCTTCAGGTCTTCTGTGATGAGTGATGGGCGTCCGGGTCGAGTTTCATCGTGGACATTTGTTCGCCCATTGTTGAACATTTCGCACCATTTTCAAACATTTCTTTCATTCATTACAGTATCACCATACACTTCTTTGAATTGCCGGTAAATTTCTGCAGGTTTCAAATGTCGGGCATTCAAAAATCGAATCACACTCCTCACCTCACAGTCAGCAGGATTATCAATCACGTCGTTCATTTTGAAGTAACACAAAATGCACAATGGCGACTTGTTGCAACCAGTACTCACAACATTATGAGAACACATGTTAAGGAAGCCAGTTGACCTTCAAACAAGGAAGGGGAGTCAGCTGCGCGGCGGGTATGCGCGAACGGTCGTTATTTCCTGGATCCCCCTCGTAAATATATTAATTTGAATTTACGTCTCACAGATTCATTCTGTTCCACTAACATAACCTTACTGGCATTACCATTTGTTTTCCCTGTGTATTTCATCGGTTTTAAGCTGTTTATTAATTTTTATTACGTGCTAGTGTGGGATTTGGATGCGTTAACCGAAAATAAAAAGTAAAGTAGGAATTAGATTACCTTAAAAAAATAAATAAAAGGAAAGTATTTTCTTGAGGGTGTTAGTCCCTTCCAACAAATACAAAGTTACAATTAGTGAGACATAGTTAACAAGTAGGAAGCAATTCCTACTCACTTTATTGTGGCCATTAACCTGGTATCATCTGTTCAGTGGTGCACCTACAGTGGCGGGGAGTGGACTAAAGGGGCTCAAGCGTCCCGAATCAAAAAGGGGGAAAGAAGAAATCTTATTAATGTCCTGCAATGTCTCTACGTATTATTGTGGACAGTGTGTGTGATCCTTATTTTTGAACAGATCTGTATGTGAATGAGCATTTTTACAACATACTTTTTTAAAAACCTCGAACTTTCAATAATGTTCGAAGTTATGTAACTTTCATTTGAAGCATACCTCAAATCACTCCAAACAGTCAATCACATCATTCTCAGTGACGCAGTCTGTACTTTTCAGACCATCCGACCTTCAAGTAAGAATAGGCTACACCTGTTTAGCCTTAAAGTTGCTCCATGACACAGATTCATAGTGTGACCTGTGGGAGAATTATCCCCCCTTGGAGATATGAGACTTCTTTTATAATTTACACAATATTATATTTCAATTTGATATGACATTTCAATGCGTAGAGTAACTAAATTAAATTCTGTTTTGTAGATTTTCAGGTTCCCTATCACGACGGCATGGTGCATCCTCAGATTGCAGATACAGGAGACGGTTACCAGATATGGAGGATAGCGGCGAATATATTTAATAAGCAATCGCGGACAACCGATAAGGGATGGTCCTCCAGCTTGGTGGTTGAGCGAAAGGCTAACATCTATCACCATAAAAAGGACCTTGTTGCGAAATCCCTACATAAGCCTCAGAATGAGACTGATACTTTGGCGCGACCGCAGCAAAGCAAGAAGGTTATGAGATTTGGTACTTGGAATGTCACTAGTCTGTATAAAACAGGAGGAGTATTGGTAACATTAATAAAAAAAAAAAACTAGCTAGCTATAGAATATATTCTGTGGAAGTACAGCAGATTAGGTTAGATAGGAATGGTAAATCGCCAATAGGAGATTACTTGTACTGTGGGGAAGGAAACTGTAATCACCAATTAGGAACAGGATTCTCTATTCATAAGAGAATAAAATTAGCAGTAAGAAAGGTCGGATTTATCAGTGACAGGTTATCGCATTTAGTACTTAAGCGTAGATGGTGCGGTATCATAGTTATAAATGCTCATGCCCTTACAGAAGAGAAAGACGACCATACAAAGAATAGCTTCTATGAGGAATTGGAATACAATTTTGATTATTATCTAGATATCACATGAAAATTTTATTGGGAGATTTCAATACGAAAGTAGGATGTGAGGGTATTTTTAAACCAACTATTGGAAAAGAGAGCCTACACATAAATAGTACTTTTAATTGTTAAAAGTACAACATATGGATATATATAGGCTATATTTTTTTAAGTAGGTTATTTTACGACGCATTGTCAACATCTTAGGTTATTGAGCATCTGAATGAGATGAAGGTGATAATGCCGGTGAAATGAGTCCGGGGTCCAGCTCCGAAAGTTACCCAGCATTAGCTTATATTGGTTTGAGGGAAAACGCCGGAAAAAACCTCAACCAGGCAACTTGCCCCGACTGAGAATCGAACCCGGGCCACCTGGTTTCGCGGTCAAACACGCTAACCGTTACTCCACAGGTGTGGACTGTATGTATATATATATATATATATATATATATAGGTAAAGCAGACTTGAATAATAATTACTTGAACTTGTGGAGATGGATTAACACTCAACCAAATAGATTGACGAAGACATTAGACATACTAGTATAGTAGACATTCGATCATTCAGAGGGGCAGACTGTGATTCTGATCACAATTTGTTAATTGGAGAATTAAAGAAAGACCATCAGTAGCCAAGCGAGTAGAGCAACAAGTTCCTAATATTAGGAGATTCAATATTCCAAAATTAAAGGACGAGGAAACTAAGCAACATTATCAGGTCGAAATTTCAAACAGGCTTGCCAGATAGCTGAGGAGGAATGAGATGTTAATAGCTGTGGGAAAGTATCAGAATTGCAGCTGAGCAGAGCATAGGCTATTATGAAAAAGAAATAATGGTTTGATGAAGATATTGCATGGTAGTAGAAAGAAGGCAACAGGCAAAGTTGAATTTTTTACAGGAAGCAATCCAGGCGAATATAGATAGTTATTTCAATGAGAGATGGGAAGCAATTCGTACACTTAGGAACAAAAAGAGAGATTACTTGAAGGTGAAACTCAATGAGATAGAAACAAATAGTAGGAATAAAAACATTAGAGATTTATATAATGCAATTTAAGAACAAATAACAGGGAAAGGTAAATGTGATCAAGGTTTGAGAATTGTGACTTCCTTGCAGACCTTCATTTCATCCTGAACAGAGGGAAAAAGAATTTTGGGCAACTACTATATGTACATAGGCAAAATAGAAATAGTCGGGAGGATATTAAAATAGAAACTGCTGAGCCATTTACACCAGAACCCAATCTTTCTGAAGTCGAAATTGCGATAGAAAATCTGGAAAAGTACAAGTCTCCAGGTATCGATCAAATTCCAGCAGAATTAATGCAAGAGGGTGGAACCACATTATGTAATGAAATGTATAAGCTTATACATGCTACTTGGGAAAAGGAAATTGTACCAGAACAATGGAAGGAATTCATAATTGTACCTTTCTTTAAGAAGTAAGAAAAGACTAAGTGTAGTAACTTTCGAGGAATATCACTTATATGTAGACGTCATACAAAATTTTGTCCTACTTCTTTTGAGAAGCTTAACTCCTTATGTACCGGTACTATAGATGGAATTATTGGCTATCATCATTGTGGTTTTAGGCGTAATAAATCGACTATTGATCAAATTTTTTGTATTCAACGGATGTTGGAAAAAAAATTAGATGATAAGAGCACAGTACCTACCGGTACATAAGTTATTTGTAGATTTCAAAAAGGCACATGACTCGGATAAGAGAGAAGTTTGATGTAATATTTTTTATTGATTTGATATACCCAAGCAACTAGTTCGAGTAAGTAAAATGTGTCTCAGTGAAATTTACAGCAGAATCCTGATAGGTCAGTTTCTGTCGGATGCTTTTCCAATTGACTGCGGGCTAAAGCAAGGAGATGCACTATCACCTTTAATTTTTAACTTTGCTGTAGAATATGCTTTTAGGAAAGTTCAGGATAACAGAGAGGGTTTGGAAGTGAACTGGTTACATCATGTCACTGAAAGACATGCTTCAAAAGTTAGTTAGGTGGTGCGGGACTTTTTAGTAATCCTATATACAGAGAGAGAGAGAGTTTCTATGCAGGCCAATCCTACTCCAACTTCTACCTAACAAAATGTCAGCAGACAATGAGTGATCATTGATCATATGCGAGCATAGGACAATTCCATGCATGTTTCCCTACTCACGCTGGTCTCACTCCACCCATTACCGCCTAGCTTCCTTGCGCCAGGCACTCCTCAGTACAGTCATTAAGCTGACGAAACATTACTTCTTTGGACTGGTGTTCATAGTAATTCTCTATATATTTTTGTGATAGAAGCGTATTTATTTTCCGTGGAATGATTACTTCGCTCACTTGGCTCTATAGTAGGCCTTTATTTATCGCAGCGGTATGGGACTGTTTTTTGCTAGTTATCTCTTTCTAGAGTCGTTGTTAGATGAAACTAGCGCAGAGGTAGTTTCGGTGATTTCGAAAATCATTGAATTTATAAGAGATGTTTCTGTGGAGGTATAAAACAACCATCATAGCAATTCGAAGCAACAATAAACTTTCACAGTGGCACCCATTTATAGTGGAGTACGACAAGGCTGTGGCCTTTCACCACTTCTGTTTATTATATATATATATATATATATATATATATATATATATATATAAATAGAATCGTCCAAGATTTGCGACAGACACGCCATGGATTTATTCCAATTAATCGAAATTTGTAGCTTGATGCTTTACTTTTCGCTGATGATTTAGTTCCCATGGCATCAACTGAAGAGGATTTACAATATTCAGTACACAATTTAAATATGGTCAGTGAAAAATATAACATGAAAGTTAATATTGAAAAATCGAAAATCATGTCATTTTGTGGGAAATTCCCTGTACCAAGCAAAATCTGTTTGAATAATAAAATAATAGAAAGAGTAAATACCTTCACTTATCTTGGCTATACACTATCACCTTATGATGAAGTAGATATTGCTGAAAAAATATGTAAATATAATAAAACAATGGGGATGATTAATAAAATCATGAAACCTTCATTAGTACAAAGACACACAAGAATAGGCTTGTATAAAACCTTAGCACAGCCAGTATTAAGCTATGGTAGCGAAGCGTGGACTGTGAAGAATAAAGATGTCAGTAGAATAACAGCAAGTGAGATGAGGTTTATGAGAGCAACAGCTGGATATACTCGCTGGGATCATAAAAAAAAAATGAGGACATAATGCAAGAACTTCAAATAGAACCCATTATGCAGTCCATCAGCAAATATCAACTTCAGTGGAAGGGTCATCTCGAACGAATGAATCGATACAGAATTCCAAAAGCACTGTTTCATTACCATCCATATGGCAAAATATCTCTAGGCCGTCCAAAGAAGAGATAGACTGAACATTCTAGTTCGAGACCATAACAGGCCACTTGGCCTAATACTTGTTAGGAAGATGATGATGATGATGATGATGATGATGTTTCTGTGGAGGTGGAGTTGATCATGTATGCAAGACATGGAAACTTTTAAACCAAAGCTAACCTGTCACAAATTCGTATATGAAAATGTCAAAGTGAAGTAGGAAGACAACTACCTCAGCACTAGTTCAGCTAAATTTTCCTTTCCTTCAATCCTCTCCTTTACTGTATCCTTAAAATAGGTTTCTATTGTTGACGCGATGACAAATGGATTGAAGTAAACTCGGGACAACAATAGGCATAAAATATGACAGGTATCTCTGTAAATTATAGTGATTATACGCATCCAACAAGGAAAACTCTGCGCAGAAACCAATGGGCGTGACTGTCTCGCGCAGATGACGTATGCTCCAGTTTCCAGCATGCTTCGAGCCTACTGCAGGGGAGTAAGAGGAGTGTAGCATGCGCGCCGCGAGGATTCCGAGCTGAGTTTTGTTTGTAGGATACCTATAATAAGGGAACAACAAATGTTGGTTGTTGTGTGTGTGTGTATTTATTTATTTATATCTCCTCCCATTATTTGTAATTGTTTGGGCGGGTGCAAGAGATATGTAAATTTGGTGCATTAAGTAAAGAGAGAAGTTAAGTTTTGCACAATTTGACACAATTTTTTGTGAGATGTGGCACATTAGTTCTGATCGGTGACAACACTATCACGGCATCATTGATCAACCTTCGTGCATGATGCTGATGCTATTGCATAAGTATTTTAGTTACGTCACTTTTACATCAAGTTGCACTTTTAGGTCTATTACCAGTAGGCCTATTCTGTGTCTGTTATTCTTTATAGTGGATTGACAGTGACAGCGACAGCGACAGCGACAGCTAAAAGCTTACATATAAATAACTACATTTGTTATCAAAGATCAGCATATTCTCTCATTGTATTACATGTAAGCGTGTCACATTAATGTGTGTGCTTCACAAAGGAATGTTGTCTCAAACCAAGATAGAACTTTTGGAGTAAACAATATCCACAGAATCTATATGGCTTCAATCTAACTCTTCGTTGTGGTGTACGCATACGTCGGATCATTTCATATTTTGCTCACTATTGTAGAAAAAATGTTTACAGGAAGATGTGGAAACTATATACTAGGCTTTGCAAACTATTTTTTTTTGGATGAATGTTACTTATGTCCCGGCCACTACAGGAACTTGATAAAATACCTTCAAAATGCCTTGGATTTAAAGTATCGAGTAGTAGCCTACTGAATGATGTGATCACTGGGAGAGCTGTAATACCACCCAGCCCACCCTAAATACGTACCTTACTTATATACGAAAATCGTCGTGCATAAACGAAGAATACCGCCATATTTCTTTAATGTAACAGTGGGTTTCAGTGTTGTCAACATAGTAATAATATACTCTCCTAATCAAACCTTACTTAACCCTTCTCATAATACTACACACCTAATCAAACCTAACCTAACCTGTCTCATAATACACACCTAATCAAACCTAACCTAACCTGTCACATAATACTATACACCTGTAGTAACATTCCTCACACTTAGTATCATTTCGTTTTCATATATTACCGACTCTGCCAGTCGTGTCGTTTTCCATCTAGTGGAAGTTGATCGTACTAATACTACTAATTTGAAGAAGAGGCAATGGCGACTTTCATAATAATTACATTTTACATGTTTCGTGATATAGGCTACTAAATGTGTTAATGTAGTAATAATGCTCTATATATGGTACAGTAAGATTTTAAATGTGTTGTGGTTGTGATAAAAGTATTGAAAATTGATTTATAGCGCCACATTGTCGGTAACAAAAGTGTGCAAAATTAGTTCAGTGGCCGGTGGATGCTCTACATTGACCCATTAGACATTCGTTGGTATGTGCACGCACATGCATACACACTACAAACTTAACATGCTAGCAAGTATATCCAGATAGCATATAAATTCAAGTTTCTGCTTATCCTTTTTCAGTCGTGATGGACGCGTTCAAGAAGGAACCTGAGGTCGACCCGTTGGCTATACAAACAAGTGATAACACAGATTTAGAAGAGAAGAAGTCCATATCTGAGGTATGTTGAGAATGATTACTATTTATTTTCTAACAGCGACATTTATAACGATATGGCGTGTGACGAAAAAAGTATCGTATAATCCTGGGCACTATAACCGCTATAATACACACGGGACCAAGACCGACAGCTGTCTGCACATCCACATGCCTCAATAGAGGTGTACGATCATTCAACCACTACAGGGTTCATATGGTTATCAAGATGATCTCCTCATAGATGGTTATGTAAATGGACATTTCCCTTTAGATAGCTGTGAAATAGTTATAATTCCAAATCGTACTGATGAATTGCAATCTTGATTGATGTTGGGGTGTGGAAGCACGGTCGGAAAGTGGGCCCACTTACAAACAACACCACCTCTTCTTGAAATGTCAGGTTTGTTTGCTAAAGAGCATGAACGTGACAAGTGAAGTGCCCATGGAAAGAACATACTAAGTCAATTTTCTTAAATTTTTCCAGGCGAGCAATTCTTAACTTTAATACACCCATAAGACGTTATGAATTTATATCTCATTTAGTTTAATTTACCATTTTGCAATGTAGGCTTTTTACCATTCTGATTTACTACAAAGATAGTTCACTCTGTGAACTAGCAAATGAGACCAAAAACCCGAAAACAACAAAATGTAACTTAGCATGTTCTTTCCGTGGACCCACTCTTTACATCCAGAGGTTACATTTTTTATTATATGATTTTAACAAATTTGACATTCGGACTTTTTACATCCGTGCGTTTTATAAATGCGCCAGACAATTTATTTCTGGTGGCATTTGTTTTATTGTTTCTTTTTAAATACTACTTAGGGTCTGAGAACTTCTCACTTTTATGGTTTTTATGCATCACCTGGTTGAAACTGCATTTGTTTGCCTCGTTTTAACCGCGACAACGCTTGTTAGTTCTTTTAATCATTCTGGTTATTGTATTGTGTTCGTGTTTAGTGAATGATTTTAGATAAGGGCGCAAATGGCCATAGCAGCTGACACGCCCTTTTTAAACCCCACTAACTAACTAACTAATTTCCGTGGGCCCTTCAAATGCTCTGCCACATTAGTAGACTGACATAATACGAGAATCTGTTCAAATTAAGGATACGTCAGAAAGTAGTTTGAGGATAAGGACCTATGCATATATTCAGAGAATTTTATTTAAAAAATGGCTTATTTTACAACACATTAACAGCTGCGATAGTTATCTACCGTCTGAGTGAAATCAAGGTGAAAATTCCAGCGAAATTAATGCATGGTACAACGCCGAAAGTTACCCAGCATTTGCTTTTAATGGAGAAAATCTAAACAGAATTGGAACAAATGTCCGCTCATATCACATTCAGATGTGCTGTTACTCTTCAGTGGTGGATTGAGAGAAATTCTTTGGTCAAGTGGAGCAAACTTGTATTTCAATTTGTAACTATTGTAACAAACATGATTTCAGTACTAAAAAAGGAAAACAACAGAATTCCGACAGTCACTACAGTTTTGGCCATTTGTTCATCATTACTACCGTTAACAACTGTTTTCTGCAAGGAACTCATTTGTGATACATTCTTACAAATAAATTACCAGTATTGGTTTCTATGTTTAAGTTATTATGTTTATTTTGACTCATAATTTAATGTCCTATTTAGCTCATACGTAGTTTTCCGAAATTAGAGATGAAATTAGAAAAAACTGCAATGCTAATTGAGTTAGCTGCAACGAAGTGACGAAGTACGAGGGTAGATCGAAAAGTAACGCACAATAATTTTTTTCTACGTTGGTATTACAGCTGGGATGTTGACATTTCACCGAGATGTTACTGTCGTCAACTAGTGAAGAGCAACGGGGTGTTGCGCGATTTTTCTGAGCTAAAGGATATAACTGAGTGAAATTCACAGGGACATGTGTGTCGTGTACGGGGAAGACTGTATGAACCATAGTGACATCTCCAGGTGATGCCCATTCTTCATAGACGGCCATGAGAACCTTTGTGATTCGCCACGTTCTGGATGGCTGGTAACAGCTGGAACCCAGCGGAATGTCACACGTTTTGACACGGCAATTTTGAACGACTGGCGGATCCAACTGCGAACCTTATCTCAGCAGTTCAACATTTCATACCATGTGGTGTACGATATCTTGCGTGACACATTGAAATTTCATAAAGTTAGTACCCGCTGGGCGCCTAAGAGCCTGACAGACGACCACAAGGTCAGCGAATGATGACATGCTTGGACCACTGAAGGCGTTACACTGCAGAAGGGCATGGCTTTCTGAAAGCAATTGTCACTGGTGAAGAGTCCTTGGCGTACCACTACACGCCCGAAACAAAGCAGGCCTCTATGGAGTGGAAACATTCTGCTTCCCCAGTAAAGAAAAAATTCAAAGTGACGCAGTCTGCTAAGAAAGTGCTTGTGACAGTGTTCTGGGATATGCGTGGTGTTTTGTTGGTGGACTTTGCTAAACACGGGACCACTGTGAATGCTGCAGCCTACATTCAAACGTTGGTAAAGTTGCGTCGTGCCCTTCGTGACAAATGCCGTAACATTAATGCTGACGATGTCAAACTTCATGACAATGCTCGCCCCCATGTTGCGCCTTCTGTTCGTGAGAAAATCAACACATTTCGTTGGGAGGTGCTCCAGCATCCACCATACAATGCAGACCTTGCACCGTCGGACTTTCATCTGTTTGGTCCTGTGTAGAAATCCCTGGCTACTCATCCCTTTGCGACTGATGCAGTCCACACCTGTGGAGTAACGATCAGCGCGTCTGGCTGCGAAACCAGGTGGCCCGGGTTCGAATCCCGGTCGGGGCAAGTTACCTAGTTGAGGTTTTTTCCGGGGTTTTCCCTCAACCCAATACGAGCAAATGCTGGATAACTTTCGGTGCTGGACCCCGGACTCATTTCACCGGCATTATCACCTTCATATCATTCAGACGCTAAATAACCTAGATGTTGATACAGCGTCGTAAAATAACCCAATAAAATAAAAATAAAAATAAAAGCGACCGATGCTGAAGTGCAATCAACTGTCCGCGGATGGCTATACTCCAACCAAACGGACTTCCATGAACAGGGTATACTGAAACTGGTACCACGATGGCGTCTATGTAGAAAAGTAGCTAAAAGATGCGAGTTCATTTGTGTATTTTTTATTTTTGTTTACTTATTAAGCTTAAATTTTTAATCTTTAATTATTCAAGTGTGTTACTTTCCGATCCATCCTCGTAAGTTGAGTGGAGTTTGTAGGATGCGCAGATTCTCTTTCTTATTCTTCTTCTCCTCCTCCTCCTCCTCCTCCTTCTTTTGCTTCTTCTTCTTCTTCTTCTTCTTCAAATGTTTAAATTATTTCCTGTTCATCACAGATACCATTTCTATAGAACTTCTCGTTTATGATACACACAGTAAAATCTCAACACGCAATTTGTTATTTATTTGTTGGAGAATGGCCTAAATGTAAACTGCGATATGACTGCAAGTTTAAGATTTGGAGTCAGTCCATTTTACCAATTATTTTCAGCATTGGCAATGTACTGCCTGTGTCTCACGTCCTGAACCGAGAGCTCCCTAGTGCTTATAACCACGCCTCTTAGGTGTGCTCGGACCGGCACGGCAGCTGCAGTGTGGCGGTACTGCAGCTGAAAACATGTGCTGGAAACATTATCCTATGCCATTGCAGGGGTCTTTACTGTTTATAATGCTGAATACTCTAATCGTGGTTACCACTGTCGCTATTATCTCTGATGGCGATGGCGACGTAAGTACACACTAGGCCAATCTTCGTTCAGTCTGGACTACTGCTGAAATGCCATAGAGCAGCATTTCTCAAAGTATGTTCCGGGGTTCCATGAGCCCTATATGATTTTAAATTGTATTTTATACTTTTTTTACTTGGTTATTTAACGAAATTGTATCAACTACTAGGTTATTTTGCATCGATGGGATTGATGATAGCACAATGGTATTTGACGAGATGAGGTCGGAGATTCGCCAAAGATTACATGACATTCGCCTTACGGTTGGGGAAACCTCGGAAAAAAAATCGAACCAGGTAATCTGCCGAAGAGGGAATCTAACTCGCGCCCGAGCGCAACTCTGGATCAATAGGCAAGCGCCTTAGCCGACTGGGCTGCTCCGGTGGCTATTTTATACTTAGTGGATACTATAAAAATATATATTACGGAAATATGAATCAAATAATAACATGAAACCACCGATAATAATAATAATAATAATAATAATAATAATAATAATAATAATAATATTCCAAAAATATGCGTAATAATATTACATTAATATGCGTAATAACAATATTTTTAGGCCTAATGAACATCTAAAATGGAAAATACCGAAAAGACAAAACGCAGAAGTATAGCATAAATGAGACTACAACTTTCCGCCATAAAACCAGATTGCAGGCTTAGAAAGCAAATACATTCGTCCCACTGAACAGAATTATTGAGATACTTGCTCTCACTTGTCTGTTAACTATTAAATACTAATAAAATATTACAAGGATTCCGCAGTTACACTTTAGATTAAAAGGGGTTTCGCGGTGGAAAAAGTTTGAGGAACACTGCCAAGAGGAAAGAGTTTACGGATGTGTATATGTGACAACCGTAATCGCCATTAGGTCGATAATCTCAAGTAGAGACTGTAGTCTACAACTGGTATTAGGTGTAGTTACAGGAATTGATAAGTAGGACTTAATTTGTTTTATGAGGGAACAGCCTATACATTCGCTTGTCCAAGGCTGATCTTGCTCCATAGCTGATGAAAGGAATCCTGAAAAGGCCGATGTGTTGAACGTAGGGTAGTAGGCACATGCGGTACCCAGGACCTCCCACTCACCCCCTCTGCACCTCGCCCCGCAAAGAAACAGCTCAGGAAGTGAGGCATGGGCAGTACAAGATTCTGTAATATACAGGATAAAGCCGACAAAGTCTTGATGTGAAACAATCTCATTTTTATTTAGAAAACTGTAACTTCTTGTGAAGTCCCTTTGATTAACCGATGAATTTATTAATAATTAATTAGTGTACTGCTCTTCTTGTATAGAAATTAGCACTGTACTTCGTTCTCCACTTCACCTAATTGTATTAAATTTGTAAAATGTTTGTAATCTGTTGTAGGTAAGGAATATCTTTTAATTTTGTACTTGGAGATTGGGTTTATTGCAAATTTATTGAGATAATCTAAGTTTTGTGATTATATCCATGTGCAAGATCGAAGGTAGAAGATTATTTTGAATACATAGAATCATGGATATCTGTGGAATACAAATAGTGGTGTTTTGTAGCACAAAAAAAATCAGTCCTGCCACTCTTCACTGTGTGTTGAGTGGCAGCATGTTTCCAAAACTGTTCCTACTTTCAATTTCTTAATGAAAGCAGTGATCTTCATGCAAATTATATTTGCTTACATGCTTATACTAAAAGCCAGGTTATGAACCGACTAAACCGGAAGCAACGTTCTGTTGTTCTCTTTCTGAGCTCTGTTGCCACATAGTGGCGCGAGATTCAAAGCGTGTTCAGCGTTTGTCACCGATATGTTTAAATAACTACTGTATATAGTTCTCTATAACACTATCAACAATATTAGTAATTAAAATTACGATTTTTAAGAAAGCACGAGTCCACACCTGTGGAGTAACGGTCAGCGCGTCTGGCCGCGAAACCAGGTGGCCCGGGTTCGAATCCCGGTCGGGGCAAGTTACCTGGTTGAGGTTTTTTCCGGGGTTTTCCCTCAACCCAATACGAGCAAATGCTGGGTAACTTTCGGTGCTGGACCCCGGACTCATTTCACCGGCATTATCACCTTCATATCATTCAGACGCTAAATAACCTAGATGTTGATACAGCATCATAAAATAACCCAATAAAATAAAAATTAAGAAAGCACGAACTAATGACGCTGGTACGAAATGCGACTTGTAATGCACGTGGTACTGCAAATGAATTGGGAAGTTTGGCTACACTGTCGCCATGATTCCGTTGCCAGATTTTCGTTAGCAGACGACATTTTCACGCGAGGTCCAATGAAAAGCTCCGTTCTTCCTTTCCCCTCCAACTCCCCACACTCAACGTGTCATCGATGTACAGGCTACCCCTCTAATCCATACTTTCCTCTCGCCCTGCCAAGGACTTCCTGTTTAGTCGGTTCATAACCTGGCTTTTCTTATAGTTAGGATTATAAGTTGCATTGGCCATCTTTCTCTGTAGCTGAAGTGAAGTGAAGATATGTAATAATGTGGTAAGTTTTTATTCAGTTAGGCAATTTAAAAGAAAGGCTTTATAAAATTGAAACCAGCCATAGGGAGGAAATGTATTTTGTATGCTATGTAACTAACACTGCACTAGAATAATTATGTCACTAGCACCACTGCTTTAGTACAGTACGCACTTTTTTCCTTCAATTATGTTTTCTACTCCTGATACGTAATTCCGATTTATCTTTCACTTCTAGAATTATGTAGCTGTCAACGACTACTGTCTATTTTACTATCAGTTGTTTTCATTATACTGTGCCTAAGTAGCAATCAATTCTCAGTGTAAGTGCGGTGTATACTGTAGTACTTGGAATCATATTCCTATGATGTACGCAATATTTCTCTGTCTTCTGCAGGAAGGGAATTTGTTGGATCTCCACGTGGCTGCAATAAAGACGGAATGCGTGGATCAAGACTATGATCTCACATCAGAGTTTAAAGTTGAGCAGATTTCAGTGGGAACTAATTTTATTGAGGCAAAGTGTAAAGCCGAGGTAAGTGTGCGTGTGGTTGTTCTCTTTCTAATATTAATCTTTATTCTCTTCATCACAGGTGTTAATATATCACTGAATCCCAGCGATTTTTATCATACGAAAAAGTCATTAATATTGTCTATCTAAAATTTTATTTCAATATACTGTAAATTTCAACTGAAGTAGTTTCGGTGCTAACGAAGACACATTTTCATAATAATTGTTCTTCTTCTGCCTGTATTCTGATAATGATTTCCATTCACGAAGTGTAGCTACAGTGTGTTCGTAGCTTGGCTGGACTGTTCTGCGGCTGTTTTGGACTGAGTGAAGATGGTGCGTCTGCCGCCAGAGTAGCGCTGTAGCTACCGCTGACACACCAGTCAGTCTAGTTGGATCTGTCGTGAGGGAAAGACATCTGTGCGAGTGTTGTGAGTAAAGTTGTGTTATCTCGTGGTGATAAAGTGTCTATTAATAATGGTTGAGTACAGTTTAGAACAACGTATTTTTCTCTATGATGCTTATATGAAATACTATTCTAAAAGGTGTCGAAGAGAATTTGAACATCGGTTTTCAGGTGTTCGAATTCCTAGCAGGACAACTATTCATGACCTTGTCATTAAAGTCAGACGTAAAGGATCTTTTTTTAACAAGAAACGTGTTCAACAACGCAGTGTACTGACTGAAGAGAAGCTCGATGAAGTAGGGCCCGGTTAGAGCACTCACCCCGCAAATCACTGCGATGTTTAGCATAAGAGGTTAACATTTCCAAGACGGCAGCTTTTGTGGCAACGAAACTTCCGAAACTTCAGCCATACAGGGTAACTGTAGTTCATGCTTTACAACTACGAGATCCTGTAAGTAGGGTTAATTAATGCAATTGGTTTGTGCAGTCCGTTCATAATGGCGACTGTTGGACCCACTTTTAACGTTCTTCACTGATGAAGCGTGGTTTCATCTTCGCTGTCACGTTTCTACTCAGAACAATAGATACTGGGCTACCGAAAATCCCCATATTATTCATGAAGTTCCTCACCACACTGCAAAGGTTGGGGTTTGGTGTGCAGTGAGTGCGAGTAGAATTATCGGTCCCAAATTTTTCGACACAACAGTTGATTCACACGTTTATGTAACTTCAATTTAATTTTTTTTTTTTTTTTCCGCAACTAACAAGAAACGAACTATTGAGTGGCTGGTTTCAGCAGGATTCAGCTACAGCGCACACTGCTGCGAATTCTATGCATGAATTGCGAAGTGTGTTTGGTGACAGAATAATTAGTCGAGGATTGTGGCCACCTCGTTCCCCTGACCTATCTCCATGCGATTTTTATTTATTTTTAAGTGTACGCATCTAATCCGCACACGGTACAAGAATTGAAGGACAACATCACGAGAGAAATACAGGCAATCAGTCAACATGAACTTTTGCAAGTGAACCAGAATTGTTTTCGGAGATATAGGGAATGTGTTCAAGTTGAAAGTCATCACTTTCAACATCTGTTGTGATGCAGGTAAGCCTAATGTTAGTAGAGTAGTTAGTGTTCTGTACCCATGACTTGCCGGTCGTTTACGTGTAACTCTGGTGGCAGGCGCGCCAATCTTCACTCAGTCCAAGGCTACGAACGCACTGTGCTTGTGTAACAATATCTTTCATAGATCGTCTCGTCACATCTGTAGTTTAGTCTAGTCATGAGTTGTAATGTAGTCAAAACTAAAGTTTCGTGTTGTTGCTGTTGTTGTTGGATATTCGCTGTTTTTAAGTCTGTTCTCTTCTGAAAGTATGTATCGTGAGCAGTACGTAGTAGGAAATGCAAATATAAAAATTGGAAATTTATCTTTTGAACATGTGGACAAATTCACATATCTTGGAACAACGGTAACAAATATAAATGACACCTAGAGGAAATTAAACGCAAAGTAAATATGGGAAACGCCTGCCATTATTTTCTTGAGAAGTTTTTGTCATCCAGTCTGCTCTCCAAAAAACTGAAAATATACGAGGAAATTTATTAATGGGAAAATATACTAAGCCATGGGCATTATTTGTAGTTTTTTTTTTAAATTGTCCTATGGTTCCCTACATTTGGCACCTACTATTATTCTAATTACTCCTTTTTGTAGTAGGAATATACTGTTAATATCTGTAGAATTTCCCCAGAATAATATTCCAAAACTCATTACCGAGTGGAAATTTGTAAAGTGTATTGTTTTTAAGGCATAGATATTTACTATCTGTTGCATAATATCTAATAGCAACACAGGTTGAATTTATTTTGGGGGTAATTTCTTTAACATGATTTTTCTAATTTTATACATTATCCATTTGTAAGCCAAGAAATTTAGTGGTAATAATGTTTCTAGAGGGACCTTTTGTTAATTATTGTGCTTGAAGTTTGCGAGTTTGAATTTGGGCACGATTCAAATTGGATCATGTTTTATTACAATTTAATACTAATTTATTGCCTGAGAACCAGTCACCAATTATTGTAACAGTGATGAAGAAATTGTGGCAAATTTCCCTAAACCCATTGCAAAAGGAAGAACCCTGTGAAATATAATAGACTTGAAGACCTGTCTTCTGTTACTAATAGTTATACTTGGACTCAGGAGGATTTAAATGCAGGCCTGTTACATGAAAAATTGTCCCGTCTCTCTGTCCAATTCGTTCTTTGCTTTTTAGGAAGAGTTGTGTGACCTGAACACAATGAAGGACGAGCTGAAACTGGAAGAGAATGAGATTTTGACTAACAGGTAAGTGATGTGCGAGACTCCTTGTTGTTGTTCTGTCATTTCTTTATTAAAATTGTCACGAATGGCTTTAATTTGCAATCTGTGTTATAATAATGAGTGAGGAAGATGGTCAAAGCCATGTAAAAATGGAAAGTACCAGGGGGACAACAGAAAAAGTTATTGATAGAGAGTTATGCATATGTTATGCCCCAGGGCTAAAGAGCGCCCTGTAACGTGATTTCCTGTGGAATATTAAATTCGAAACAGGAACAGTGTCAGCGGAATACATGGTTAAGACGCGCAATGTGATCCCAGCTTGCGAAGTAAATAGATGCTTAGCCAAGCGTTTTAGAGTTTGTCGCGGGTGCGGTAAATCACTGGCTACAATAAAAGTATTCTTACGCCACAGATCATTGCTGGACTAATCGCATTGGTCCAGTAGAACAAAGCATGAATTTTAATTGGTTAAATTAAATCACATATTGTTCGAACTCTTTTCTTACGCGTAATCTCATCAAAGCGACTATATTGCGCTATATTGAATCGAATTAAATGTAAGAGATGTTTGATTAAGACGACATCTGTAAGTACGTGAAATCAAAAGGAGTTTTAAGCCCATCTCACCTGGTGGATGGCGGGAAAACGATAAGGAGATTCTGGAGTTAGTTGAGACTTATGGAGAGCATTAGTCGAGAGTCTTGGAAGAGAAGACGGAGATGGTAGCGTTATGGCGTCAGTGTCAGCCCATGAAATATCTTGTAAGTAACCTATATGTACATTTTGTGAATACATAATAAATCAAGTAGAGTTTTCAATTGCAATCAATTTAGACTAAGTTTAGTAACCATTTAGTTATCCTGTAGTATCCTGAGAGCTCCAGCTCTTCCAGTAAAATCGTTTCCATTGTCGAGTAAAATGGTTGTGTGAGAAATCCTGATGAGTGTGAGCAGAAGTTGGACGCAGTAGCCATCCGGTTAGCAAGTAGGCCTAATGGACCTAAGTGACGGTCGCACATCACACATAACAGAAGACACACATGATCGAAAAGTCCGGAGACAGGGAGTAGCGGCGTGAGAAGAGTGGATGAAATTCGCGGGTGCTCGTGTGAAGGGGGTTAAGTATGAATTAGCTAAAGCGGGATAAGTAAAGATTTGAACCCTCCACGATTACTCCTGTCTTGTGTTAAAGGGGTTAAGTCATTCTTCCATCCATGATGCAGTCACAGTGCTCCATATTTTCTGACAAAGGGGTTTTGTTCAGTACCAAAGGAGAGAAGTTTACATACCTTGCAATTTGACTTAACCCCTTTACACGAGCACCCGCGAATTATGTGCTGTGTTTGTTTGTTATTGATGTCAAATGAAGTAAATATACGAAAATTAAAGCTATCACTACCACTGTTACTTTTTCCATTAATATGGATTATTGGCATTCCATGAACTTAAAGTATGTATTCAACTTTATTCTATCCTTAAGCCGTGTGGTGTCGGTTATTGGATGCTGTACCCACAATCAGGTTACAACACATCTCTGTGTATAATGCAACACTTTCTTTGATGCCTTATAAGGGCAGCCTTTGTTGTGTCAAATAACTGGAAGAATGCTTTAGACGTTTGCTGTCTGTTGTATGTCTAACATCTAAATGGAAATTAAAATATTTCATTGATACTTCAGGTATTCTGTTCCATCGATCTTTCTTCAACATTGCAGTTTTGATATTTGGAAGAAATGAAAAATTGTGGAAAAGTATGTAATCCATAGCAAAAAGATTATTTCAATTTAATTTAAAAGCATAAAATATTCATTTGTGTAGAAGCTGATAATATGAAGACATTTTCGTAATCCTGTTCCCGACGTTTTCTCTTCATCCTTCAAACTGAGGATAATTTATTAGTCAATGCCTTACTTACTTACTTACAAATGGCTTTTAAGGAACCCGAAGGTTCATTGCCGCCCTCACATAAGCCCGCCATCGGTCCCTATCCTGTGCAAGATTAATCCAGTCTCTATCATCATACCCCACCTCCCTCAAATCCATTTTAATATTATCTTCCCATCTACGTCTCGGCCTCCCTAAAGGTCTTTTTCCCACCGGTCTCCCAACTAACAGTCTATATGCATTTCTGGATTCGTCCATATATGCTACATGCCCTGCCCATCTCAAACGTCTGGATTTAATGTTCCTAATTATGTCAGGTGAAGAATACAATGCGTGCAGTTCTGCGTTGTGTAACTTTCTCCATTCTCCTGTAACTTCATCCCGCTTAGCCCCAAATATTTTCCTAAGCACCTTATTCTCAAACACCCTTAACCTATGTTCCTCTCTCACAGTGAGAGTCCAAGTTTCACAACCATACAGAACAACCGGTAATATAACTGTTTTATAAATTGTAACTTTCAGATTTTTGGACAGCAGACTGGATGATAAAAGCTTCTCAACCGAATAATAACACGCATTTCCCATATTTATTCTGCGTTTAATTTCCTCCCGAGTGTCATTTATATTTGTTACTGTTGCTCCAAGATATTTGAATTTTTCCACCTCTTCGAAGGATAAATCTCCAATTTTTATATTTCCATTTCGTACAATATTCTGGTCACGAGACATAATCATATACTTAGTCTTTTCGGGATATACTTCCAAACTGATCGCTTTACTTGCTTCAAGTAAAATTTCCGTGTTTTCCCTAATCGTTTGTGTATTTTCTCCTAACTTATTCACGTCATCCACATAGACAAGAAGCTGATGTAACCTGTTCAATTCCAAACCCTGCCTGTTATCCTGAATGCCTTTAACACTTAATTCATGAATAATGAACTCTTTTTTTTATAAGGGCTCAGACTAATCGAAGGTAGATGGAGATCAAATTTTTGCGTTCTATTGAAATTATTAACGTTCTAATTGATACTAAAGTGTCTTCATTTTTGACGTAAGGCATAATCAGGGAAAGAATGCACTAGGAAGACATCATCAAAGTTGTAATTTTTTAAAGGAATTTTTACACACTATCCTGTTTGCAGTACTGCCACCATTCTTAGCTCTTCTTTTAAGCGAAATTGAATTTAAATTCCTGATGGAAAATAGATATTGGATAGATGTGGCGTTCCAATATGGAGGAAGAGTTATTTAAAAGAAAATCTCTTAGGAATGAGGGCTGAGGTGACAGTCAGACAACCTGTAAACTGTAGTGAGCCACAGGAGTGCATGCAAAGAAGCATATTTCATTCGGGATTAAGTTCTAGGTTTCGGAATCCTAGAGAGAAGTATAGAAGATTATTAATGCTTCTTACTGACAGTGACGATGGCTTTCTTTGACTTTCCAATCTGATATACGAGGTGATTATCATGAGGAGATGACGGAAGATGTATTCAAAAAGCGGTTTGAGAATTTGTTACCTAAATTACTCTCAAATAGTTACATTGTTATGGACAATGTGCTGTACCATAATGTGGAAATTTAAAAAAAAAATCCCGAAAAGTTCGTGACGTAAACAAGACATAACTTGGTTAAAAAACAAGAACATACGAGGCGCATCCCGAAAGTAAGTTTCCCTGCTTAAAAAAAAAAACACTTCCAGGAAAACATTTATTGGCAACAGGTACAGCAATGTTTCAGCAATATTTCAACATAGCCACCATTAGAATTGAGACACATGTCGTATCGTGGGATCAACTTTTGTATCCCTCTGTCGTAGAACTCTGCCGCCTGTGAATGGAACCAGCATGTGACAGACGTCTTCAGCTCTTCGTCGTTCCCAAAACGCTCACCAGAGGTGCAAGAAAACGTGAAAATCGCTGGGAGCAAGATAAGGACTGTAGGGTGGATGATCAAAAAACTCCCAGCCAAATTCCGTCAAAACAGCTGCTGTGCGCCGAGCCGTATGTGGACGAGCATTGTCATGGAGGAGCACAACACCTGCAGTAAGCATTCCACGCCTCTTGTTTTGAATGGCACGTCGCAATTTTCGCAGTAACGGTCAGCATTCACTGTTTCACCTCTTGGAAGGAAGTCAATGAGCAGAATGCCCTTCCTGTCCCAGAACACCGTGCACACCACTTTCCGTACCGACAGCGTCTGTTTGAATTTCTCCTGACCAGAGATCCACTATGCCGCCAATGCATTGACTGCTGCTTGGTTTCCGGGGTGAAGTGCGAAATCCAAGTCTCATCGCCTGTGACGATCCTGTCGTGGAACTCGTCCCCGTCGTCGTGATACCGTTGCAGAAATGTCAGTGCTGCTCCTAAACATTGCACTTTGTTTTCGTGTGTCAGGTTTTTCGGCACCCACCTGGCACACACTTTTTTGAACAGCAGGTGCTTAGTGACAATCTCATGCAACAAGGATCGCGATATCTGCGGAAAATGGCTGCTAAGCTCCGTAATCGTGAAGCGACGGTTCTCCATGATGCACTGCCACACCAGCTGAACACGATCATCATTGATGAGGGATCGTCGCCCACTGCGCTCTTCATCATGGACACTTTGACGACCTTCGGAAAACTGCCTACACCAGCGACGCACCATCTGCTTACACATGATGTTCGGCCCATAGACCTGACAGAGCTGCCGATGAATTTCAATTGGCGCAATACTTTGTGCATTAAAGAACTTTATCACCGACCGAAGCTCGCAGGCGGCAGGAGAAGGAATAAGAGCTTCCATTTCGGACCACTGCTGACACGCTACTGGCACCAGGAGGGACCTGTCCGGCTGGCATATGATTGATACATCATAGATCTGTTACGCATGAGCAATTGACACGGCGAATTACATTTACTTTCATTTACTTACTGAAATAACTAAAATGCTCTCTCAATTAATATCACTCAATAAAAGAATTGTATTCCAATGGATACCATCCCATTGAGAAATCCTGGGAAATGAGAATGTGGATGCTTTAGCAAAGAAGCGCAGCACTGCTACTTACAGACCTGTTACTAAACCTACGTATTACTCTGTGAAGAGATTTATTAAATCTACATACTTAGACTTCAACAAACAAAATTTGATAACACAATCCCAAGGGAAAAAATGGAACTCTCTGCATCATAATCCACAGTTAATTCCCGATTTACCACGAAAATCGTCTGTAGCTGCATTTAGATTGGCAACAGGCCATGATTGTTTGGCCAAACACCTGCATAGAATTGGAATATATCAGTCCCCTAACTGCCCATTGTGCAACTCAAACCAAGAAATGGATTTGGAACATCTCAAAATCTGTGCTTCAGTGGCTGGTCATGATAATATCTTTGAAAAAATATTGGAGTGCAAGAGGTCAAATGACTTCACTGTCAAACGCCTGGCATTAGAAAACAACAACAACATTTACTTTCAAGGGGAAAAAATCGGGAAGCTTACTTTCTGGATGTGCCTCGTACAAAATAATACATCTAAAGGAAAGGAAGAGGTTTTGAAACTGATTAATGATATTAAGAGTAGTCTTTGTATATTATGGACGATCTTGCGGGATAAGCTGGCCATGTCACTGTTTAACAGTAATTGTGAAAGGTGCGCTAATGGCGCTGTTTATAACAGTCTTATCAATCTCTTTCATTTGGCGCAGTTTGTTATGTTGTATCGGCCACACACACAGTTAGTTTATACACACTAATTTTTCACTGAGTAATTTTTTCATATGACTTGTGGAATCCGTCAGTGGTATATCTTGTGATCACTGTCTCTGTTGTTGGATCCCTTTGGTCCAGTTCCAGTGTTCTCTAACACCAGTGTCGTAGAATTTCATGTCTGTTTCGTTTCGCTGCCGAATAGTTTCCAGAATGCTTCGGAGGATTGCAGGAATAGTTCCATTTTGGAGGTGTTATGTGGTACCGGTACAGAGTTTATTTTGTCAAATCATAGACGAATCTTGAACGTCTGGCCCTTCCTACTCTGATCATATATATATTTTTTCGAGTTGCCTTGCTTTGATTTTTTCTATTCCTACATGAGTGGTTCTTATATTCTCCGTAGTTTTGAAGGTGTGTATTGTTTTGTTATTGCCATTGACAGAGATAGTTGATGAAAATTTATATTAAAGATTGCCTTGGTGGCTGCTACTGTCTTCTGGTGTAATGACTGAATGGTATGTCCAGTAGTTTACATTTTTTACGGTCTATAAAGGCTCATTGTTTAATGTTATATATTCTGCTGACGTTTCCCTATATGTGGAATGTCGTGGAATGTCATCTGTACTGCCTTCTTTGTGTTCATGCATGTTATTCTCTTCCACCCGTATCTCTGTTCCACCTAGAGCTCTATGGAGATCTTTTGATTTACCCTAAACTCATGCTGTCTACATACATTGTCAAATTTTTTCTCTCGCATTCCTGATTGTTTCAGTGGTATTTTCTATGGTTAGTTTAAAAATCAGTGAGCAGATAGCGACTCCATTAGGCTCACATTCGTTTGTGTAATTCTTCTCGATTTGGCCACATCGACGTTTGTTTGTGTTGTATTTCATATCCCTTGATGACCTTTGCTATGGTCCAGATAGACTCATCCTTTCGTATATATTTTTCCTATATTTGTGGATCACGTTTTCACCAGAAAATGCTATAATATTACCTTATTGTGTTTAAAATTTTGATTCTCATAAGCTCCCGAATATTAACAGGTTAGTCTACATTTCAATAACTAAATTTACCTTTAGATCGTTATTCTGATCTCAGAACCATTTTTGAGGTATAATCATATTGTTGCAATATGTTTATATTTCTCAATGCAATACCGCAAACTAGAGTTAGTGAACATAATATAAAAAAAAACTTACGGGAATGATGTAAAATAAGCAGTAAATTGTCTGTAAGAAATTGCGGTTTCCTGGCTGTTGATTTGTAGGCAGCTTATTATTCTAAAAAAAAAAAAAAAAAAGTCGTTAAACTTGCTACAATACTGCAGCCAATAAAAACGAGATTGTGTACTCTATGCCAATACATAAACCAAGCCTATATTAATTGTTTATTTAAAATACTTGTAAAAGCTTGCAGTTGGCTTTCCATCCAGTAGTGATAATTTTATTCTACAACTTGCAAAGTTTAGAAAAATCGCTTGCTGTCATAAGTAAATGCAATGAGATATAGAGTGGGTAGTAGTGGCTCTCACGACCATCAAGTATAGGAATGAACTATACTACAGTGCGTGGAATCCAGTGAAGTCGAGCAGTGTGTGAGGTAATAACACCAGTGAAGTGGAGCAGTGTGTGTGTGAGGTAATAACACCAGTGAAGTGGAGCAGTGTGTGTGGGGTAATAACACCAGTGAAGTGGAGCAGTGTGTGTGAGGTAATAACACCAGTGAAGTGGAGCAGTGTGTGTGGGGTAATAACACCAGTGAAGTGGAGCAGTGTGTGTGGGGTAATAACACCAGTGAAGTGGAGCAGTGTGTGTGGGGTAATAACACCAGTGAAGTGGAGCAGTGTGTGTGGGGTAATAACACCAGTGAAGTGGAGCAGTGTGTGTGAGGTAATAACACCAGTGAAGTGGAGCAGTGTGTGTGGGGTAATAACACCAGTGAAGTGGAGCAGTGTGTGTGTGGGGTAATAACACCGGTGAAGTGGAGCAGTGTGTGTGAGGTAATAACACCAGTGAAGTGGAGCAGTGTGTGAGGTAATAACACCAGTGAAGTGGAGCAGTGTGTGTGGGGTAATAACACCAGTGAAGTGGAGCAGTGTGTGTGAGGTAATAACACCAGTGAAGTGGAGCAGTGTGTGTGAGGTAATAACACCAGTGAAGTGGAGCAGTGTGTGTGAGGTAATAACACCAGTGAAGTGGAGCAGTGTGTGTGAGGTAATAACACCAGTGAAGTGGAGCAGTGTGTGTGAGGTAATAACACCAGTGAAGTGGAGCAGTGTGTGTGAGGTAATAACACCAGTGAAGTGGAGCAGTGTGTGTGAGGTAATAACACCAGTGAAGTGGAGCAGTGTGTGTGAGGTAATAACACCAGTGAAGTGGAGCAGTGTGTGTGAGGTAATAACACCAGTGAAGTGGAGCAGTGTGTGTGAGGTAATAACACCAGTGAAGTGGAGCAGTGTGTGTGAGGTAATAACACCAGTGAAGTGGAGCAGTGTGTGTGAGGTAATAACACCAGTGAAGTGGAGCAGTGTGTGTGAGGTAATAACACCAGTGAAGTGGAGCAGTGTGTGTGAGGTAATAACACCAGTGAAGTGGAGCAGTGTGTGTGAGGTAATAACACCAGTGAAGTGGAGTAAGCGAAGGGTGCACGAAGTAATAGTTTGAGGTTATCTAAGAAAAAAATTGTATGGTACAGATTCGTGAACTTTTATTTTGAATTCGGTTATATGAGAAAATACTACCCACTTCACGAACTTGTATGACAGACTATTAGTATTCTCTTGTGACGACCACTACGTGCCTTATGGCAACGTATGTTCCGCATGATTCCCAGAACTGCGACGAGAAACTTCTGAGGACCCTGTTTGATATTTTGATGTCCAAAGCTGGTATTGAATATAGTACAGATGTGTAGTTCCTTGCATTGAGGTACCATTCCTCCACTTTGGTGTAGTGACTGTTATGCTATATGATAGTTTATCCTGAATGATTTAATTTTTTCACTCTACAACTTCCCCGACTTTTTAACATTCCATCTGGACTGACTTCGCCCCTTTGTAATATCGTGGCAAGGCTTCTTGTGGTACTCCGAGTTTGAGAAGTGACGTCATCTAAAAGTAATTTCATAATGTGCAACATAATAAACCCTAAAGGGAATTCAAACTCTCTGTTTTGTATTCTTGCCACCTGGTGTTTGTTGAGTGTAATGCGCTCGACTTTAGAGGAAGATATTTTGATTATCAACAAGCAATGGCAAAACAGCGTGTTTAATATCAGAGTCTGTAACTCTCGATATTGCTGGTTTCTGCTGCAATAATCGTATGTGAAGTATGCAGGCTTGCATAACGAATTGCATTAAGGTTTTTTTTTCTGGACAAACTGCTTTTCGATGTCCGCTCATTTGTAATCACATACCGCACTATATTGCACATCGAAAGTTCGCCGAAGTTTCAAATTATAATATTGTGAACCGCACTGAGTAAATTCATATTTCTGAGGTAAACTGTATTAAGCTGTACAGCGAGACTGAACACCTGTGATATTACCGATTTGCCTTTCCATGCAGACCGAGTTTGTCCATGTATTATTTTCTATAGTTGGTAGCTTCATTGTCTAATCCAGCTTTCATGGTATAGGTGGAGCATTAGATTGTTTTGAGATTATTTGTACAAGATATCATTGATGTCACATCTAATATAACCATAGGTACGCGACATTAAGATTTTCCACATACTGTATCTAAATGTAACTCTGCTATTCAATTATATATATACAGTAGCGTGCAAATTAATCCGAACACGACATATGTTTACATTTTCTGTCATTGTTGGCCTCGCAGCTGCTCATACCGCTTTAATTGACATCTGTAGTACGTGTAATTCCATTGTTGAAGGTCTGTCATTATTTTTTATGCGACATTTTGCCTGTCGTTTTGTACTTATAAGCATTTCAGTTGTGTTGAAGACTTAATACTGCAATCCTGTGTACATTCTGTCGTCTTCACAAATGGATACAACTCCACGAAAACGGTCTAAAATTATAACATTAGCAGAGCATTCTTCTATGACACAGAGGCAAATTGCTGCAGAATGTCACATCAGTTTGGCTACTGTTAATTCGATCATAAAACGATACAGGAAGACTGGATCCATCACACCCCAGAAAAAAGGAAACTGTGGCCGGAAAAGGAAGACTTCACCTGCAGATGATCGTTTAATTGTCAGGAAAAGTAAATTAAATCCTAGACTAACTGCTGTCGACTTAACCCGCGAGTTAATGGCTACCACTGGGGCGAATATTCACGTCACAACAGTGCGGCGTAGGCTTTTGGAAGCTGGACGAAGGGCTCGTAAGCCTTTTAAGAAGCAACTGCTAACCCCTGTTATGTGCAAAAACGCTTAATGTGGGCAAAATTACATCTACACTGGACAGTGAATGACTGGAAGAATGTACTTTTTTTCGATGAGTCTCATTTCGAGGTCCACGGCCACTGTGTTTCTTACGTACGGAAAGGATCCGAAAAAGTAACAGCAGCTCATCTCCAACAAGCACCCAAATACCCCCCTAAAGTAATGTTTTGGAGTTGTTTTACACATGAAGGGCCTGGAGCATTAATACCTATCAAGGGAATGATGAATTCTGACAAATATATTCACTTATTGGAAACCAGAATCATACCCCAGCTGCAAAAATCATTTCCAGATGGCAGAGATGTGTTCCAACAAGACCTGGCACCATGCCATACGTCTCGAAAAACTACAGAATTCTTCAACAAGAAGAATATTCAGGTACTCCCCTGGCCAGGCAACTCACCCGACATCAACCCTATTGAGAACTTGTGGTCAATTTGCAAAAGAAGAATGCAAAAAATGGATTATTCTACAAAGGAGAAGATGATTTCTGCCCTCATTGGTGTATGGTTTCGCGATGAAGAAATGAAGAATATTTGTGGGAAATTAGTGGAATCCATTCCAAATCGTCTCAGAGCTGTTATTAGGAACAAGGGAGGCCACACAGATTAGTGAGTTATGTCTTAAATCCTTTTTTTTTTATCCCGTTTGAGTGTTTTTGCATAAGTAATTACGTTGTTCGGATTAATTTGCACGCTACTGTAGTTTTTTCGTATGATCCTTGTATATTTTATATTCGTGTAAATGCCGATTTATAGACTGATAGTATATTTTTATGATAGTTTTGCAGACGCTCGTGACAGCAGTGTATCATCAGATCGCGAAGGATTCGCACAAGAAGCGTACAAGACTAGTTTTCAGGGTGCCAAGCATTCTGTTACGTCGGCGGATGCTGGTAAGATGCGATTCAGATGCGATGTCTGTGGAAGGTGTTTCATTCAGGAAGCACATCTGAAAAACCATGCGCTTGTGCACTCGAACAGCAAGCCATTCAAGTGCGATGTGTGCGGAAGGTGTTTTTCACAGTCGGGTTCCCTAACGACCCATCAGCTCCGACATAAAGGCGAGGAACCATTCAAGTGCGATGAATGTGGGAAGTGCTTCTCCTATCTGTGCTTCCTCATAAAGCACCATCGGCGGCATACGGGCGATAAACCGTTCAAGTGCTGTACGTGTGGGAAGCGGTTCTCCGACGAGAGTAACTTAAAGAGGCATGAACGCAACCATATTGACGACAAATCATTGAGATGCGAGTTTTGTGGAAAGTATTTCTCGCATCCGTATTCCTTCAAGAGGCACCAACGACGACATACGAGCAACAAACCGTTTAAATGCGGAGTCTGTGGAAAGGGTTTCTGGGACCAGAGTAGCTTGAAAACCCATGTACGTCACCATACCGGCGAGAAGCCATTCACATGTGAAGTTTGTGGCAAGTGCTTCTCGGTGCGTAGTACCCTAAAATGCCATGAACGGCAACATACCGGCGAGACACCATTCAAATGCGATCACTGTGGAAAGTGTTTCTCATATTCCAGATCCTTAAAGAGGCATAATTGCGATAGATCTTTGAAGCGAGATGTTCATGCAAACTTTCCCTAGACTGAGTGACTAAAAAGGCACATTGATGACAGACTATTCAAATGAGATATTCTGATCACTGCCAATGCATTAGTAGAAACCATCTTTTTCTCTAAGGCATATAATAAAATAAGTCCTGAAAAACTAAGGCAATGATGACATACAGGGTGTTTAAAAAATACGGGGTATAATTTCAGGTATGTATTTCCCACATGTAGACAATCAAAATAGTTCATTACAACATGTGTCCGGAAATGCTTCATTTCCGACTTATGGCCTTCACAACATTGAAATTCACCGGAACGTTTTTTTCTTTCCGCAGGTCGTTGTCATTACAGAAGATGTTCAAAATGTCCACCTCCTGCTTGAATACAGACCTCACATCGATGTCTCATTGACCTGCGAACACGATCCCAAACTCCAGGAGTATTGCGTATGTCCTCAGAACATGCCACATCTTGGTCGTCCCCTTCCCAAACGAGGAGAGTTAAATTTTCCATACTCGCACAGACGGTAATGGAGACGTATAAATGTCTTCCGATCTGGACATTGTCGCTGTGGGTACCTCTCCTGGTACAAACGACGAGCCAGCGCAGCATTGCCGTCCGCCTTACCGTACATGAAGTGTATCTCTGCCAGCTCTTGATTTGAATAAATGTCGCACAGTCTAATGCCTACACAACACTGAATGTAACCTTCGCCTCGGAAAGAACTGTCAGAGTGCGCTCTTAACCCCTTTACTCCCACTGTTCCCAAATGGGAACATGCATTATTTACGGCGTAAATGATTTGAGAGGACCAATAATCTTCTTATTTTGTTTCTTATGTGTCAATAAGTAGGAATATATAAGAAACACCATTTTTAATAAAAAATAATTGGGGCATAAATGGGTTAATATCAATTCTGAAATACTTATATTCGAATCATTGAAAGTGTCTTGGGATCAAATGGATTAATGTCTCCTTTGACGGCAACGACCTGCGGAAAGAAAAACGTTCCGGTGAATTTCAATGTTGTGAAGGCCATAACTCGGAAATAAAGCATTTCCGGACACATGTTGTAATGAACTATTTTGATTGTCTACATGTGGGAAATACATACCTGAAATTATGCCCCGTATTTTTGAAACACTCTGTATATTATATCAGAATTTATGTATATTAAACTTTAAAATTATTATTTTTCAGGTTCTGTATCTAATCACTTTTCCTAGTTGGTTAACTTAATTGTTATGCACATGGCTTTGATAGCACTTTGATATCCAGAAAAAAAAATGATGAGCAAACCACTCCTCATGACTTAATTATTCCATGCTTTTTCGAAGATTGCCAATAATTTCTTTGCTAGTTTATTCGTCATGTGACAGTCTTTATCAAAACATTCACACCTTCTTGCATTTCTGCTCTCGTTTTCTTTTTTTGTAGTCCCTTATTATTACAGTGCTTGTCTCACGTACTATCATATCTGTGTCTTAAAATTATATTGCAGTTATTTTGTTTGTACTTAATTAAATGTCTTTCATATATAATATTACACCCAATAACTCCCTAAGAGTCCACACCTGTGGAGTAACGGTCAGCGCGTCTGGCCGCGAAACCAGGTGGCCCGGGTTCGAATCCCGGTCGGGGGAAGTTACCTGGTTGAGGTTTTTCCGGTGTTTTCCCTCAACCCAATTCGAGCAATTTCTGGGTAACTTTCGGTGCTACACCCTGGACTCATTTCACCGGCATTATCACCTTCATTTCATTCAGACGCTAAATAACCTAGATGTTGATACAGCGTCGTAAAATAACCAATAAAATAAAAATAAAATAACTCCCTAGGTTCAATAGTACAGTATTCTGAACTTTATAGTATTTGTTCATAATTTCTACACAAATATTTTTATCAGTTGTTTAGACGTGTATAATATCTCTGATAATATGGAAGTGGTTTTCCCCCAGATCGTTAAACTCTGACGTTTTATTTATGTGTAGAATCATCTTCCATTACTATTTTAATGTAACAAGGATTTCTTCATTTACGATTTTCGATAGAATGGCATGTTGTAATGGGAGCAGTATGGTGGTGTGAGAGTACATGCAAATTTCAGGATCTGGAATCTGCTGTGTTCACGAAGCACTATGTACAACAAAACTGTCAGTTCTCAGTTCGTTCACCTTGGCTACTTCTTCTAGCTCACTCACTCAATTTCACGGTGCACTTCGAACCCAAAACTTTCAGACAAAGTTCACTGCACGTCGAGCCCAAGATTCCCAGACGCGTTGCTTCCGCTTGGACGCTGCTGATTCACAAACTGGACTGGCTGTCCAAACTGAACTGGCTTCCGACTCGAAGGCTGCTCGCTTTTATTTGTCAGATTACACTTTCTCGAATGTACTACTTCGTGTGGCTTCTACGGATGTCGAAAGAATTGCGCTTCTGGAGACTTCTCCGGCTTTCTCCGCTCAGTCGCTTTTCTTCCCCCTCTCTGCCGCGGCCCAGCGTCTCGACGTTGTCCCTATCCTCTCCGCGCACCGCACAGCGCCCCCTTCCTCCCGCGTCCCCTGCCTTTTGCAAGGACGCGCTCTCGACTCCCGAGGCAACGAGAAGTTTCCAGCACGGTTGCCACAATATGTTGAACAACTGAACTGCGCTGTTTGTCTCAGTGAGCGCTAAACCCATGAACATCAACAAATCTTGCTCATTACC